>NC_082645.1:52479269-52790936 GCF_028023285.1 Balaenoptera ricei
ACCTTACTTAGCAGCATTCTACAGGTACTTTTTTCTGCCTCTGTCTAGAGGAACAATGGCAATACACTCACTTGCCATTCTGTCAAAAGACAAGATATTTCAGAACTTTTTCTAATCTTTAATAAAAGCACAGACTGCCTTTTAGTTTTTATGGTCTCTTCATGGAAGGGACCAAAAATGGAACTTCCATAAAACTTATAAAGAGTCAGAACAAACATCCAATGCATTTAGTAACTTGTGAAGGTTTATGCTGACAGCAATAATGTCATAAGACAGAATCATAAAATCAGAAAGTGTTTCAGCTAGAAGGTACTTTAAAGATCTTTAAGCATAAAGCCTCACATGATTGGAAAACAGTAGCATGGGCTTATTCATGCTCAGTGCTAAGGCACATTTTAGAATATAATCATCCACACCATTATCCCCATCACAGTGAGCTAAAACGCACTCCAAGAAAACATAGGTGAATATTAATATTATCTTACTATGCGAAAAATCTGTATAAGCAGGAAGTGAAACACAGAAACCATAATAGAAAATAATGATTTTGATTACATTAAAATTTTAAATTTCTATATGTCAGTAATCAACATAAATAATGTTGAAGATCAAATAACAAGGTAGAAAAGTGAATTTGAAATACATATTACAGGCAAAGTTAACATAACTACTATATACACAGCCTTTTGACATTCACAAGAGAAAGACAAACACCCAGTTTTTCCACATATAGAAAAGATTCAGATGTTCACACACACTCATACAGATACAAGTAACTATGACCATACTAAGCTTCATCACAAATCAACATGCAAATTAAATAAGATTGTTTTAATTGATCAAAGTGGTAGGGATTCTTTAAAAATAAGAACATAATTTTGATGAGAAATTATATTTTTATGAGAAAAACAAACAATCATATCCTGTTGATGACATAAAAATTTATGAAAACTTTCTGGAGAATAATTTGGGAACACAGATCAAAAAAACCTTATTTTGCATATTCTTTTACCCAAAATTCTAAATAATTTTCTAAAGAAAATAATTACGAGTGAGAAAAAAATGTAGTTACACGGATATTTATCCCAGCACAGTTTATAGCAAAGCAAAATGAGGTAACTTTGGCAAGTTTTTCCTAGTGACCCCTTGATGGCTCCAAGTGCTTATTCTCTAATTTCAAACAAACAATCCAGTGAGTTACGCTTCTAGACTTATAAGCTTGAGTATAAAACTTCTCCTCTGAATTTTATTAGATTAATTTCACGCTGTTAAACTCTTAAGTGTACCTGAAAAATAGTGGAAGACAAAGTTTATGTACAATGAAAAATGCGATACATTCTGAAATAATTCTTAAAGTGCTATTTTCCCAAGATATTTCAAGAAAATATTTATGTTAGAGATACAGGGATCTCATATACTCCTTGAGTAATAAAACTTTTAGGCATATTCTTAGTGTTTCATTGTGATTGTGTTATTTTAAACAAATTCAAGTTTTATCTTACTCAAAAAAAATAACGCGGCATCAGTGTTTCCTGAGTATAAATTCTAAACTCTAATTGAAAGTAGTATACAAAAGTCTCTTTGATGGTAATTCATGGAAAATGGCTTAGCTCTTAAGTAATTCCCTTTGGTAGGTTCTACTGTTAAATGAAAAGTAGAAAAGATTCTGTCCATTGACTTTATAGTTATGTTGTCACTTAATTCTAAGTGCTTAAATTAAAGGAACACTGAAACAAAATATCATGGAACCAATACAATTTTCTTGAATAATACAGGATTTGTTCTTGTTTTTAAATTTTTGAAAAAAAAAGAATTACTACTAGTGTTTTCCTTCTTTAATTTCTTGTCAAATGGGAAACTGATACTATGGTATACCTTTTTTTTTGTACACAGTAGTGCATGATCCTGAGAATGTATTTTCATTATTAATAATTATATGGATGGTATAAATATTGGTTTCTTTGCCAAAAGAAATGCTAAAAAGGAGACTGTAACCTTATTTTCTATCTTAGTTATTAAGTAATTAATTAAATAAATTTTAGTTAGGGTCTACTCTGATCCAGTCACCAATTTAGGCAGGGAGAGTATTGTTTCTGACAGAATGTGTTTTAGGATAAAATGAGAGAAGATAGTCATGAAAGATCAAAAAATAATCTTAATTTGAATAATTACTTTTATAATGAAGATAAATACAAAGTGTGTGGGAGCCTAGGAGGATTGCTTTGGTCTACCTTGGGACTTACAGAAGAAGCCACAGAGATGACTGTCTTTGATCTGAGACCCCAAGTAGACAAGCTAAGTTTAGTAGGAAGGTGGTAGTACTGTTAGTGTCTCAAACGGAGAGGTCAGCTTGATGAAAGAAACAGTGGTTCAGAAGAGCATGGTGTGTCCTGGAAATGCTATTATTTGAATATTGCTGTGCCAAATGAAGAGTGGCAGAAGACAGAACCGGAGCAGTGAGGCAAAGGATGTTCTTGAAATGTAGAGCATTCCTATGCTTACAAGCATGGTGGTGTGGCTGGGAGGAGGACAGACAAGCATCTTGGGCCAGGGTGTAGACACGCTACATCAAGAACTCAGATATTTCATATCTATGAATTTCAGCATGTCTGCTATTCATGTGAGGTATTTCCAGGGCACCATTGTTGGGAAGTCACTGAGCAATGGGTTATAGAACTTATATATAGATGTTTGCATTCATTTCTTTGGTTACAACTGCTTGGTTGAACCTCTTGGGAGGAGCCAAAAGGAAGTTAAGAATTGTGATTCACCTCAGCTGTGCTTCATCCCCATTCTTGTGACTTCATACGCACTGTAAGTCACTACAAGCTGTGAAATCAGAACAGGTTTTTTAATATTTCAGAGATAACTACATGAGTTGGAATCAGTGGTATAGCTTTTGAGTAAAACAGTCAGTTCTGTAATCAAATCTTGGCACCACCATAATTCTCTGAGTCCACTTATTTCCCTCTATAAAAGATTAAAATAACCTACTTTAACAGAGTAGTTGAGGGTTATAAGAAATAGAGAAATGTATCTGACATTTATTAGGTAAATGCTATTTTTATTATTCAGCTTCCCATTGCAGAGAAGTAGGACTCATTAGAGTAACGATGGATTCAACATATAGTCTAATATGTTCCCCAGGACCAAGTTTGGAGACCCTGAATTTTAAAACTGCCTTAAGTGGGGCTTAAGCCAAGAGTCTAGTAAAGTGATATAGCACCTTGACACTTTATTTTAAACAGTTAAAATGAAATACATATTAGATCCTCTACTTCCCTAAGGAGCAGCCACTAGGTTTTATATTCCTACACTTTAGCCTATTGGATAAATAAACACAATAAAACAATGGTGCACTTTTTCTGTTTTTACATTCTGATAGAAATATCTTGAAAATGCTTTGAGTGTGAGTAGTTTTCTAAATATAGCTCTCTACACTAACATGTCTCTTTCATTTAATATGAAACCTATACACAAAGCTATGGAGGCATAGAGGATTTTTATCCATTCGTATGATCAAATACATGTGAGCATAGTGGCCCATTTAGGTCAATTCTGCCAACCTCCACATTCCTTTCTCCCCCCTCTCAGGAAATATCTAATTTATGAGCAGAAATGTGAAATGTTCAATTGAGTCAAAATGAAATGATAAGTAGAAATACCCAACTGTATTTCAGGCAGAATGAAAGGAAATCCTGATTCCAGAATCCTAACAAGTGTTAAGACAGCACAGGTAGGGAAGGCCAGACTGTGGCTCGCTTGCAACAACAACAAAACTCTAATCTTTAAATAATGGCATCAGAGTAATTTCAAACAGATTAGAGGATTTGAAAAGCTCCCAGATTAAGCAGCTCATATTTCTTTTCCTTCCCTCCAGGGAATACTTATTTGGTATCTAAAATTTATCTCACAATACATTTGTTCACATTTTTCCAATGTATGACCGAAGCATCCATGGACAAATACAAAATACAGTACATGTCATTAAAAACTATTTTCTCCTTTAATACTTTGGCTCTTCTGAAATAAATAACTGGAGAAATTATCCAGGAGGATTTTGTTAATTATTACGAAGAAAAGAGAAAAATTATATCAAGGGTGAAAAGATCTACAGAGAATTTTAATTTCAAAAACTTTTTTAAACTGTAAGATCTCATAAGTTACATAATTCACAGTTTTCCTTTTATTAAACAGAGACCTTATAATGCTTTTGTATTTTCTTGCCACTGATAAAAGATAGCAACAGGGAACAAATAATTATACCAAGTATTTATCAATTTATCATTTTATTCCATTTTACGGTGCATCTCCCATTATGGGAACTATAGATTTTGTATGTGGCTCTGCTTAAGACTAAGCTTTATAAGTAATATATTTTCTCATTTTAATTAAAGGGAGCAGTTGTATTAGTTGTGGGGGCTGAGGTGTCAAGAGGGGAGAATAGAATGCATTCATAGAAAATGTTCTTATTTTACAGTATGAAACTGTAAGACCCATTTTTAACCATCCTTCTGAACAGTGCTTGTGTAGTTTATAAAGACTCATGTCTTAACATGACTAGAAAATAAGATTAAAATTAGGGAGGGACCTTCAAGATGGTGGAGGAGTAAGACGTGGAGTTCACCTTCCTCCCCAAAAATACATTAAAAATACATCTACATGTGGAACAACTCCTACGGAACACCTACTGAATGCTGGCAGAAGACCTCAGACTTCCCAAAAGGCAAGAAACTCCCCACGTACCTGGGTAGGGCAAAGAAAAAACAAAAAACAGAGACAAAAGAATAGGGACCGAACCTGCACCAGTGGGAGGGAGCCGTGAAGGAGGAAAGGTTTCCACACACTAGGAAGCCCCTTTGCGGGTGGAGACTGCGGGTGGCGGAGGGGGGAAGCTTCAGAACCACGGAGGAGAGCACAGCAACAGGGGTGCGGAGGGCAAAGTGGAGAGATTCCCGCACAGAGGATCATTGCCGACCAGCACTCACTAGCCTGAGAGGCTTGCCTGCTCACCCGCCAGGGCAGGCAGGGGTTGGGAGCTGAGGCTCGGGCTTCGGAGGTCAGACCCCAGGGAGAGGACTGGGGTTGGCTGAGTGAACACAGCCTGAAGGAGGTTAGTGCACCACAGCTAGCCGGGAGGGAGTCCAGGAAAGTCTGGAACTGCCTAAGAGGCAAGAGATCATTGTTTCCGGGTGCACAAGGAGAGGGGATTCAGAGCACCACCTAAACGAGCTCCAGAGACAGGCGCGAGCCGCGGCGATCAGCGTGGACACCAGAGTTGGGCATAAAACGCTAACGCTTCTGCTGCAGCCACCAGGAAGCCTATGTGCAAGCACAGGTCACTATCCACACCTCCTCTCCTGGGAGCCTGTGCAGCCCACCACTGCCAGGGTCCCATGATCCAGGGACAATTCCCCAGGAGAACACACAGCGCGCCTCAGGCTGTTGCAACGTCATGCTAGCCTCTGCTGCCATAGGCTCGCCCCGCATTCCGTACCCCTCCCTCCCCCCAGCCTGAGTGAGCCAGAGCCCCCTAATCAGCTGCTACTTTAACCCCGCCCTGTCTGGGCAGGGAAGAGATGCCCTCAGGTGACCTACAGGCAGAGGCAGGGCCAAATCCAAAGCTGAAACCCAGGAGCTGTGCAAACAAGGAAGAGAAAGGGAAATTTCTCCAGGCAGCCTCAGGAGCAGTGGATTAAATCTCCACAATCAACCTGATGTACCATGCATCTGTGGAATACCTGAATAGACAACGAATCATCACAAAATTGAAGTGGTGGACTTTGGGAGCAACTGTAGACTTGGGGTTTGCTTTCTGTGCCTAATTTGTTTCTGGTTTTATGTTTATTTTACTTTAATATTTAGAGCTTATTATCATTGGTAGAGTTATTTATTGATTTGGTTGCTTTCTTCCTTTTTTTATGTATATATTTTTTCTTTTTCTCTTTTTGTGAGTGTGTATGTGTATGCTTTTTTGTGTGATATTGTCTGTATATCTTTCCTTTTGTCCTAGGGTTCTGTCTGTCTGTTTTTGTTTGTTTGTTTGTTTTGTATAGCTTTTAGCACTTGTTATCATTGGTCAATTTGTTTTTTGGTTTGGTTACTCTCTTCCTTCTTTTTCTTAACTTTTTTATTAAAAAAATTTTTTTTAATAACTTTATTTTATTTCATTATTTTCTTTCTTTTTTTCCTCCCTTTTCTTCTGAGCCAAGTGGCTGACAGAGTTTTGGTCCTCCGCCTGGGTGTCAGGCCTGAGCCTCTGAGGTGGGAGAGCCAAGTTCAGGACATTGGTGCACCAGAGACCTCCCAGCCCCATGTAATATGAAATGGTGAAAGCTCTCCCAGAGATCTCCATCTCAACGCTAAGACCCAGCTCCACTCAACAAACAGCAAGCTACAGTGCTGGACATCCTTTGCCAAACAACTAGCAAGACAGGAACACAACCCCACCCATGAGTAGATAGGCTGCCTAAAATCTTAATAACGTCACAGACACCCCAAAACACACCACTGGACACGGTCCTGCCCACCAGAAAGACAAGATCCAGCCTCATCCACCAGAACACAGGCACCAGTCCCCTCCACCAAGAAGCCTACACAGCCCACTGAACCAACCATACCACACAAGAGAAGGAAAAGACCTACAATAACACACACAAAACAATTAAGAAAATAGTAACAGGAACACACATATCGATAACTACCTTAAATGTAAATGGATTAAATGCTCCAACCAAAAGACATAGACTGGCTGAATGGACACAAAAACAAGACTGTATATATGCTATCTACAAGAGACCCACTTCAGACCTAGGGACACATACAGACTGAAAGAGACGGGATGGAAAAAGATATTCCATGCAAATGGATATCAAAAAAAGCTGGAGTAGCAATTCCCATATCAGACAAAATAGACTTTAAAGTAAAGACTATTACAAGAGACAAAGACGGACACTACATAATGATGAAGGGATCAATCCAAGAAGAAGATATAACAATTGTAAATATTTATGCACCCCAAATAGGTGCACCTCAGCACATAAGGCAAATGCTAACAGCCATAAAAGGGGAAATTGACAGTAACACAATAAGAGTAGGGGACTTTAACACCCCACTTTCACTAATGGACAGATCATCCAAAATGATAATTAATAAGGAAACACAAGCTTTAAATGACACATTAAATAAGATGGACTTATTTGATATTTATAAGACATTCCATCCAAAAACAACAGAATACACTTTCTTCTCAAGTGCTCATGGAACATTCTCCAGGATAGATCATATCTTGGGTCACAAATCAAGCATTGGTAAATTTAGGAAAATTGAAATCGTATCAAATATCCTTTCCTACCACAACATTATGAGACTAGGTACCAATTACAGGGAAAAATCTGTAAAAAATACAAACATATGGAGGCTAAACAGTACACTACTAAATAACCAGGAGATCATTGAAGAAATCAAAGAGGAAATCGAAAAATACCTAGAAAGACATGACAACGAAAACATGACGACCCAAAACCTACGGGATGCAGCAAAAGCAGTTCTAACAGGGCAGTTTATAGCAATACAATCCTACCTCAAGAAAAAAGAAACACCTCAAATAAACAACCTACCTTACACTTAAAGCAATTAGAGAAAGAAGAACATAAAACCCCTGAAAGTTAGCAGAAGGAAAGAAATCATAAAGATCAGAGCAGAACTAAATGAAAAAGAAATGAAGGAAATGATAGCAAAGATAAATAAAACTAAAAGCTGGTTCTTTGAGAAGATAAACAAAATTGATAAAGCATTAGCCAGACTCATCAAGAAAAAAAGGGAGAAGACTGAAATCAATAGAATTAGAAATGAAAAAGGAGAAGTAACAAACAACTGACACTGCAGAAATACAAAGGATCATGAGAGATTACTACAAGCAGCTATATGCCAATAAAATGGACAACCTGGAAAAAATGGATAAATTCTTAGAAAAGCACAAACTTCCAAGACTGAACCAGGCAGAGACAGAAAATATAAACAGACCAATCACAAGCACTGAAATTGAAACCATGATTTAAAATCTTCCAACAAACAAAGGCCCAGGACCAGATGGCTTCACAGGTGAATTCTATCAAACATTTAGAGAAAAGCTATCACCTACCCTTCTCAAAGTTCCAAAATATAGCAGCGGGAGGAACACTCCCAAACTCGTTCTACAAAGCCACCATCACCCTGATACCTAAACCAGACAAAGATGTCACGAAAAAAGAAAACTACAGGCCAATATCACTGATG
Organism: Balaenoptera ricei; assembly: GCF_028023285.1. Classification (NCBI taxonomy): domain Eukaryota; kingdom Metazoa; phylum Chordata; class Mammalia; order Artiodactyla; family Balaenopteridae; genus Balaenoptera; species Balaenoptera ricei. Next base: position 52,487,547 of record NC_082645.1, read on the forward strand.
AACATAGATGCAAAAATCCTCAACAAAATACTAGCAAACAGAATCCAACAGCACATTAAAAGGATCATACACCACGATCAAGTGGGGTTTATCTCAGGAATGCAAGGATTCTTCAATATATGCAAATCAGTGTGATACACCATATTAACAAATTGAAGGAGAAAACCATATGATCATCTCAACAGATGCAGAAAAAGCTTTAGACAAAATTCAACACCCATTTACCACTGCAACAAAAAGAATAAAATACCTAGGAATAAACCTACCTACGGAGGTAAAAGACCTGTATGCAGAAAACTATGAGACACTGATGAAAGAAATTAAAGATGATACAAACAGTTGGAGAGATATACCATGTCCTTGGATTGAAAGAATCAACATTGTGAAAATGACCACACTACACAAAGCAATCTACAGAGTCAATGCAATCCCTATCAAACTACCAACGACATTTTTCACAGAACAAAAAATTTCACAGTTTGTATGAAAACACATAAAGACCCCGAATAGCCAAAGCAATCTTGAGAAAGAAAAACGGAGTTGGAGGAATCAGACTCCCTGACTTCAGACTATACTACAAAGCTGCAGTAATCGAGACAGTATGGTACTGGCACAAAAACAGAAATACAGATCAGTGGAACAGGATAGAAAGCACAGAGATAAGCCCACACACCTATGGTCACCTTATTTTTGATAAAGGAGGCAAGAATATACAATGGAGAAAAGACAGCCTCTTCAATAAGTGGTGTTGGGAAAACTGGACAGCTACATGTAAAAGAATGAAATTAGAACACTCCCTAACACCGTACACAAAAATAAATTCAAAATGGATTAAAAACCTAAATGTAAGGCCAGACACTATAAAACTCTTAGAGCAAAACATAGGCAGAACACGCTATGACATAAATCACAGCAAGATCCTTTTTGACCCACCTTCTAGAGAAATGGAAATAAAAAGCAAAATAAACAAATGGGACCTAATGAAACTTAAAAGCTTTTGCACAGCAAAGGAAACCATAAACAAGAAGAAGAGGCAACCCTCAGAATGGGAGGAAATATTTGCAAATGAAGCAACTGACAAAGGATTAATCTCCAAAACTTACAAGCAGCTCATGCAGCTCAATATCAAAAAAAACAAACAACCCAATCCAAAAATCGGCAGAAGACCTTCATTTCTCCAAAGATATACAGATTGCCAACAAACACATGAAAGAATGTTCAACATCACTAATCATTAGAGAAATGCAAAGCAAAACTACAATGAGGTATCACCTCACACCAGTCAAAATGGCCATCATCAAAAAATCTACAAACAATAAATGCTGCAGAGGGTGTGGAGAAAAGGGAACCCTCTTGCACTGTTGGTGGGAATGTAAATTGATACAGCCACTATGGAGTACAGTATGGAGGTTCTTTAAAAAGCTAAAAATAGAACTACCATATGACCTAGCAATCCCACTACTGGGCATATACCCTGAGAAAACCATAATTCAAAAAGAGTCATGTACCACAAAATTCACTGCAGCTCTGTTTACAATAGCCAGGACATGGAAGCAACCTAAGTGTCCACCAACAGATGAATGGATAAAGAAGATGTGGCCCATATATACAATGCAATATTACTCAGCCATAAAAAGAAACAAAATTGAGTTATATTTAGTAAGGTAGATGGACCTTGAGACTGTCATACAGAGTGAAGTAAGTCAGAAAGAGAAAAACAAATACCTTACGCTAACATATATACATGTAATCTAAAAAAAAAAAAAAAAAAAAAAAATGGTTCTGAAGAACCCAGGGGAAGGACAGGAATAAAGACGCAGATGTAGAGAATGGACTTGAGGACACAGGGAGGGGGAAGGGTAAGCTGGGACAAAGTGAGAGAGTGACATGGACATATATACACCACCAAATGTAAAATTGGTAGCTAGTGGGAAGCAGCCGCATAGCACAGGGAGATCAGCTCGGTGCTTTGTGACCACCTATTGAGGTGGGAGAGGGAGGATGGGAGGGAGACGCAAGAGGCAGGAGAAATGGGGGTATATCTATATGTATAGCTGATTCACTTTGTTATACAGCAGAAACTAACCCACCATTGTAAAGCAATTATACTCCAATAAAGATGTTAAAAAAAAAAGATTACAATTAGACACAAGTAGGCAGAAATATTTTAAATTTATATATAAATGGTTCTAAGAAAATAAGTATTAGAGTGATATTCTGGCAATGACCTCATAAAATTCTTAAATATTCTCTTTGTATTTTATGTTTAACTCACAAAGAGTATTGCTATTTCATCATATTTAAATTTAATTAATCAATTTACAAATGTAGGTTATAAACACTTTGGAGCGATTCAAATGTGTACTAAATGTGATAGTATTTCAGTTATACTCTTCACTGAGGATTCACGCACATGAACAGAAACAACTCATGACCTTCAGGGTAAGAAAGATGAGTACACTATAGTGATCACTAATGATATGTTCTCTCCTCTCTGTTTCCTACACAGGCATCGAAAAACATCAGAAGACTTCAATATAAAGATATCAATTCAAGTTTATGTATTTAACTTCCCCTCTTACCCAAATCCTATTGGAAAGCCTAAGGAAACATAGAAATAAGAAAGATAGAATTAAAGATGGCAGACCAGCTTAGGTATTATCAAAGAGGCAGATTAAGTAAATTGCCAACCAATGGATAATAGTTTGAATTTCAACCCTGGTGTTATGGGTTGAATTGTTTGCTTCAAAAATTTATATGTTGAAGTCCAACCCTTAGTACCTCAGAAAGTTACTGTTATTTAGAAACAGGGTCTTTAAAGAGGTAATTAAGTTAAAATGAGATAATTAGTGTGAACCCTAGTCCAATATAACTGGTGTTTCTATAAGAAGAGGAAATGAGGACACAGATATGCAGAGAGGAAAGACCATATGAAGACCCAGGGAGAAGATGGCCATCTACAAGCCAAGGAAAGAGATCTCAGAAGAAACAAACCCTGCAGACATCTTGATCTTGGACTGTTAGTCTCCAGAACTGTGAGGAAATAAATTTCTGTTGTTTAAGCCAACAAGTCTATGGTAATTTGTTATGGCAGCCCTAGCAAACTCATAAGCCTGGCAAAAGAAGGTCCTACCTCAAAAGTAATTGGTAGTATTTTCCAAACAAATATCTGGAAAACCCTTAAGCATGGAACCATATTTGAAAAGATGCTATAACCTCAGTTTGGGATGGCAACAAAGGTAGATAGAGGAGTCAAATTTAGTTGAGCCCCAAGCAACCAGATGCAGCATTTGTCCAGTGATTTCACTTAATGTAAATGAACACGGATGGCTTCTGATTGAGACATAAAGACAAGAGAGAATGAGGATAGCAATGTAATAGGTAAATTTGGGTTATCATAACAAAAATGAGTTAAAACAAAACCAAAAGGTTCAGAACTCCACTTACCTTCCATAGCATTCCTAGTGTTCTAACTGTGAGTTTCCACTGTCACCTGATGCAGACACCTACAAAATCCAACCAGTAGAGGCTGGAGGAAATGTTGGGGAGCAGCTCCAACAGAGAACATATCAAGAAGCTTTGAGAATTTTACAAGAACCCTATGCCTTAAATGACTTCTCTCAAAGTCTACTTGGCATGGAGAACCTGAATAGTTGAGTGGAGACTTGAAGCATCTTGAGTCTGATGGACTCCCACATTGAAAGCAATACACTTCACTCATCTGCAAGTCCAACTGTAGAGTAAGCACCAAAAGGAAAAGGAAAACCACAAGATCAAGAGCCCCTAAAAGGGAGACCAAGATAAATTATGTTAAATATTCCCCTAACTAATGTATACCAGAAGTAGTGGTGAGTAATAAATTCAAAGAAAAAAATACAGTTAAGTATATCTTGATTTTTTTCTAAATTTTAATTCCTAAGTTCTTAAATTCTAATTCTTGGGTTCTAAATTCTTACTTATAAAGTTTACTTTGAACTTTACAACTAGTTGATTGCAATCATTTAAAAAATTATTTGACTAGAAATGATGTAAGCAACAGTGATGTACTGGAATCAGTTTATAACGGCTCAAGAGAGTAAATTCAGCATACATTCCTAATTCCACATCTGGTGGCACTGATGCTGATAGCTTGAAATTTGCCATGGCAGAAATATTTACACCATAAAAATCAGCAACTTCTAAAATTCAGGGATTTTTTTTTTTTTTATTCCTCCAGAGAGTTACCTGTTAAGGATTTATTGGTACCCATACTTATAATAATTATATAATGGAGTTTGCAAGTTTGAGGATGAATGAGTCAATTCACCAAAACAATTAAAATACAAGATGTTGAGGATTGACTATAGTAAGAATTGCACAGACATACAGGAAGAAAGCTGTAAAAAGTTATTGAAGAACATAAATGAAAACATACCAAGTAGGTAGGAAGTCTAAATTTTATAAAAGATGTCAAACTTCCCCAAAAACTATTCTTTAAATTTATTGTAATTCCAATAAAATATCTACAATTTGGGAGGTTGATCCAGTTAAAGTTTATTTTGTCCATTTGGAGAAAAAAAGAAATGCTAAAGTATAGACAAAAAAAAAATGTTTAGAGCAAAATGATAATAGATTTCTCTTAAAATATTTTATAAACTCATTTTATTAAAAGAATATGGGACTTCCCTGGTGGTGCAGTGGTTAAGAATCCGCCTGCCAATGCAGGGGACAGGGGTTTGAGTCCTGGTCCAGGAAGATCCCACATGCCGCGGAGCAACTAAGCCCGTGCACCACAACTACTGAGCCTGCACTCTAGAGCTCACGAGCCACAACTACTGAGCCTGTGCACCACAACTACTGAAGCCCATGCGCCTAGAGCCAATGCTCTGCAACTAGAGAAGCCACAGCAATGAGAAGCCTGTGCACAGCAATGAAGACCCAATGTGGCCAAAAATTAATTAATTAATTTAAAAAATAAAATAAAAGAATATGACAATGAAAAATAATGATTATATCCTTGGAACAATGTGGAGTATGGGAAGAGATAGATACTTAAATTTATTATATAAAAAAAGATAGCATTTCAAATTTATTATATTAAAAAAGATAGCATTAAATTTATTATATAAAAAAGATAGCATTTCAAATCCATGAATGAAAGGGCACATTGTTTTATAAATAATATTGAAAGAATTGGCAACAGTTGAGAAAAAAGTTAGATCCTTGTCTCACACCACTCTATTATGTTGAAGAAGCAGGACTTATAGGTCACAATTATAAACTAACTTTGTCTTGTCTCCATTTTCCTTTAAATATGATCTGAGGTCTGCTGATATCTGTTTGCCCCCATTGGTGACCCTTTGGGACAAGACCTAAGCTTACCCCACCTGGTGTGCTTTTGTGCTGAGGGGCATAGCGAAGGAACTTTTGATCATAGGAAACATTCAGGAAACTCTGTTCTGAGAAATTCTGGGAATGCAAATCAGCCAATCAGCAGCAATCTGTCCTTCATTCTAAAATCAAAGAACCTAGTAAGCTAGTCACTTGTCCCTTAAGTTCTCCATCATGCATCAGACACCTATCCACCATGTCCTGAAACTTTAGAGGACACATTGAACTTGCTAAATGATATCCTTAAAGAGAAGGGAGACCCACCTATGCCATCCCTCCCCCTGACAATGATAGTGAGATTCATAGGACACTAGGAGCTTTATTGCAAGAACATCCATTCCTTTAATTAGGAAATCGTGACCCTCGTCTATCCTTGATGTAGTTGAGAGGTTGAAGAGTCCTGCAACCATTATGATACAAAATTTCACTGGCTGCATCATGTTCTGGTCCCTCTAGATAATTTAGCATATGGTATCTATTGTATCTTGGCACCTTAACACAACTTTAATTGTAGGATCATGTTGTACATATTTATAAAAATAAATTCAAAATGGAGTTAATATACCATGAAGTATTAGAAGAATATATGAAGACATATTTATAATCTTGAATAAGAAAGGACCTTCTAATCTTAAAGAGTAGAAATTTTAAAAGATCTATAGATTTGACTAAATAAAAGAGTATACTGAAGGAGACAGAATATTTAAAAGCAAATTACAAACTCAGAAAAACACATGCAACATAAATGACAAATAAAGGGTTAATATCCTTATAGTATAAAGATTAGCACGATAGAAAATGGCAAAAGTGGCATAAACAGGCAAGTCACTAAAGAAGAAATACGCATGGTCTTTAAATATATGAAAAGATATTAATCTCACTAATAAATGAATGTAAATTAAAACAACAGTGAGAATTTTTGTCTATCAGGTTGGCAAATATTACAAAGATTGATAGTTCTTAGTGTCGTTAATTTGGGGCAACAAGCATTCTCACACACTGTTGATGGAATTAGTATATTTTAGCAAATTTTTGGTTGGTAATCTGGTATAATTTATCAATTTATAAATGTATCAATTTATATCACATGCATTGCCTTTGACCCAGTGCAGTGATGCACCACCCAGACCCCCTTGTAGGAACTCATTCCCCCAGCTGCTGGGAGGGCTGCTGGCAGACAGCCCGCAGCTGTCAACAGTCTTCAGGAGTCCGAAAGAGAGCCACCTTGCTCAAAGGCAGGCCAGCCTCCTTCCTTGGGTAGCCGGCATCCAATGACTAATCAATTTAAGGATCATCTACCTCACTCCAGCATGAGACAACTCAAGCCATCCCAGGGGCCAGCCCAGCTTAAAATTTCCCTGGAGGATCAGCTAAGGTTTCCTGAGACTGCATGGCAGCCAATTTCTCACGAGTGCTGCTTCCTTCCCTTCCATTCCAGCGGCATTGACCCAGGAGCACTTCCTAATATACCTCCTAAATGCAACCTTCATCTTAGAGTGTGCTGTTAGGAGACCCAACCTGCAATACCCAGCAATTCCACAGGTAAGATTTTATCATATTGAAATAATCACAGGTTTATGAAGGTGTAAGGGGCAGAATGTCCGTTACATATTAGTCTATAAAAGGAAAAAAAAAAAAAAAACCAAGCTAAATATCCATTAACAGGAGTGTGGTTAAATACATTATAGAAATCATACCATGAAGTTAAAAAGCCAATTATAGAATGATACACATAGAGTTAAATTTTTAAATATCCCTATATGATATGTTTAGATATGTGTTTATACATGCATAAAAGGATTTGGGAAGATACTGCAAACTCATAGCCATGTTTGTGCAGGTCTCCACATGCTACATTTCTGTGTTTCGTTTTGTTGTTTACATAAAAAGCTACTGAGATACTCAATAAACAATGTAAAAACAGGATCACTAAACAAATATAGGCTGAATGTTTAGGTTCGAGTCTCAACTTGGATAAAGAACACAATATGAAGGGGCCTTCTCTAACGTTATGGCCACTGGCATCTTCATGCTGCAAGTTCACAAATTATTTTGCTTTCCTCAATTAAAAAGTATTTCATTAGGATAATTGTTAGCATGTCTCTAGAAGCATAATCCTTCCTCATTTTTTATGCACATTCACATAAATATGAAGACAACAACAGAAAGTGAAAAGGACAACAGGCTATGACTTTAAACATTTAGGTTCAAATTCTGGTTCAATCTCCGATTCAGTTTATAACCTTAAACACGTCTCTGTCTCTCCTCATCAGAGGTGAGAGGTGAATATGAGAATGCGTGTCTTCCTCACAGTTGTGAGGATCGGATGCAATGACCCCTAGAAAAATTCTCTGAAAAAAAAGGAAAGTAAGATACTAACATAAAGGTAAAAAGTAGCCATAAGTTTTAAATTGTTTTGCCATCTTGGAGACCAGTGTTATCTCACCTGAGTCTTCAAGACCTATTTATATTGGCCATTCTCACACAGCTCCAGTTCCCATTTAACATCTGTGGGCTGGTTTGTTTGAGCCAAATGGAGAAGTAGCTAGTGGGGTCCATGCATCAGAGAAACAGTATCTTTTCTAGGATGTGTATGTGTGACTGGGAGAACAATATTCTAGTCCAGTCTCTGCCAGTAATTCCTGATATGACCTTTACTAGTCACTTTCTTCTCTGGGCTTATTTGATTAAAAATAATAAACACATACAGACATGCGTGCATGCATACGTACAGACATCCATCCATCCATACATACATAAATAGTTCAGAAAATAATGAAGGTATCAAGCAATATAATACATAAGTTTTCTTCCAGTTCAAAAGCACTTTCACTATGTGTTCTTGGACATACTATTTATCTTGCTTTTAATATTCAGTTTCTCTGAGCTTCAGCATCTTACTGAGTAAAATATGGACAAACAGTGGAAAAGAATAACCTCTGGGATCACTCTTGACTCTGAAATTTCAAAGTCTGTTTATGGTAAAACTGTCAAATACGTGGGTGTAGGTGTGTGTATGTATCTCACTTTGGCAGTTAGTCCACAAGTGATGGACCTCAAATGGGGAGGCATTCATTCATTCATCCATTCATTCATTTATTCATATATTTTAATAATCTGAGTATTTATTTTTGGTAAGGCAGTGAGGTGAATATAAAAGTGAACAACACAAATGCCCGCTTTTCCTGGACTAACATTTAAATAGGAAAAATACAAATTATATGGAAATAATGACAACATAAGGTAGAAACTAATAAGAAATGCACGAGAAGTATAGATAAAACATTAGAAATTCAGAGTAGGGAGATAATGCGCCCACCTGAGGGAGGCTTGGAAAATTTCATTAACAATATGACCTTTGAACCAAGCCTTAAATATGGGGAATGAATCATTCCAAAATTCTTTGTATACAAAGATCACAGAAAAAAATTCAAGAGCAGAATCAGTTATACATGCAGAATTTCTTCCTCCTACCAGCAAGTCACATACTAAGTAGCTTGCTGTTTATTACAAATTTTAGAAATTTCTTGCCTTGTATTGATAGCAAATTAGGTGAAAATGTAATTTACTGGATTTTTTTCCTTTGGATTTACATTTGAATAAACACCATTTTACAGCCTAATTGATTATAATAGAAAATCTAAATATCAATATTACTCTAGGGGCTTCCCTGGTGGCGCAGTGGTTGAGAATCCGCCTGCCAGTACAGGGAACACAGGTTCGATCCCTGGTCCGGGGAGATCCCACATGCCGCGGAGCAACTAAACTCGTGTGCCACAACTACTGAGCCTGTGCTCTAGAGCCCGTGAGCCACAACTACTGAGCCCACATGCAACTACTGAAGCCCACGCGCCTAGAGCCCGTGCTCTGCAGCAAGAGAAGCCACCGCAATGAGAAGCCCGCGCACTGCAATGAAGAGTAGCCCCCGCTTGCCGCAATTAGAGAAAGCCCACGCACAGCAACACAGACCCAACACAGCCAAAACAAATAAATTAAATAAATAAATAAATTTAAAAAAATATATATATATTACTCTAAAGGTGACCCAGGGGTCTCTGAATAGGTGCACTAATGCTGCTTATTGATAGTACTCTCAATAAGAAAACTATTTGGATGTGAAACACAGCAAACATGTTAGCTTCTTTCTTGTTTTATTGTCCTAACAGACAAAAACCCCTATAGCCAATAAACTGAATCTGCTTTTTTTTTATTGTTTTGTCTTTGAAATTGTGGCCCTTGGTCTTAAAACCAATGGTAGAATAGTTACAGATGAGGAAAAGATATGGTCACTTTGGAGTGTGATGCTTACTTGTTAGAAATAAACAAGCCAATTTTAGCAAAATAAAACTGACTTAACTTTGTGCTAAGATCTCAGACTTAATAGCCACTCCAATTCTCCCTGACATTTAAAAATTATAAGGCACTGCAAAAAGAAATTCTTAAATGTCAGAATCCTCATAATTTCTTCAACTTTTGCTACTGAATTCTTAACTCCTTCCCCAACACCCCCCGCCCCCTCCCCCTCCCCGAGAGTACCATGCATATAGTTCTGCTAGCAGCAAGGCCAATCAGCCTGAGACACATTTCCCATCATTATCCTCAAGCCAGCTCCTCTGAGAGGCTCCTTCAGAATCATTTCATTGCATCATTAGACACATTTTAAAGGTGGAGTTAATGAAAGGAGAAAGGCTGAGAAACTGAGGCACCACAGTTCTCTTCCCCGTGTTTCCTTTCCATTAACTTATCAAGATAACTATTTTTAGCCACTGCAGTTGTGCCACATTTGCCTTTAATCTAGTGAAGTCTGAGTCAAGGCAGAGCTGAAATCATATGGTAATTCTAAATGAGGTGGCGGTAGTAGGGAATTTAATAAGAGGAAGATGATGGAGAAGGAAAAATCAAATGTAGGAGGGAAACAAGAAGGGGGGGAGGAGGAAGAGGTGAAGAGGAAAGAAAATATAACATTTATTCATATTTACTAAAGGGAAGACACTCTGGAATTTTGTATAAACCATGACACCAGCACAGTGCACCTATTTTATATACAAACAACCAGCGGTTGAGGTTCAGAGGGGTATATAACTTGCCTATGATCACACAGCTAATAAGTGGGAGAACTGGGATTCAAAATCCCACACTATGTCTCCCTAAAACAGGAAGCTGGTAGCTCTAATGAGATGTTTATGTTTAGGAAAATTTACAGAAATAGTCCTCAATCTAATAATACTAAGTCATTTCACGTGACTTATTGAACGTCTGTCAGTATAATAACATCTTTTAAGCTATTTCTTCTAGTTTCAGTCATAACACTGAAATGAAGCAGAGATATTCTGATCTGCTTTCTTAGTATTTTATGTGAACTCATTTCTTATAAATTCCAATTTTACAGACCATAAAATAAAGCGAGGCCCCATTCACTTTTTTCTCCTATCAAATTTCAATATACATTCTCAGAGATGGTTCGTGTGTCTGTGTGTGTGTGACTAATATGTATTTATAAAACACCGCACTTCATAAATTATTATTGTTGGGCAACATCTCAATCAATTCCCTTTTCTCAGTTCTACATTCTGAGGAATCCTGCTGATTCTGTTTTCAGGGTTGTTGTTGTTGTTTTTCAACATTTACTGACTGCCAGCAAAGGAGATTTTATTGTCTACCAGTTTCCTCAATTTAGAAATAAAGTAATTATCATTATGGAGAGTATTGGTTAATGTTCTACAAAAAGGAGATTTTAAAAAAGGAAGCCTTATTTCCTAGTCAATGAAACCATCACATTATTACAGGAACATTTTCTCTTAATTCTTAAAATACTGTCTAATCCAACAATCCAGAAAACCCTGATTTGACAGTGACCCTTTATAGCAACAGAGGGATTTCATATTGCCTTGTCAGAAGTAAATGAACTGTGTTCTCTCTAAATTCTACCATATTTGTGTCCATTCTCTGATTTTGCTTTAGTTTGGTTGTTATCTATAAAATTACTGATAAGTAATAAAACACAGGTCAAAAGTCTTAAACCCTTGTTGCAAGTACCACCAAATTATAACAAGGAAATATCAACTGAAAGCCACAATTCCTAGCATTTACCTGTAAAATATAGTTTAAATAACAGGATTCTTTTTCTTCTTCTTGTGGTGGCTTAAGATTTTGCACTGTTCCCATAGCTTGCCATCCAAATGAAAGGAACTGTTTCTAGAAACTTCTTTGGTAAAATTCACTTGAGAATAAACTATCTTTAATTATTAAATATTCATGGAGGGTTTTGGTTATATTATTTTTGTGTGGCAAAGAGTTGGTGCCATATAACCACTTGTCTCTAAAGTATAAGGAAGGAGGATGAATTCATGCAATACTTGCTCTGGCTAATTCTTCCTAATCCATTTCCCTTCTTTAAAAAAGGACAGTACAGTTTTGGTCTTTTTTATGATGTTTTAAGGTTCCATAGAGCTCTTAGAAATGTTCTCTGACTTGTAGTTCTATATGAATTACAAGTTACATGAGGCTGTAATGCCCTTGCATAGACTAAGACAACCAGGGGTAAAACAGTGAGACCCAGGGGAGAGCTTGGGCAAAACCACGGTAAGCAAAGCCAAAGAACAATGCACTGTGGTGATAACGTTGACTTTTCTTATTATTACATGACATCTCCCATTAGTAAAAGCTTACTTAACCAAATAGTTGTTCCATTCTCCTCCTGTAACTTGACATCTCGATAGATTTATGGTCAGCATTCTCAATATACATTTTTAAGGAATAGTTGGTTCAAAGAAATGTTAGCAGGTGTTAACCTGAAAAGGGGTTCTAAGATCAAAGAAGTTGGGGGACTACTTAGACTATAGAAAGTTAAACAGGTTGCTTTTCTCAAGGTCTTCTTAGAACTTTTAGTATGATAATATTTACTGTGAATCACAATAAGAAGCATACATATCTACAACATTTCTTGAATGTATTTGTTCTTTGAAACTTTTTTCATACAATCTGCTTATAAGAATAATGCTCAACAGTATTCACTTTGGGAAACACTGAAATACATAACTACAAAATTACTGCTGCGTGCATCTTTAAATGTAAGAGGTAGGCAGAAGTGTGGGTAAATGGAAAGCTTACCTCTTCTACTTTTGAAACAATTGGCTAGGAAGGGAAAGGAACTTGAAACCATTACAGGAGAAACAATTAATAGAAAAATGGGCATTTTACATGGAAATACTGACTCCAAGGTGATACGATGTGGCATTCTCCTTACAGAGATGGGTTTAGCCTTATTCTAACCTCATGAGGTCAAACTGGTCACACTAATTGTGGTTACTGTGTAAACTATCTCAAAAGGTGATGAAACTTTTGTCACTGTAGATACTGAAACATAAACTGAATGACTATTTTATAGCAAGTTGGGGGACAATGGGATTTTGATTGGCTGGGTAAGATACTTTAAAGAACCCTTCCAACCTTGACAGACTATGGTTCCAAGACTAGTTTATAATAATCTGTTGCTGTACAAAATCACCAAGCTACAACTGGTACTACATTTTTCTCTTAGAAATTCTTTAAAAAGTGTCACAATTGATTATTTTCTTTCTTCTCCCCAAATAGTTTAGTGGCTTTCACAATGTGGAAACTAGGAATGCAGGAGGCATTCACAGAGCACATCTATCCATGCAGTTTTACAGGGAGAGATTCTTATCTATGTTTCTTGTACCATGTAGAAAATCTCCATAATGCTTCACTCTAAAATTCTGTAAGAGCTTTATTTGTCTCCACAAATCAAAGAATTGAAGATAGTATTCTCAATTCATGTACTGCAAATGAAGTCATGGAATTTTATAAGATATCACATGAGAACATATACACAGGTATTTTTGGAGATGAAATTATCATCATCCATAATGACCTTGTGAATGTTTGCAATTTATTTTTTAAATATTTATAAATTATCCATGTGAACTTGTTAAAATGTTATGTTTTTTAAATAGTTAGTAGAACATCTACGTTTGGCAGTATCTCCAATTCTTCAACCCACTTTGTTTTTCATAAGGTCCTAATGTTAAAGGAGTCAACAATCCACACACTCAGCCCAGGAGGTGACCAGGAAAACAAGTTCAGTGTTATGTGAATTCTGTCACTGCAGGACAGCATTTCCCTCCATTGTTAAGTCTACAGCAGGAGTGGGAGGAATTATTAGCCTGTCTCCTCCAAATCAATGAAGTGTTTACTCTTTTAGGTTTTGTGTTTATTCCCTATAAATATCCTAACTATTGATATCTATTTAAAGAAGATTCAGGCTCCTAGGTTTCTCAGTCTCCCACAATGTCCCTCACTCCAGAATCACGGCTTGAAATTCATTTATTCCTTAAGTCCTGGATAATTTTTATCATCCTGACACAGTACCTCATTTAGTTACATAATAAGGTTTTAATACATAGCTTACGTACATACATATATTCATACGCACAACTATTTAAGCTCTTCTATCATTTAAGAAGTACGAATAATGCAGGATTCCTACCAATTTTCTTCTCTGCATGATATAAGAAAACAACCTGGAACTAAGAGTCGGAAGACCTCTAGGACCAGTCTTTTGCACATACATGCAAACTGTGCTTTTAACTCATGTATCATCAATAGCGTAATTCTCTCCAAGACATACTCCTGCAAATTTAACAAATTCTCAAGTCATAAACTTCAAACTTAACAAGTTTCCAGTAAAATCCACTTTCTAAACTATTGTTTTAAAATAATATTATTTAAATTCCAATATCCAGTTGAATATGGATTTCATTCTTTTGTAAAATAGGTAGTGATATTCCATCTAGATCTGAATTTTCTATTAAATACATTTCTACGCAATAGAAATTATAATGAATGGGTTATATATTTGCTTCAAAATTTGTCAACGTTAACTCTGGCTCCATAAAGTTCATTTCTTTTCATTTATATCCAGGAAAAGTCATGACATATGTATTTGGCTGTATTTGTAAATTAAACATCTTTCTAGTCACAAAGGAACTACATATTGCATGACTTCTTCAGTAACAAGTCATAGAAGAAAACTGCATTAGAGGCATATATTTTATGAACAACCATATTATTGAGTATTACATATAGGTAGTTGTCATCATTTTTACAAAAATACATGAAAACATTTCCATGCCCCATTTTCTTACTTGATTTATCAACAGATATTCAATGAGTGCCTATGTGCCAGGATAAATGCTGCCATGTGATCAACATCTACTTAGAGGGTACCACACAGAAAGAAAGATGGACAGTGAACGAAGAATGACAATCATGGTAAGAGTAGGAATGAGAAGCACAGGATGCTTTTTCTCTGAGGTAATATGAGGAACATAATACTCTCAAACTCCCTCCCAGACTCTCTCACTCCCTGAGACACCCAGTTTGCAAAAGAGTGCATCATCTACTTTTTGTGTGCAGATACAAAGATCTCATAAGGGTATGGGATTATATGCCAGTCAGAATCTGGTCAGAAAAATAGAAGGGAAGAGAATTTTAAATTGAGAATTGGTTAAACAGGTATTGAAGGACTGGAGAGGCAAAAAAAAAAAAACATGGAAGTTAACACAGAGATAGTAACCATGGGGAGAGGCTACCTCCCTAGACATGGGGGCCCAGAGGGAAAAGACCGGGGGTAGAAGACCCTAGAAGTTCAGAGGAAGAATCCTACATAGTTAGGCTCCTTCTGAGGACAGAACACTCTCCAGCTAGAGCTGGGGCCTCTGAGGGGGCATAATAAGGATGGTTCTAAGAGCGTGGGGAAAAGGCTGGAAACTAGAATTAATTACCAATACTCAGGGGGAAGGCCATCGCTGGGGTGCCATTAAAAGGAACATCACACAAAACAGGAGCAAGTCGCTTCTCCTTCCTTCAGTCACAGAATCTCCCTTTAGTGCCCCCTATTATCAGAACTTAACAGGGATACAGTTGGCAAAGGAGAGGTGAAGTTTGCAGAGTCCCAGCCCCAGTATCACAAAGCTTAATATAGAAGAATGAGTTTGGAGATAAGAGACAATAGCTTAATAAGAAGTACTGGGAACCGGAGAGGGTGGATCTGAGGGTTGGAAAAGCAACAACTCATTTTGAGAGCATTTGATACCCCCAACCTCTTCCCTCTGCCCCTCTCATGCCTAGGGAAATAGTTGCTCCCTGCAGTTTCTCTGTGTTTATGTCATGCTGCTGCCTTTCCAGCCCTCCAATAGCAATTCAACCAATTCCCTATTTGAAATTTTTATTATTTCTGTTTTCCCAGCAAAGCACAGGCCTTGCTTGACCTCCTCTATCTAAGTCCTAGAGATTCCATACCAGCCCTGCTCAGTTACTGTTACTTAAGCTGCCTTGCCTGCCTTAAAAAGTCTTCTCTGCCCACACCTGAATCCTGCCCAGTTCTCCTAACCAGTACCTGATGTTGATTTGCGTATCTCTATTACTAGTTAATACAATTCCACTTTACATCCTGTGTTTCCATCAAAAGCCATCTTACTTCCACTTTGATGGATTTCATTTCTAATCTCGGTATCATGTCAATGTACGGAAGTATCTCATGGGAACTTCCAAAGACATTCATCAGAGAATTGCTCTGTATCCCTTCCTAGCCCCTTACCATGCTGTTTGGAAGCTCGTATGTGGGAGGGTATATCCTTGAACAGTGGGAGGAAAAATTAAGGGAGAAAAATTAATGAATATATATAACCTAGTTGATAACTTATTCATTAGTTTACATACATTAACTCATTTAACTTTCCAAATAACCCCGTGAATTAAGATATTATTCCCACTTGAGAGAGGAGGTTCAGCAAACTGAAGGAATTTACCCAAAGCTGAGCCCAGATTCAAACCCAGTCCTACCTGATTTCAAAATCCCTGTACCCACTGATATAATACTTTTCAGTGGAGTAGCAGGGTCACAGACTCTAGCCCACATGAAAACTTCCTAGCATAATAACTTAGGCAAAGATAAAATACTGTCCCCATATCCCACACTGATTGCACTTTTTATATATAATGATTTGGAATCCAATATTAATCCAATTCAACAAAGACGTATTGAGCCTCATGTATGTGGCAGGCATATGATAATGATTGCTAACACATTTATTAAGGGCTTACTATGTGTTGGGTACTGTTTCGAGAACATGCCTCATTAATTCTCAGAACAACTCTGTAAGACAGATGCCATTATTAACAGCCTTAT
This sequence comes from Balaenoptera ricei, assembly GCF_028023285.1. NCBI lineage: Eukaryota > Metazoa > Chordata > Mammalia > Artiodactyla > Balaenopteridae > Balaenoptera > Balaenoptera ricei. Next base: position 52,504,126 of record NC_082645.1, read on the forward strand.
CTTACAGATGATGCAAATGAGGCCCAGAGAGGCAAAGTGATGTGGCCAAGATTCACAGCTGGGAACTGGCAGAGCCAAGAAGAGAACCTAGGCAGGATGACTCTGAAGCCCATGGTCTTAACCATTATACTGTATTTCCTCATGTGTAAAGGCTGAAGAGACAAAAATGAATAAGACTTAGGCAAAGAGATCAGAGTCTAGGTGGTGGAAAATATCAAGAAACATAACAGATACGAAAAAGACACTTGTAAAGAAATATATACTGTAAAATAGTGACTAGTTTTGCCAGGCGAAATCAGAGAAGATAACTTTTGAGCTGATTCCTAAGGAGATGAAAGTATGGAGGAGGTTGATTCTCTCTTTAGAAGGAGAATCAACAGGTCCTCGTGACGTAAGGCATAAGAGAGAGGTGGGAATCCAGGATGGCTCTGTGGAGGAGCAAATCTGAGGTGGTAGATTTGGAGATTCATTTTAGACAATTTAACTTTGAGAAGTAGGCAGCCGAAAAAGGCCTAGATTTGAAGATAAGAGTCACAACTGTTTTATAGACTTTGAAATTTCTAACACAGAAATTTCATGGGAGTGGATGGTTTCCTAGGAAGAATATATGGAGACAAAGAAGTTGAATTTTTCTCACTCTTCTTCTGGGCAGGTACCCATTATGATCAGCCGGGTAGCTGAGATAAAAAAGCACAGAACTGAGAAAGGACAAGGCAGCCCCTGACATCTGGGAACTGGTAGCCTTGCGCTTACTATCAGCTGGGCCTTGGTGTTGTTAGGAGCTGGCCTGGTTCTGTCAGCTACATCTTGGTTTCTCCTGTTGAACATCAAGGATTCATAGAACATCAACATCAGACAAGGGTGCTCTGTGATCATGACAGACAAGACAAAGACCAGTCTGTAATCACTTCTGAACACAGACAAAACATGAACATTTCCAAACCACAAAATGATCAAACATCCCTCATCCTGGCTAATATAAGTGACTGCTTCTTCTTCACCAATGACAGCATCAGCCTCGCTCTGGTCTGCCCTCCTGGCTCTGGAAACCTCACAGGAGCTAGGAGTGGATGCGGCACCTTGAAGCCCAGGTGTGATGCTTGGAGCAAGTGTCCAAGGAACTCCCTCCCCTCCAGCACCTCCCAGCCAAACCCCATTTCAAGACCCTCAACCTGGTGAGAAATTAAAGTTAATGAACACTGTACATTGCTACTATTTTTTGACTTGATTTCATATAGCCAGTATGCACTTATGAGTCAAATACCCTATTTGTTGAAAAAGCATCGACTTGGATGATTACTTCACTGTGAAAGTAAAGTGAGAATAGTGGAAAATCTTACTGTGAATGTGACATAACTTCTCAAAAACGTTTGTTCAAATTAATAGTAAAAACATTGATCTTTAGTCGCTACTGATTGCAAACACTCAAACTCTAACCATAATTTTTAAAAAGCAATACATCACTAGTAGATTTAGACCCATATAGAGCTATAATTTTTTTATAATACAGGTGAAATAAAATTAGTTACAATGAGCATGTGTTGTTTAAATTGTCAGTCATTGGTTTCCTTCATTTTTTTACTACTCAACATATTTTTGTTTCTATCATTAGAAACAATAATAGGGAATATTTACATAAGAATTCTGGTAGACTATGAAAAATAGAAAAATACCTTATTTTTCATTGATTCTTGACATGACATAATGTGATCACATGTGACTGATGCAACCTGACAAATCCAGTCACAATATGAAATGTCACAGGAAACATGGGAAAACTACTATCTTTATCCAGACTGAAAAGAAAAAAAAAAAATACTTATCATGAAATATAAAAACAAAGGCTTTGGAATATGAGCAAATAATATGCCAGCATGGAGTCTGTTCAAATATCTTATATTTAGCCCTTTTGAGACATACTCTATAATGGATATTAGGCCAGTATCATGGATTTTAGAAATTATTTTTTCCACTGGAAAGTATTAGAAATATCACAGCCTGAGGCCCTTTTCTGTGTTTAAGCCTGTTTAAATACATCTGGAACCTGTGCTTTCTAAAGGACCTCTATTCTGTGGTTTCATAACTCAAAGTCTGTGCTTTCTCATAGGCTCCAAGGTAATTCTAAATGGACTACACTTCAGCTGAGCTGGTTTTCTGAGACTGTACCCTGCCTCTGAACTGTGCTAAAATAACCTTGCATTATCCTAATTAGGATTATTCACAATACACACATATTGCAAAGAGCCATTTTCATTTTCAATTAGTTGAAAAGGATTAGTTGCAGTGATACTCCTATGGTCCTGAATGCAATTATTATTAAATCCAATATTTTTTATTGCTGTTAAAATTATACTCCTTACAGATATAACTTAGCTAATGGAGTAAAAAGATGGTCTCTTCCTGACAAATCATTCTCTTCTAAAGAAAGCTGTGAAGGTAACAATACATAAACGCAAGAAAATATATGTGTGGTAAAGAGGCTGTTTAATCACAAGTAATGGCAAACCTAAAATTAGTTCCAATTAGAAGAGAAATGCATGAAAACCAAACTGAACGTAGCAGATAAAGGGTGGCATGAAGAAAGATTATTAAGCAGTAGCATAGAACAGGCCCCCAGGTGTAGTACTTCCTCATTATACCTATTCTCAAACAGCAACATACTGAATGTACAGTAAACCAAAAAAAAAAAAAAAAAAACCCTCCAAGAAATAATTTTACATGGTGGCTACACTTCAGATGAACAAGTACATGTTTTTTGGAAGAAAGACCACAACAACTTGGTTTTTACTTCCAAAATACAGTGGCATGTTAATTGCTTGATCAGCCAAATGAAACTAAATGTAATTAAGACTAGTGTGGGGTTAATTTGATCCATAATTATGTTATATAAAGTAAATGAAAATTATTTCTTTCCTAAATTGCAATTCATTAAAATTACAGATATTAAAATAAGATACTATAAAATTACATGAAGCATGTACACATTAATAGCCATTAGTAATAGCTTGATATTTCTATCTAAGCAACAGTTTATTAGAATGCTAAAAGGTGATATTTGACCGCTCACATGACTGATTTTTTTTACTTTGTTTTTCTACTCTTCTAAGAAATTATTTTTTTAATGAAGCAAAGTGTTCTAATCTTAGTCTGTTTTTGACATTTTCTAGATATTTATCATCTGCTTAAATACCTTTGGATTAATGCTCATTGAATCTTCATTAAAATACAAACACAGGTATTTAAAAACTCAAAATGGCATACAGGTATGTACATTTCGTATGACACCAAATGCATACATTACAAGTAAAGTATTTGGAAGATTATTATTCAAAGGGAAAATTCTGCATCTTTAATTAGAATTATAGTCATATATCTATTTATAGAACATTTTTGTCTTAACCTCATTTAAAAAGAATTGAAAGAAAAGGAACTAACATTTACTGAGGGCTTATCCTGCTTCAAGCACTATGCTATGTGCACTTTAAAGAAACTGTTTTCATCCCTTTATGAAATTGATATTATTTATTCTTCTCCTTTTACATATAAGAGAACTGAGACTCAGAGAGACTAAGGATTTTGCCTGAAATCATGGAGCCACTTACTTGTACCATTTACTGTGAGGTGGGGAAGGGTTCTCTTTTTTTAGACATGATGACAACACAAGGGAAAACAATTAATTTGCTGTGAAACAACACAGTGTTTTAGTTCCCACTTTAGATTCTTTTTCATTGAAGATAACTTGTTTATTTCTGTGAAAATAAAAACCAGAAGGTCATAGCATAAAATCTCTGCGCCCATTCACGTGACATTAAATACAATTTGGCCAAACAATCCTATCATTCCAAGTCCAAAATTGTCTAACAAAGCCTCTTTAGTAACAGAGAAAGAAATACTGACGGCTAATGGATCTATCCTACTGAGCAGTAACGAATGCCTTACACAAGGTTCCACACAAAGAAAAGACTCACATTTAGGCTAGGAACAGAAAGCACCAGCTGATTATTATACTGTGCAATTGGAGGGAAAGGAGTATAAAACAGTAGAAGGTGTGTACAGATTCCACTGAAGAAGCCTGGCCTTCCTATATGTAATAATGCCCTTTACCTTTACTTGTTTTGGGATTGAGGACAAGAGTGGTGACTTGAAGATCTGGTATAATTTAAAAGGAAAAGCATTTACAATAGGATTTGCTTACAACACATAGCAATAGCAGTTTATCTGTTAGAGATCATAGATATTAAAACCAAGTCTAGAGGACTTCCCTGGTGGTCCAGTGGCTAAGACTCTGTGCTCCCAATGCAGGGGCCCAGGTTCAACACGTGGTCAGGGAACTAGATCCCACACGCCACAACTAAGAGTTAAATAAATAAATAAATAATAAAAATAAATAAAATAAAACCAAGTCTAGTTGAAACTTCAATGTGCCACAACACATTTATTTATTGCTATAAAGCAAGGTATCTGCATACCCAGGAGAATCTGATATACTTTGCACAACAAAGTATCACTATATTACGATTAGTAGTAGCATACAAATATTAACAAATGTTTCTCAATAATTGATTATACTGTACTAATGAGGACAACCATTCTTTCTATTTCTTGGAAGTCATCTGCATTTCTCCTTAAGTTAAAGCCAGATATCAGCCATGAAGAAAATGAAACTAAAGGATAATCGTACTTAACAAGTTGCCAGAACACATTATTTACAGTAAGAATGTGTGCTTAACAAACCAAATATTTAATATTTCATGCATGAGAAATGGGCAGACATAATAGTCATTAGTATTCCAGGTGAGGCAGAACATGCATATTTACTCAGCTATTAAGGAATGAGTCATATGCTATTTAATATAACAAAATAGTTTATGTATATTAGAGTAAACAGTGAAATCACAATAGGAAAAAAAATGGATTTGGTTCAGATGTTGAGCTGCTCTGTAAACCAATTATCTATCCGGAGGGAAACAGCTCTGTCTACAACTACTTAGGCTCTAGGGCCTATTAGAAACCCTGGAGTGGGCTGTTGTTGCTGTTCTCAAGGGAATTTACCACGTCACACTAGAAATAGCTGACAATAATTGGAAAGCCTGCTCCTGCCAGTATTGCACACATTTTTAATACCTTCCTAAGTATTATGGGAGATAATACACAAGGTCTTTAGAATTCTAGTCATGCCACAACAAGCCATGGAAAGGACAACTAGACAATAGCCCCAAACTGGACTGTGACAGGCTAATTATTGTGGCTTCATTATAAAACCTCTTTTTACATAGGTCACCTGGGAAGTGTAATTAAAAATGCATTATTGGTGTATTTTTTATTGAAGCAATTAAATTAAAAAGCCAAAAAAATAATTATATGAGGAGCAAATAATAATGTTGGTCAACAGCGTTTATCTGAGAAAGAGAGAACACGTTAGTGGTTCATTAGCAGTAAATGTGTTAACGGGAATCTGTTTGAAAAATGAGCCATAGAACAGCTTTTAAATACGCAGATTAAAGGATTTATAATGTCAAGTTTAACACAGAAATTACAGACAGTATTACATAACGATGAGTAATAGCACCTTTAATCTGACTTAGTAAAATGATTTACATCATACTTTGTGCTGCTTCAATTGCATGTGTATTATATGTGCTGCATCTCAGATAGATAATTTCCCTTATATTTTTTACACACTTATGGATCTGTTCTTCCTGCTTTCTAATTATGTAGTACATCTAAATAATTAGATGTTAAAATAGGTATTATCCAGGGGCACAATGTTTGTCTTGGATATCCATTCTGTAGGAATACCAGAACATGACACCATTTATTTAGGAAAATTTTTACAAAGCCCTAAATGTATCATGTCAAATCAACCCTCTCTCATCTCAAAACTCTCCTGGTACCTCCTTACATCATCATCATCACCACCCTATAATTATCATGATCACTAATAATTAATGAGTGCTTTCTACATGCCAGGAACTAAACATTGCCTATATTGTTTAGACATTTAATTCTCCAAATAACCTTCAGAGATTGGTATTTTATCTCCATTTTTTTTTAATGAGGATAATCAATTAATATTTAATCAATCTCTCTGGATATATCTACAAAAATGTACTCTCCTTCAATAGACTAGCCTAAAATCTCAATCATTTTTTCCGCTATCCTACTGGAAATCCTCCATATCTTAAGCCCGGTTATTTTAACTGACTATTTTCCAAATATATAAAAGCAACAAGTAAGCATCTACTAAGTAAGACTCTCACAAGCAACCCTTATAATCCCTTTGGAGAGGAAAACCAAATTCAGGGAGGTGGAGGAACATCAATTATGAAGGGTGGTGAATTACAAGATGAATAAGTGAATGAATGGATAAATGAGAGAATTTTGTTGTTAAAACATGAGACTTTTGATTCAAGAAAAATATTTTTACGGTTTACAGAAAAAATAGAGTTCTATTTATTTTCCGTATTTTTTTTTTTTTTATCCTTTCTCCGTTGATTCGTTTGTAAATATTTTCTCCCATTCTGAGGGTTGTCTTTTCGTCTTGTTCATGGTTTCCTTTGCTGTGCAAAAGCTTTTAAGTTTCATTAGGTCCCATTTGTTTATTTTTGTTTTTATTTCCATTACTCCAGGAGGTGGATCAAAAAAGATCCTGCTGTGATTTATGTCAAAGAGTGTTCTTCCTATGATTTCCTCTAAGAGTTTTATAGTGTTCGGTCTTACATTTAGGACTCTAATCCATTTTGAGTTTATTTTTGTGTATGGTGTTAGGGAGTGTTCTAATTTCATTCTTTTACATGTAGCTGTCCAGTTTTCCCAGCATTACTTATTGAAGAGACTGTCTTTTCTCCATTGTATATCCTTGCCTCCTTTGTCATAGATTAGTTGACCATAGGTGCATGGGTTTATCTTTGGGAATTCTATCTTGTTCCATTGATCTATATTTCTGTTTTTGTGTCAGTACCATATTGTTTTGATTACTGTAGCTTTGTAGTATAGTCTGAAGTCAGGGAGTCTGATTCCTCCAGCTCCGTTTTTTTCCCTCAAGACTGCTTTGGCTATTCGGGGTCTTTTGTGTCTCCATACAAATTTTAAGATTTCTTGTTCTGGGTCTGTAAAAAATGCCATTTGATAGGGGTTGCATGGAATCTGTAAATTGCTTTGGGTAGTGTAGCTATTTTCACAATACTGATTCTTCCAATCCAAGAACATGGTATATCTCTCCATCTGTTGGCATCATTAATTTCTTTCATCAGTGTCTTATAGTTTTCTGCATACAGGTCTTTTGTCTCCCTAGTTAGATTTATTCCTAGGTATTTTATTCTTTTTGTTGCAATGGTAAATGGGAGTGTTTCCTTAATTTCTCTTTCAGATTTTTCATCATTAGTGTACAGGAATGCAAGAGATTTCTGTGCATTAATTTTGTATCCTGCAACTTTACCAAATTCATTGATTAGCTCTAGTAGTTTTCTGGTGGCATCTTTAGGATTCTGTATGTATAGTATCATGTCATCTGCAAACAGGGACAGTTTTACTTCTTCTTTTCCAATTTGTATTCCTTTTATTTCTTTTTCTTCTCTGATTGCCATGTCTAGGACTTCCTAAACTATGTTGAATAACAGTGGTGAGAGTGGACATCCTTGTCTCGTTCCTGATCTTAGAGGAAATGCTTTCAGTTTTTCACCATTGAGAATGATGTTTGCTGTGGGTTTGTCATATATGGCCTTTATTATGTTGAGGTAGGTTCCCTTTATGCTCACTTTTTGGAGAATTTTTATCATAAATGGGTGTTGAATTTTGTCAAAAGCTTTTCCTGCATCTATTGAGATGATCATATGTTTTTTTTTTTTAATGATCAGTTTTTTTTTTAATTTATTTATTTATTTTTGGCTGTGTTGGGTCTTCATTTCTGTGAGGGCTTTCTCTAGTTGAGGCAAGCAGGGGCCACTCTTCATCGTGGTGCGCGGGCCTCTCACTATCATGGCCTCTCTTGTTGTGGAGCACAGGCTCCAGACGCGCAGGCTCAGTAGTTGTGGCTCACGAGCCCAGTTGCTCCGCGGCATGTGGGATCTTCCCAGACCAGGGCTCGAACCCGTGTCCCCTGCATTAGCAGGCAGATTCTCAACCACTGCGCCACCAGGGAAGCCCAATCACATGGTTTTTATTCTTCAGTTTGTTAATATGGTTTATCACATTGGTTGATTTATGTATATTGAAGAATCCTTGCATCCCTGGGATAAATCCCACTTGATCATGGTGTATGATCATTTTAATGTGTTGTTGGATTCTGTTTGCTAGTATTTTGTTGAGGATTTTTGCATCTATATTCATCAGTGATATTGGTCTGTAATTTTCTTTTTTTGTAGTATCTTTGTCTGGTTTTGGTATCAGGGTGATGGTGGGCTCATAGAATGAGTTTGAGAGTGTTCCTTCCTCTGTAATTTTTTGGAAGAGTTTGAGAAAGATGGGTGTTAGGTCTTCTCTAAATGTTTGATAGAATTCACCTGTGAAGCCATCTGGCCCTGGACTTTTGTTTGTTGGAAGATTTTTAATCACAGTTTCAATTTCATTACTTGTGATTGGTCTGTTCATATTTTCTATTTCTTCCTGGTTCAGTCTTGGAAGGTTATACCTTTCTAAGAATTTGTCCATTTCTTCCAGGTTGTCGAATTTATTGGCATAGAGTTGCTTGTACTAGTCTCTCAGGATGGTTTGTATCTCTGCGGTGTCTGTTGTAACTTCTCCTTTTTCATTTCTAATTTTATTGATTTGAGTCCTCTCCCTCTTTTTCTTGATGAGTCTAGTTAATGGTTTATCAATTTTGTTTATTTTATCAAAGAACCAGCTTTTAGTTTTATTGATCTTTGCTATTGTTTTCTTTGTTTCTATTTCATTTATTTCTGCTCTGATCTTTATGATTTCTTTCCTTCTGCTAACTTTGGGTTTTGTTTGTTCTTCTTTCTCTAGTTCCTTTAGGTGTAAGGTTAGGTTGTTTATTTGAGGTTTTTCTTGTTTCTTGAGGTAGGATTGTATTGCTTTAAGCTTCCCTCTTAGAACTGCTTTTGCTGCCTCCCATACGTTTTGGATTATTGTGTTTTCATTGTCATTTGCCTCTAGGTATTTTTTGATTTCCTCTTTGATTTCTTCAGTGATCTCTTGGTTATTTAGTAACATATTGTTTAGCCTCCACATGTTTGTGTTTTTTAGGTTTTTTTCCCCCGCAATTGATTTCTAATCTCATAGTGTTGTGGTCAGAAAAGACGCTTGATATGATTTCAATTTTCTTAAATTTACTGAGGCTTGATTTGTGACCCAAGATGTGATCTATCCTGGAGAATGTTCCATGCACACTTAAGAAGAAAGTGTAGTCTGCTGGTTTTGGATAGAATGTCCTATAAATAGCAATTAACTCTATCTGATCTACTGTGTCATTTAAAGCTTGTGTTTCCTTATTAATTTTCTGTTTGGATGATCTGTCTATTGGTGTAAATGAGGTGTTAAAGTTCCCCACTATTATTGTGTTTCTGTCGATTTCCTCTTTTATAGCTGTTAGCAGTTGCCTTATGTATTGAGGTGCTCCTATGTTGGGTGCATATATATTTATAATTGTTATATCTTCTTCTTGGATTGATCCCTTGATCATTATGTAGTGTCCTTCCTTGTCTCTTTTAACATTCCTTATTTTAAAGTCTATTTTATCTGATATGAGTATAGCTACTCCAGCTTTCTTTTGATTTCCAATATGTTTTTCCATCCCCTCACTTTCAGTCTGTATGTGTCCGTAGGTCTGAAGTGGGTCTCTTGTAGACAGCATATATATGGGTCTTGCTTTTGTATCCATTTAGCAAGCCTGTGTCTTTTGGTTGGAGCATTTAATCCATTCACGTTTAAGGTAATTATCGATATGTATGTTCCTATGACCATTTTCTTAATTGTTTTGGGTTTGTTTTTGTAGGTCCTTTTCTTCTCTTGTGTTTCCCACTTAGAGCATTTGTTGTAGAGCTGGTTTGGTGGTGCTGAATTCTCTTAGCTTTTGCTTGTCTGTAAAGCTTTTGATTTCTCCATCGAATCTGAATGAGATCCTTGCTGGGTAGAGTAATCTTGGTTGTAGTTTCTTCCCTTTCATCACTTTAAGTATATCATGCCACTCCCTTCTGGCTTGTACAGTTTCTGCTGAGAAATCAGCTGTTAACCTTATGTGAGTTCCCTTGTATGTTATTTGTCGTTTTTCCCCTGTTGCCTTCAATAATTTTTCTTTGTCTTTAATTTTTGCCAATTTGATTACTATGTGTCTCGGCATGTTTCTCCTTGGGTTTATCCTGTATGGGACTCTCTGTGCTTTCTGGACTTGGGTCACTATTTCCTTTCCCATGTTAGGGACGTTTTCAACTATAATCTCTTCAAATATTTTCTTGGCTCCTTTCTCTCTCTCTTCTCCTTCTGGGACCCCTATAATGTGAATGTTGTTGTGTTTAATGTTGTCCCAGAGGTCTCTTAGGCTGTCTTCATTACTTTTCATTCTTTTTTCTTTATTTTGTTCTGCAGCAGTGAATTCCATCATTCTGTCTTCCAGGTCACTCATCTGTTCTTCTACCTCAGTTATTCTGCTATTGATTCCTTCTAGTGTATTTTTCATTTCAGTTATTGTATTGTTCATCTCTGTTTGTTTGTTCTTTAATTCTTCTAGATCTTTGTTAAACACTTCTTGCATCTTCTCGATCTTTGCCTCCATTCTTTTTCCGAGGTCCTGGATCATCTTCACTATCATTATTGTGAATTCTTTTTCTGGAAAGTTGCCTATCTCCACTTCATTTAGTTGTTTTTCTGGGGTTTTATCTTGTTCCTTAATCTGGTACATAGCCCTCTGCCTTTTCATCTTGTCTATCTTTCTGTGAATGTGGTTTTTTTCCCACAGGCTGCAGGATTGTAGTTCTTCTTGCTTCTGCTGTCTGCCCTCTGGTGGATCTATTTTCCATATTAAAGCTGAGTGTTGGTCTAGAACTAGTTATTACCTACTGACTCTAAATTATATCTTGACATATTATGATTAGATAAATTAATAGTTTTAGTAGTGTTATGTTGCATTAGTTCTTTATTAATGTTATTATTTTTTAATATCCGTAGCACCCACTTTTGAATACCTACTGTAAACCAGGTCTTGTGCCAGAGCTTTTACATGAAATATCTCTGAACCTTCACACATAACGGAATCAAATTTTTCTCATTTAGAGATGAGAAACTTGTAGTTCAATAGGTCAAGTGACTTTTTCAAGGTCATGTGACTGATAAATTGAAGAGTTCAGATTTGATTCCCAATCTACCTGACTCCAAATTGCACGCATTTTTCCAGTATTCCACTTTGTTTATGAAAGAATTTATAAAAGGTATTAACATAATTTTTATTTTTTTCACATGTAAATCCTCTTTAACCGAAATTTCAAATTCATTTTAAATTCATAAAGTTCAAGTAACCACAATGGTTTACTGGGGCTTCCCTGGTGGCACAGTGGTTGAGAATCTGCCTGCCAATGCAGGGGACACAGGTTCGAGCCCTGGTCTGGGAAGATCCTACATGCTGCGGAGCAACTAAGCCCGTGAGACACAACTACTGAGCCTGCACGTCTGGAGCCTGTGCTCCGCAACAAGAGAGGCCGCGATAGTGAGGGGCCCGTGCACCGCGACGAAGAGTGGCCCCCGCTGGCCGCAACTAGAGAAAGCCCTCGCACAGAAGCGAAGACCCAACACAACCAAACATAAAAATAAATAAATAAATAAAAACATGTAAAAAAACAAAAGAAATTTTAAAAAAAAATGGTTTGCTGGGTAAAGTATATTGGTAATTGGGACTTATCAGGATAACCATAATAATTATAGCGTTTTGGGTTTCTGAGGAAAAAAAAATAGATGAACTAGAATCGTTGTGAATTCAGTGTTAAGTATCTATCTTTATAGTAGAGTTATTAAAAATTGGAAGTCCAAAATCCAGTGATATGCATAACTGTTACTTTGGCTATTAACCAATATCTATGTTGTCAATATTAAATACATGGGAAAATACTGATTTATCATCTGTGAAATATGATACACTAAAAACCTAAAGTTTACAATGAGTACTTTTCTCAAACAGCATGTTAGTTTTTTATTATACTCAGTTTTTTTTTTAATTTAAAAAAAAATTTTTTTGGCTGCATTGGGTCTGTTGCTGCACGGGAGCTTTCTCTAGTTGCAGTGAGAGGGGGCTACTCTTCACTGCAGTGCATGGGCTTCTCATTGCAGTGGCTTCTCTTGTTGCAGAGCATGGGCTCTAGGCATGTGGGCTTTAGTAGTTGTGGTGCGTGGGCTCAGTAGTTGTGGCACACGGCCTCTAGAGCAGAGGCTCAGTAGTTGTGGTGCATGGGCTTAGTTGCTCCACCGTACGTGGGATCTTCCCGGACCAGGGATCAAACCTGTGTCCCCTGCATTGGCAGGTGGATTCTTAACCACTGCGCCAACAGGGAAATCCCTATATTCATGTTTTAATAGTACATTTGTTGTTTGTAATAGTAGCTGCTCTAAATTTTATGGAACTAATTGCATATATTGATTGTCAGAACATTATATACAAATTGAATCAAAAAAGGGAATCTATGATTCACAAGGTAGGACCTCTTTAGAGTTTTTCCACTGAAACCTCAAACTAACAGCTATGTCTTGGCAGAAGATGAGCTATAAATTACAGCAGAGTCTAGGATAATGGAGTGAATACAGTAATGTTAGATCTCTGAAGCATATGGCAATAAATTGTGAGATTATAATGAAAGAGAATTAAAGAGCTTGTTCCCAAGGTAAATAGCTGATATTTTAAGAAATTAGGTAACTGGATAATCACTGGGTGGGTACATTCTCTAAGTTGTTATTTAAACCCTCTTTACCGCATTGTTCTACTCTCCTGTAACCCAACTGGATAAAAGATATCATTGCTATAGACAGTCACAAACAGCATAGGTGTTCATCAGAGCACCCTATGCATCAAGCACTTTAGAAAGTTCAAAGTTAACTGTAAAAGACCAGGTCCTGAATCTCAAGAGGTTGACACCAAAATTCAGAATAAACATACTTGAAATATACAAAACTCAAGTTGATTTGTCTCTAACACCTATCACCTGACTTATCTGTTACCTGTGTCTGGTCTAATGCTGATGCTTTATAAACGAGTCCCAGAAGCAGCCCAGTACACCAAACTGCATAAAAGTAACTGAAGTTAATGGAATTCTTTCTGAACCAGCCATTAACACATTGCATTATTTATTAATTATTTTGTTTGTTTGTTTGGAAGAGGAGGTGTCATTTCTTGTCACCTCTTCAGGCCTTCTACTTAATGTCTGCAACTCTTCTTTTTGATCTTAAAATTTTTAATTGCTAAAAATTGCTAAAAATGCTCTCTTGACATACCAGCTCTGATTCCAAGACTTAAATAATAATAAAGCTACCTAGAATTTACTGCAGGCCAGACACTACATGCAACATGCTTTATATATGTCTCATTTAATCCTCACAGTAAATTACAAGGTAGTAATTATTCCTATTTTACAAATGAAAAGAATTGAGGCTCAGGAAGGTTAAGTAGAGCTGGGATGCAAAACTAGGTGCATTTGACTTTAAACTCTTGCTCTTTTCCATTATTCCCTACTGCCTCAACTAGACTACAAAGAAACAATCTCCTTTCTAGTCTCTTAGGTTGACATCCTGGTAACAGACCCTATCTTTTAGAATCAATTTTACAGGCAATACTGATTAGGAGAAACTCACACACTTGTCCCAACCACTACTTTCTGTCATAAAGGCAAATGAAACATTCAACTCATGAATTACACTGAGTCCCACAGCAACATCTGAGATGCCCAGGCTGAAGCTAGAAGCCTATGATTTTGGGAAACTTGGTAGGCAGAAGCTAAAAAAAAACAAAAACATTAAAAAACCACTTTAAAGGTGCAAAACTTTCTTATCTGACAAGAGACAGAGATTTCTGGGCAGATTTCTTCTGAGAAAACCACACTAATGGTCCTTTTAGAGATACAAATAAAAACCAAAGACCCTCTACCAAAATGGAAACTAGAACTCCTTCAGGTACAAGAATATAAATATTGTCTATATTTGAGACCAAGGGAACTTTAAAGGAAATATGTCTTATCTAGGAGGCATGAAGGTGTTGAGATGTCACATTATTGAACAGGATTTAAGACAGGTAAGGGCCAGAAGTTGATGGCTCTGTCATCAAAAGAGATTTTGTGAGACTTTAAACAGAAGTAGAACTTCTTCAAAGTACAAGCTCTGAAGTGAGGCACAGAATTAAGGAGAAGAAATGTTTCAGTCTTCCCTTCTCTGCTCCAGCACATTGATCTTGATAGGCTATTTTGAATGGCAACTTCCATTTTTTATTTTTTATTTTTTTAGTTATTCATTTTAGGTTTTATTGGTATAAATTCTATAACTGACAAATGATGATGAATATGCTTTCTTCTTATGCTTAGTTTGTATATTTTTCTTTTATTACCATGGTTCCTGTAATGGCAATTATTTTTAAATGACATGAAGTCATTAAAACAGTGAGTTTTTGAGCATCTTTGGGAAGGATGGACTTGAAAAAGAGAGGCCAGAAGGAAAGGGAGCAGCTAAGATGCTACTGTGTAATATGATGATGGCCAGGACTAGGGCAACAGCTAAGACAATCAAAAGGAAGGAGTATATCTGAGAGACTAAAGAATTGTTTGGCCTCAGTGATGTAGGGAAATGACTTAAAATTTTCCCAAACTTCAAATCTACATCATAACTGTAATTTACTATAACCAGAAAATTGATAATATTTTATTTTTTCAATTTTTATTTATTTTTTACTTTTTTATTATTATTATTTTTTTGGCCACACCCTGTGATGTGCAGGATCTTAGTTCCCTGACCAGGGATTGAACCTGTGCCCCCTGCATTGGGAATGTGGAGTCTTAACCACTGGACCACCAGGGAAGTCCCAACCATATTTTAAAAGTAGATACCAATATATCCATCTAATCAAGGTAAAAGAAATTGAATAAAATTATCATTTTACAAAAGAGTTTCAAAAGATTAATTAGAAGATTAAAGAGAAATTAAAATATTTAAATATTTAAATGTTATATCTCTATATACTGATATTTAATTTAGTGATGTCAAAACAATTCTTAATATTTAATATGTTTACAATACTTTCCCAGTTTTCAAAGTGACTTTGCATATATTATCTAATTGATTCTCACTATGACTCTCTGAGATAAATAACAGCAGTGATACCCAGCATGTTTCTAGCATTTTACAGATTGTACGACGCCATCGCATTACTGATGCCCACATTTCCATCAATCATTCTATTGCTCAGTTCTGGGGTTTCTATGTTAACTGAAATATATTTTCAATACCAGTACATCAGATTTATTTTACTGAATGTGATCTATCATCTACAATGCACAGATATTAAATGTCAATCCATTAAGTTAGATTATTTTTATCTGTGGAGTTTTTCTGACATTAATGTCCTATATGATGGTTACAGTCTATTTCCAAAAACTGAGATGAATGCTCAGCTTTATAAAAAACTTTCAAACTATTTTTCCAGAGTGGCTGTACAATTTTACATTCCCACCAGCAAGGTATGAGTGATCCAGCTTCTCTGCATCCTCGCCAGCTTTTGATGTTGTTACTATTTTTTATTTTAGCCATTCTGACAGATGTGTAATCATACCTCTTTGAGGTTTTAACTGGCATTTCCTCAATGGCTAATGATGTTAAACATCATTGCTTGTGCTTATTTGCCATCTGTATGGCCTCAGGTAAAATGTCTGTTCATGTCTTTTGCCTATCTTCTAATTGGATTGTTTGATTTTTAATGTGCAGTTCTGAGAGTTCTTCATGTATTTTATATACTAATCTTTAACCCAGTATGTGGTTACAAATATTTTCTCCCAGTCTGGAGTTTATCCCTTCATCCTCTTCACATGGGATTTTGCAAAGCAGAAGTTTTTCATTGTGATGAGACCCAATTTATCAATTTTTCCTTTTGTACTCTCAGGCATTTATCTGAGAGAAATGAAAACACATGTTTACAGAAAAACCTGTACCCAAATTTTCTTAGAAGATTTATTTGTATTTGTACTTATTTATCTGGTCTTAAGGAAAATCAGAAATTACAATAGATATAATTTTTTTTCCCTAGAACCTAAGCCCCAAAACAATCTCACTCAGTTCTGGTCTTGCTTTTCATCATTCCTATCAATCATCTGAATTCTTCCTAGAGGGGGAAAAAACAGTTGTCTATCACATGACATTTAGTAAGGTCAAAATATATTTCACAAAAGATTTGGTTTGAGTAATGTGTGGCTTATGGTCATATGGAGAATTATTTTGATTAATAACATTTCTTTCAAAAATAGTAATTATATTTGGTTATCAATTCAATAATACTTACTAAGTGTCTACTATGTGCAATACCAAAGATACAAAAAAAGTTTATTAAGTAATCTCCTCTAGTTGCTTAGTCCATATCAGAGTAGAGATGTAAACAAATCATTGCAATATGGTGTGATAAGTATTGTGATGGAGGTGCTGAAGGAAGAAAATAACAATGCCCGGAGAGGTGATCAGGTAAAGCTTTACAAAGCAAGGGTTACTTGAATCTAGTCTCAAAATATTGTGTAGCAGTTCATCTGGTAGACAAGTTCGGGGAAGAGCATTTCAATCCCAGGAAAAAGTATACAAAAGTATAGAGGCACCAAATAATATGACATATTTAGGAAACTGCAAGTCACTGGGTATGACTGCAGCATATGGAGTGAGTTGGGGAGTTGTGGAAGATGAAGCTGGTTGAATGGTTCTACCTGAACCATGTTTTGCCTATAGTGAAAAGGAAATCATGAAAATATTTTTTGAGTATAACAAGGCTATGATCAGATTTAAATTGTTAAAAGCAAACTTTGAATTATCTAGGAGATGGTACTAGAGAAAGCTGAGGTTAGAAGCAGTGAGACTAGTTAAAAGGTTGTACTCAGGTCCGTGTGAAAAATGTGGCATCTATGGAAGTGACGGTTGGGGGATACACTGAGGAAATATTCAAGAAATATTCAGAAAACAGAAACGACAAGATTGGTGACATTATATATGGGTGGTGAGGAAGAGAAAGGGATCAAGAAAGGCTTCCTGGGTTTCTGACTTGAGTTACCCTATGAGTATATTGTCTCCTGACTTGGATAGAGAATGCAGGGAAAGGGACAGTCTTACAAAAGGAAGAACAGAGTGTGAAGTTTGGGGTATCTCTTGGACATCTAGGTACTCTAAATCAGCACCTCTTAAACTTGAACATGCTTACATGAATCATTTGAGCATCTTGTTAAAAGGCAGATCCTGTTAAAAGGCAGAAGCTCTGTGGTACGGCCTAAGATTTTGCATTTCTAACAGGCTCCCAGGAGATATCAACGTCATTGGTTCTCAAAGCACATTTTGAATCGCAAGACTATGGCGTGCTGACATTTTTAACCTTAAGTGCAAACAGGATGCCTGCTAATGACAAAGTGAAGTTTGCGGAAGGAAGGAAGGAAGTGACGGAGGGAGGGAGGGAGGGAGAAAGAAAACAAGAAAATAATAATAAGAAGGGAGGTGGGTAAGGCAGAGAGAATGAAGGTGCTGCAAGAAAAATGAGAAGAAATGTGCACTAAGGAGAAAACAAGTATTGATAAGTAGCAGTTTGTCGGCAACAGTGACCTTAGTTGCTTTTAAGTCACACCTGTGTCAAAGGATGCCTATCCCTCCCCTATCTAGAAAATATTATAAAGTGATTTAAAAAAAACAACTTTTTAGAATCTGCCAAAGTTTAGTATCAAAGAGCCAGTGTGAACTAGAGAGACATAAAGGCTGTTCTTCTGAACCCAAAGTTTTTATTTTATTTAACCAATGCAATGAATGTTATACAAGGATACAGTTGGTACATTTGCAACAAGATGGTCAGTATCTCATAAGGAGTAATATTAAAACCCAGGATAACATGAAAAAAGAAATTGCTGGGAAAAAATAAAGAGAAATTCAAGAGATCCAAATCTATTTCCCATGCTACAGGACTTTAGTTTTTAATGTTGTTTTGTTTTGTTTTGTTTTCAACATTAGGCTGAATTCTTACAGGCTTAGTAGTTTTTAGTGTGGTCCTGCCAGAAAGGTGGTAACCTCCATGACCTCTCCAAGTCCTTTCCAACCCTCAAATTCTATGGCTGTGTACTCCTCTGTTTCTCCTTTTATCTGTCAAGGCTTAACTTGTCTTTTCCTATTGCATTCAACTCAACAAATACCAAGCGTACTTCATTTTTGTAAGTTTAGTAATTGTTACTCATTTTCATTCAATTATTTTTTTTTCATCTAATTGTTTCAAAATGTTTTCAAGTATATCTAAAGGAGAAAATAACCAAATGCCCACAAGTGTATCCCATTTTGTGAAGTAAGCACTGGTCTATATATTCCCTGCCTAATCATCTAAACATAGTCATAGACAAGGAAATTGCTAGGTTAATAGTAGAAAATAATCATTTATCAGGAGAGAATCAATGGCACATTATTTTTAGCATGATTTTATCTAGGTAGTTTTGTTCTATCAAATATTTGTTCTGGTGCTAAATTAGGCTGCAAGTTTAATTTTTACCAGGGAAATATATATATATTTGCTAAACCAGAAAGGAGAAAGTCCATATTAAAAATAACTATGATTACTGAGACATTCTATCAAAGTCATAAATAATTATTTCCATTTTTCATTCAGATATCCCAAAGTGTTTTAATATTTCACAATAATGAACTCATTAATCCTTACATCCTCTGATGGTACAGGTAAATAATCTGATTAACCTTGCTTTGCTTTTTTTTTTTTTTTTAAGATAATTGTAAAATGACTTGCAATGCTGTTGTGTTTGCAGGGAGGGGGATACTAGCCAATTCTTGATTCTTTAGTCTTCACCAAGACCATTTTACCACCAAATCTCAGTGAATGAATTTGTGTGAAATTGACTGATGTTTTTGTTACTAGTTGTTGCATTTTTTTCTTTGTTTTTAAAAATTTATTTTCAGCAGACCACATCTTGCTTGCCTTCTTACTCTGTTAGCAATATTTCTCTCATAACTTGTTTATTTGGCTTCTTTCTTGGTCACCCTATTACCAAATTTTTCTGCTTGGACATTCTTCCCGGCCGAACACTTTCTCTTAGTATTATTACAAATTGAATGCTTCCTTCAAGGCTGTGTATCTTATTACGTAATATCAAATTTTATTCCATTTTGGTTAATTTTACTTTAAGATTAAGTTATTTGTTCTGCCCAGAGGTCACTAAATTGAATACTACCACTTCTGTTCCCTTTCTGCCTTTTTACTTATGAAAAATCATTCTGGTTACATTTCAGGAGGAATCATCTGCCCCAAACCATTTGCCTAAGCTGTGTCTCTAGAGCATAACCCAAATAAGTCTTTCTTTTTTATTTTTCCTCCCGTTGAAAATCAGAGCAAGCCATTCCAAGGCTTTACCTATCAGTACATTGCTAATTACACTAAATCATTTCATTGTAAAGATGAAGAAATCTGGGAAGCAGTAAAAATATAGAAGAGAAGGTTTATTAGTGTGTATATAGAGAGATGGAATTCAATAAAGAAAGGAGAAATGATCAGAAGGCATAATGGGGGAAAAAAAGCAATACTAATGTGGCTTTTCAAATTAACATGAAGTAAAATACTGGAAAGACCAAAGCTATCTTCTTTCCCCTCCCCCCTCTCCAAGACACAGGGTATAGAAAAAATTATCAGAAAGTAGAATCTAGTTGCTTCTTTTTGACAGGGGAGTAGGTTCCTGTTATTCCATATTATGTAAAAAATGAATTTAAAAGGGTTATTCAGGTTAGGTTTCACTGACATTGCAACAACTAATCTAGCTATCAGAATTTATGTCTTCTTAATGAACTAGAGTGGTGGATGGTTAGAGAAACCAGATTGTCACACCAATCATGTCTTTTCTACAGTTCTTTCTAATAAGTAATCAACTATATACTTATCTGTGTACGGATTGGTAAAATATGGCTGTCCATTAATGCCAAAACAGCAATTCATTTCTTGCATATAATATTACACACTGTGATGGCTAATTTTATACCTCAACTTGGCTAGGCTATGGTGCCAAATATGTTTGGTCAAATACCAGTCTAGATGTTGCCGTGAAGGCATTTTTTAGATGTGATTAACATTTAAATTAGTAGATTTTGAGTAAATCAAATTACCTCCCATTATGTGGTAAGCCTCATCCAATCAATTGAAGGCCTTAAGATCAGACACTGAGGTTTCCACAGGAAGAAAGAATTCTCTTCAAGATTTCAATATAGAAACCTGTCTGTGTTTCCAGCCTGCTGCCCTACAGAATTTGGATTCAAGGACTGCAACATCAACTTTTGCCTGTGTCTCCAGCCCATTAGCCTGCTCTATGGATTTCAGACTTTCCATCTACCAAAATTGAATGGGCCACTTCCTTAAAATCAATCTTTGTCTCTCTTCCTCTCTCTCCCTTGTTTCTCTGGATAATCCAGACTAATACATGTGCTTAAAGGATGTCTTCGGCTGTTGCAATACAATTTATATTCACCTCTATATCATCTCATTCTACATTAGAAGAAGAACAGTTTATGTCCATTACTTTGGATCAGTAAATATAAATAGAACACTTTTAAATCATTATTTGTACAAAGACCCTACTCTTACTGGCACCCTCCAAGAACCAGGTCCTCACCTACTAATGCCCAAATTATCTACACGTCTTATTCTTCCTTCTCCTGTATAACAATGCCAGTTTTATCTTGATAAAACACATATATCAAAGGGTTATTTTAATAGACAAAACTCTAAAAATTCTATAGTATATAAATAAGATAAAATCCTCCCTGACCAGTTCCTAGCACTGAAAACCCTTCACAATTAGATCTGCCTCTGTGACTTTATTATCTCCACAATCCCCAGCATAAATCCTATATTCTAGTGAGAGCAAATTCCCTGTTGTCCCTAAAGATGTCAAGTTCATTTTTGTCTTCCTTTTTCCTCCTGCTTCTTTCTTCCTTTCTCACTATAATGATCTTACTCTCCTCTACTGCCTACCTAAATCATACCTGCTTTTCAAAACCTAGCCTATGTTTCATATTTGCCTAAGAATTCCTAGACTATTCTAGTGCAAGTTGAAGAGCCCCTATTTGAGTGCTAGAGTATGTCATAGACTATCATAGACTCATGAAGTCACAAATTTTGAAAAGCCATCAATAATCATCCATTCCAACCATTATCAAAGACATGAAAATACCTTTACAGCATTCTGAACAAGTGGTCTTTCATTCCCTTCCTCCACACTTCCAGCGATGAAGAATTCAGTACCTCCTGCCCATTTTATTTTATGAACAGCTCCAAATCTTAGAGGTGTCTTCCTCTAAGTCATATTTTGACATGTATAGTAACAGCCAAGAAATGAAATATTTTTGAGACATAATTTATAATATAAATGCCAATATAAAAACCACCAAAATACATAAAAATGATTATCCCTGCATAGATACCAAAGCAAATTTTATCCAAAAATGTCCATTGGAACAATTTTTGCAGTCCAGAATTTGTCTTTTTTTTTTTCCTAGTCTTTATTTTAATATTAAATAATGACTTCCAACTATGTTCCAGTTTGGCTACAATGATATGCTCATACAGACAGATTGGTTTTTTAATTAATCACGTGATGCTTTACATCTGCCCTTGTCTTTATTCTTTAGCAAACTAGATAATAGTCTCCTCTGAGTCAGATGCTATCTTAGAGCCCTCATTTTTCTCTCTTTGTACTTAGATCAGTGCAAGGAACATCAACTTCTCTCAAATGATTGCTGAATTTAAAAACTG
Source organism: Balaenoptera ricei (assembly GCF_028023285.1). Lineage (NCBI taxonomy): Eukaryota > Metazoa > Chordata > Mammalia > Artiodactyla > Balaenopteridae > Balaenoptera > Balaenoptera ricei. Next base: position 52,526,072 of record NC_082645.1, read on the forward strand.
ATTTAAGGAAGGAAAATGTACACAGCAAAAATCATTCCTGGGACTTCCCTGGTGGTCCAGCATTTAAGACTCCGTACTCCCAATGCAGGGGCCCGGGTTCAATCCCTGCTCAGGGAACTAGAGCCCGCATGCTGCAACTAAAGATCCCGCATGCCACAGTGAAGATCCCACATGCGACAACGAAGATCCCACCTGCCGCAACTAAGACCCGGCACAGCCAAATAAATAAATAAATAAATATTAAAATAATAAATAAATTTAAATTAAAAATTAAATTTAAAAAACTCCTAAAATATTTGGTAGAATCCAATTTCAAGATCAAGCCACAGAGAAACTTTCCTTTTAGTTTTTTTGTTTTGCCTTTTCCCCCTTGAAAATATATGCCTAACAACAAATAGTGAAGTTCTTTACTCAAAAAAATGTGCTGGTCTTTTTTTCTTAACTGAAAATATGTTACTGGAATGAAGTTGACAGATATAGATAGCAATAAAAAATATTGTACCAAAATCTTGAAATAAAATGATAAAAACAAGCCTACTTACCCATATATATTTTCAAATTAAGGACCATCTGTGAGCTTTAACTGTGATTCTTATATATGAATCTCTTGAAGTTTACCTCTGCTTTACTGCACTTTCCTATAAGTAAACTGAATCCAGTGCTAATAGTTTTGCAGAACATTGTATAACATGAATTTAGAGTTATGTCTGTTTGTTTGTTACTTGCCTGTTTTTACTCTCTTGTGTATCCTTGCTCAGAGAGATACTGAGGGAGTCATTCTTTGTACATCTTCTTCATCCTCTGATAATCTTGCAAGGTAATTAGTTAAAAAAAAGAAAAGATGTAGAATGTATAGCAAATATGTAGCAAATTGGTAAAAGAAATAGTCTAGTAGGGAAATTATGCTAAAAAAATAAAGACATTAACTGTACTAGGCAGGGAGGAGAATATCTAAAGGTATAATTGGCAAGGCGATTGACAAGATGACCTACTAGATTATTGTTTCCATCTCTAATTTTAGTTTATCAAGGAGGATTTTCATATTGCAATTAAAAAAATCTTCCACGTGTCAAGTATTTATTTTTTGTGCGTAGCTGATACGTAAATGTTTCTCAAAATGTACACCAACAATCTTTCTGTCAATATAGCCAATCAAGTTTCCTTCCTTACTAGTCTCCTAGGAAACCACTACAGTTTCAGAAATGGATAGCAGAGAGTGGAAAACAAAGGGGTAACCAATCCCCCGTTTTAATGTCTTAAAAATGCAGCTTTGTCATTATTTAATGGCTAAAAGCTAGATATGAGCACTCATTATATGAGGACCACCTCAAAAATTCTCCTATAAGGGAGAGTATTTATTTAATTTTATAAGTTTGATTTTCACAGGAAAAAAGACATAGAAAAGTCTTAACTGACTGCTCAGATGTGAAAAATGGTGGCCCTTAGTTTTTTACAAATATGTTGTGGCAGTTTTGCTTGTGCCTACCTCTTCTCAGCAAGATTCTTTTTCCTGCCATTATTCAGTAACATAAGCACTGTTTTTGTTTAGAAAATCCATTCTTTCAGAATTGCATCTTCCAAACAGACAGTTTAGATCTACTAGTGCATCCAAAACCTTATGCATTGATTCTCTTATTTGACTCTAAATCCATAATTCCCTCTCAATAGTTTCCCTAAATTCTCAGTGGGAAGAAAAACCACTGCCCAGCATTCCCAAAGAAAAGAGTGAGTATCTCCCAACTAAAATTCCAAATGCACACAAAAAATGACAAAGTAGTTTCTCCTAAACTTCCTCTCAGGACACACACACAGGCCTTCTGTACCCTCCCTTTATTTAATTCCCTCTCCTCGAGCTACAGCTATTTGAGCAGCAGCCAACCATTGTGCCATCCCCAGGCTTATTTACCAGGTCTTGTGTACTCCTGTTATCATCTAGTATCTAGTTGTTCCTATAACATATATTTTTTTCAAGCAGTAATAACTGCTGTGAAACAGAGAATAGGCAGACAGTGGACAACTGCAGAGAGACTGTAGGCAGGACAGTTATGCATCCTGCCACATTCTCACTGGCATGTGGTTGTGGTGGCAGCGGTGGCAATCCCTTCTGACTTTCCCCACCCTACACTAGGTGAGTGCTAACAACAAAGCAGCACCCTTCCCCTTCCCACTAAGGCAACAGAAGAGCACTTTTACCTTGATCTGTCCTACTCCGGGTAAATGCCAGCAACAAGGAGACAACACTCCTTGCCAGCAACAAGGAGACAACACTTCCCAGACTTCTAGCCTGCAGAACTAGGGGATAATAAATGGATGTTATTTTAAGGCAAAAAAAAAAAAAAAAACTAATAAAATAGAACAGAGTAAACTGTCTACATAGAGTGAACTCTTGATTACATTGTAACAATTTCACAAGTTACCTTAAAATGTGTCTATAGGTTTTATCCACAAATCCCAGGAAGACTAATGTTCATAAAGCACTCACCGATCATAATGACCATATAAAAAGGACTGAGTTCAGCACTTCTGAAAGCATTATTTAACGATCAACACAGCTCCGTAAGTAAAGTTATTTCTATTTATTCAGATAGAAAAACCTGACTCACTGAGGTTAAATGACTTGCCCAATGTCACATGTAACTGATACAATTAATGGCAGAGGTGAGTAGAAGGAGGGATTATAGAAAAGGAAAGGAAAGGCCAACTGGGCGAAAGTCTAGGCTACTGATGCAGGAAAGCACAGAGGAGAAAGGGAAAAGGGTAAAAAAAGAGTGAATACATAGGAAGCTGACATTCCCTGGAGTTGAGAAGTACAGATCTACATGTGGTCTGGCTCTAGATAGAGAACTCCCCTCCCAGATAAGTTGGTTGTTGTAGTAGTGACATCAGGGGTGGCAGAGGATATGCCAGTGGAAGTGTCCACACATCCAGGTTCCTGACAGCTGGGTGTGGATGTCCAAGAGTAGTTGGAGCAGAGTTGGGCCTAGATGTTACAGAACCATAATGAGCATGAATTCCAAAGTGGAGAGTCCAGGACAGTGTTTTTGAAAAACAAAAAGGAAGGAATAAAAAAGACCTCTCATGAAAATTAGTTAAAAGTAATTAGTCATAAAATGGTTGTCCCCTGAGGCCAGAGAAGCAACTGGCCCTAATACATTTGCCTATTTTACCCCGAGGCAAGGAAAAGTTGTTCCAGGCAGAAAGTAATAATGACCGGTGCTTGCAAGAGTATCCAATGTAAGTAGGTATTCAACAAATGCTTGTTGAAAAAATTAATACCCAAATGAGTGATTTAATAAATGAGTGAATAAATGAGTGCCAGACTATGAGTCCCAAGATCTGAGCTTTAAACCTATTTTAATTTCCAAATATATGGGTTATCTTGGGCTAATCACCAGCTCTCATTTTTTACAAATTCAAACAAATAAATTACCAATCAAGAAAGTACCTGCCAACTATGAAAGAGAACACTTAGGAGAAGCAAATGAAAGGAGAAGCAAATGAAACTTTGACTATGAAAATACTAAGTCTGAATCGCTACACAAATGAAAGACATTGTATTTATTATTTGGAATCCATTGGAAAAAATGTAAAGTGCTGGGTCAAGGAAAGATAAAGATTTGGGATAAAAATCATGGTTTTCATAATAATACTTTTCAGAAAGAAAAAAGTAATGGGAATTAATTACAGCTGATGAAGGATCCATAAATATATTTATATCCATAAATATCTATAATGTGAATATCACCATATTTAAATAAAAATGTATAAAGGAAAAACAACAGTAAGAAGAAAACAGTTTGTACATTTTTGTTTCCAATTTTTTTCTTTACTTTTCCCGTATAAAGTAAGTGAGGCATAAAATAATACCATGGTAAATTGCCTTTTCTCAAAAAGTATAATATAAAATATAGTAAAGTAATATATACTGAGTGATCACTAATGGTTACATTATACTTCTCATATTTAATTTATATTCCCCCCACAACTTACCCTTTTTCAGCCTTTACAATTTATAATTTATCATATTTTTAATGAATTGAATCCCCTCAGTTATACATGGTTTCCAGAAATGCTTGGTAACTCTCCTGTTGTTTTCTGCAGAAGTGGTTTTTGAAAAACAGTCAGAGATTCCTAAACATGCTTCTAATAAGTGCCTTGCACCCTCAGAGATGTTTCCTGAGCTGTTGTCCAAGTTAACACTGAAGGAGATTTAATGATCTGTCCCTTGAGATTTTTTTGTTGGTTCCCAGGAATGTAGCAAGTGTACAATAATCCCTTTATTAAATGCTTGTGACATGCTTTGTTACTACTGATGTATTAAAGAAAGGCAATTTTCCACAATTCATACTTTCTTCTATCTGCAACAATTCTCATAAGAAAAAGAGAAGGGTTTCACTGTACATCTATCAAGTTGTAAATAGATAGTTATTATTTAGGCAGATTCATAAACATATAGAATCCAAGCATGCTCTCTCCCCTATTTAAATATACTAGATTTTACTTCCTTTAGAAATTTCTTGCACTAAACTGTGTAACACTGGAGTCCTACATACACTACAAATAACCCAATTTGTCATAATATTTCATTTCCTAAAATGGTTTGATCTCCATTACGTAATTTTTATTTTTACGTATCCAAACAATGTTCTCAATATTAGTTTATAAGGAAGAGAAAAACAGGAATTTATGTCAGCAAAACTATACACAAAATCCAGCAGCTCATGAGAATGGAGGTGATTAATTCGTGCTTCAGCATACCGCTGTGGCCATCAGGAGGCTGGGACTGAGTTCCATTCTCTTACACAAGTATGCTATGTGGGTTTGGCCAAGTCCCCTACTCAACCAAGCTTCTGTATCATGAAATGAAAATCTGTGAACTTTCTGTAAACATCACCTATGAACCTATGAGTTGCTCACTGAGAAAGGCTTGAATTATGTCAATTAGATTTATTTGGTTACCAACAAAAGCAACTGACTGGCTAGCTTACAGAGAAACGGAATTTATCAGAAGGATATTGTGCAGCCCACAGATACTATGAGACAGTTGGACAACCAGGCCCCAAAAAGGACAAGAGTAGGAGCAACTCTCAGGTTCCATAGGAAATAAAGAGCATTCTCTTCAGGGAGCTGATTTTTTTTCTATCTTTGTAACATTTAACTCAAAATCCCTTTTGTTAGAAGAAAGAGTTCCATGGGCCTACCTGAGCTTATCATTGGCTAGAGGGTATCAAACCCCCTGATTTAAAGTTTTCCTAATCTGACTCATAATGATGAACAGTATTTATGCTGAAGAACTGGATCTGTTATTCATTACATAAGATTAGATTAACTAGAAATTAGACTATCTCGAGGTGAATTCAGAAGTGAAGAGTTGATTCTAAAAAACAACAGAAAGAGAAGAATCAAACATTTAGTTGGTCATTTAATATATCATTTTATTAGACTTTTTGTAATGTGGGCACATTTTTTATGGAATTTAGGATTAAAATGACAAATGCAATTCGTTTCCAAAGAGTGGAAAATAAGTGAGCACTGATCAAGAGAAATGGTGATTCCACAGAAATTAGGTTCAAGTATACACTTGGGTTAATAGATTTGCCCTCAAGTAAGAAAACAGTCAGAGGAAATACTTAGATATACTAAATCTACTGGATTTTTCAAACAATTGAGAAGTCTGGTGTGCTGTTTGCTTCAAACAGAGCCAACCTTTAACTTTGATGGCATACGATGCTATTTTACTTGACAAGCTTCTCCTCCAAATCACCTCTAAATTCTACCACCAGAGAACCACCATTTTTCTTCTCTCTTTCATTCATGTGTCCATTTGTTTACTTGTTCATTCATTTGTTTGTTAGCACACGAATCCCCCTACTAGATATAACCCTTTATATCAAGAAGGCATTAATATTAAATGCTATTTGAATGCCCTTCTTCTTCACAAAAGGCAGCCTGGACATCTGGGATGTGTGTTAGAAACTGACCAGAGGCACTTAAGAGGCAAAGAGAAGGAAAGCACTGGAAACAGGGAGGCTGCCTAAGGTCCAGCTCTCTGGGCCTCTCCACCGAATAGTTACACCTAAAATCCCTAGTGGTTGATGAAACTGAAAAACTATAACTACATGTATTTGACATAAAAGCTATAGCCCTTGATTTTTATATAAACTCCCCGCCCCCAATTAGCTATATTTTTAGTTTGTCTTTGCTTGAAATATAGACCAAATATTGCATGGAGCTAGTTAACCAAGACCTGTTATACATGTTGGACATGATAAATTGTGAGCTTTTCCTTCCCTCAGTTATGTCAGTGCCTCTTTAATTTCACTTCAAATTATTGATTTTATTAAAGTTAAAAATTCAAAATATTCTTTTTAATATAATAAACAAAAAACACGTCAGTAACCATTTCTAAAATTGTTCACCTATATCTATCACAAACTTCAAGTTTCACGGCTCTCCAGTACATTATAAAATACAACGTAATATTATGGAAAAGCCTGAATTTCTTAGGGCAAAATTTTCTTTGGGTCACTGAATTTAATTAAAAGATTGTAACAAGCTTATACTTAAACACACAGAATATGCTTACAACTGTCTTCATAATGTTTAAATACCTTCTTAAGAGTGAAAAAATAGGCAACCACTTTATTTGTTTGCATTATACTTTTTAAAGTCTGGTTGTTTTTTTTCCCCACACTGGATCAACTTATTACTTAGCTTTATTCTTTCACAGTAATGATGAATATTTTGCATTTTAAGTACATACAATCCATAGTTAAAATAAAAATGTTCTAATATTTAAAAATATGAAAAGAACCTCTGAACAATATTCCTCAAGAGTAGAATAAAGATATCAGGGTATGTGTAGTTTTAACGTTTATCCTGGCAGTTATAACATACACTGTTAGGACCATTATAGTAAAATAGATAGTGACACCAAAGTGAAATTTCAGTTTTAAAACCAAAACTAAGAAAAAAGAAAAGAAGCATGAGGCAACAGTTGTAAAATTACAAATAACTTTAACTACCTTTTTTAACTTGGAACAGAAACATAACTATTTACCGATGGAACATTCCAAACTGAATTGCTCCAGGGCTGAGTGCCATTACCTCTCCTGGTTTTCTTCCATCTGTCTCTCACTGTCTAGATTTTGATTTCAGACTTGTCAAATTTTCTGTTTCTCAGCAGTACACGTTTTTGACAGTAGAGGGCACTTTGAATTTAGACAAAGCCCAAGAAATCTCTGAATCTTCATTCAGAGAGCTTTTGTTTGACTATAAAGAAATAAAATGCAATTTTAGTGTACATTGAAAATGACACATTTTTAGACTATGTGATGTTAAAGTTTGTTTCTATTATGTGAAATCAGTCTCTCACTTTATATTATTTTATAAAAATACTGTAATATGAATGTCATGCAATATCACTGGGTCTAGAAAAGATCTATGACACAATAAAATAACAACAAATTAGGATCAATCTATGAATAAATAAATCTTTGATTTTTTTCTAGTTAAAAGAGCCAGTGAAGAACAAAACTGCATGTACATGTTAAGTGACACATTAAAAACTACATGAAAATCCTAAATTACACTATAAAACTATAAAATGTCTAAATGAAATTGGAGACACAAAAATTCTATTTACTCAGCTCACCACAGAAGTATAAAGACTTCATCCTTCTTTTTATAGCTACTTAAAGAATATTCTTAATGGAATGTAAGTTTTCATGTAATCTCACATATCATTTTATAAAACTTCCTTCAATGTCACATTGAAAAAACTATTTAAATGACCTGACAGTCTATTCTCTTGTCTTTAAGAAAATTCTTTTCAAAATTTTCTAAAATGCTACATCATGTTGTTGAAATATGTAAAATAATTTATCTAAATGTAGTATAATTGTTTTTCTAATACAAATGAATATCTTGATCACATTCATTTATGTGACAAATGTAATCTTACTTGTAATTATTCCACTCCACTTGAAATAACCAAATAATAAAATGTAATGCATTTTAAAATTTCAAAATAGACAATTACTTCTTCTGTATACATTTGTCACCACATCAAATAATTTCCGCTTCTAATTTAAGGCACTAAGTTCTTTCCTACTTAAAAAAATTTCATTTCTTCATTTAATTGAAACCAATTATCTTATATTTACAAGTTAAAATTTTGAAGTTTGGCTTATTCTTCCTAACCAAAAATGCACCTACTTAAAGCTAATTGTGAGTCTGGTAGCTTCCAAACTATGGAGAGATCCCCAGTTTTGCCATTTAGGAGTTTATACTTAAAAACACAATAAATCTATTTAATTCTCCAGCAAGTGAACAACTTGCCTAAACTCTTCAATTGTTAAATGGCCAAGTGTATAAAGACATACATAATTGTATGGCGGAGTTAAAGTTCATAGATGTAAAATATTGTAAACTTTTAGGGTAGAATTTAAAAGTCACATGGGGTAGGCTTAATGAAGGCAGACAGGTTGGCTAAAAATGCCAAAAAATGTACAATTAGTTTTGCTTGAATATTTACTAGAGGAGAGAAATCCATACTAAAAAGGCTTATTGATTTTTTTGTTTATCTAATTAAGGAAAATAAAGTTGAATGCTTCCACTCACCCTGACTTCCAAAAATATGAGAAAAATAATATAAAGATGTATGTCTCATATATAACCTTGCCCTGCATAACTTTCATAAGAGAAAAGCAAATAAACAGCAATTGTCACTACTCTAAATGCACCGGCACTCCCTAAGATTTATCTTTACCCCTTCATTCATTTATTATTGCTTGTAAACTATGTATTTGCCACTAACACTGTCTGAATAGATTTGAAACAGTAAGGGTAACAGGCCCAAATGGACGTGCCTATTAACCCTTCCCTCTTCTGTCTTGCCCTTTAATGGCCTATAACTTCATTCAATCTGTAGCTACATTTGTGTTCCTTTTACAACAAAAAGGGTCATAATGTTGTCTCTGATAATACTGAAATTGCCTCATTTGTTCATCTTCTTTCAGTGCCTTGGAGCTGGTCCCCCTCTCAAGCGATGCCTAGGTTTATCCCCATCAACTTTGAAAATTACGGTCTTGTTTAGTCCCTGGCAATCTCACCCACAAAGTGTCTCGGGGTTTGACGAGCCAACCGGAAGACAGATGCCCGGGGAGGCCCAGGTCTAACTGGCTCCGGGAACTAACGCCTGAGGCCGCAGGGACACCTACTAGAACCAACCCGGGTGTCATTCGCGTGTATCGCGGAAAAAGAAAAGGCGGCTTTGCCAACCCCCAAGGCAAGGGAGGGAGCAGCCGGTCAGCTGACGCTGAGAAGGGAGTGAAGGAATGAGAAGAATGTGCTTGCTCAGAAGATGCGAGAGATAGGGACTCCCCACTCTGACCCCGGTGCTGCGGCACCGGGGAGAAGCCGGGCCTCCCCACAGCTGTTACCACTCGGGCTGTCACCGCGGCGGCCGCTCTGCGCGCCGCCGGGACGGTGATGCCGTTGCTGGACCGGCCGCGGCAGCCGCTTCTGCTTAGACTGTGGCCCCTGACCCTTCTGCTGTTGCTTCCTTGATTTTAGCATCAGCTTTTCTTTTCTTTCTTTCTTTTTCCTTCTTTTTTCCCCCCCCTCCTTATCACAAGAGGCAATACCTCTTGCAGAAAGCAGAAAATAGCCTCCACATTTGCCAAGATAGCGAGGGCGCCGGGAGAGGAGGGAAGGGTGGGGTGGCTGAGGCCTCTAACAAATCTGGGTTCCTGGGGCCCCTCCTGTCTTTTCTCTCCCGCTCTGCTTAGCATTTTCCTTCCTGCTGCAGCGATGCTTTGTCAGCCTTGGGCTGGGAACTAACTCCCGCGTAGTCCCCTCCTCCTTTCCGACTTTCGAGGACGCTTCACCCCTCACCCCTCCAACCAGGAGAAAAATACTAAAAGGTAGAAAAGGGAAGTAAATCCTCCAAGAGAACTTCATCTTCGGCAGTCCAAATTTTACAGGGATTCGTGTAAGAGAAAACGGATCTTTTCAAGTCCTGGGACAATAAAATAAAATTCAAACGGATGAATATGGCAGGTTGGGGAGCAATTAACTGCTAATTTGGAAGAACTCTTCTGGAGGATTTTCCTGACCTGCCCATTCATGTTACTTCTCTTTCTACGATCCTCTTCCCCTTTCAAGGCTAAAAACGGGGTATGATTCAGCTCATAAAAATATGTCACAGCAATTGGAATTTACCCTTTGACCTTCTCTCTCTCACCACCACCTCACCTACACACACACACACAGAGAAGCTGCAATTCACTAGCTAGCCCTGTTTTCACTAAACAGATGGCTGTGTCACTGGTGAAAACTGCCTTTTTGCACAAGATAAAACTTCTAAGATCCTAGGATAGCACCTATTTGCAAAAGGAGCTCAAAGCCACATTTTTCTGCGGTGCACATGTGAATGCTGAGATAGTCTGGGCAATAGAGAGGTAGATAGATAAATAGATGTTATATGCAGAGGAGAAAAAAAAACAAACCTGTCAGTAAATAGCAATCTTTCTTTTAACATCATTCTCTATGAAATTTGTTTTTCTGGGTCAGTTATGGATGATTATATTCAGCATTTAACATTCAGAAGCATAATTCTTTCAGGGATTCTAGTGACTAGATTTAAAACACACAGGAAAGGGATAGAAAGCTGAGTCTAAAATGTATGAGGAAAGTTTTCTAGTTTTTCTAAAAACCTGTTCACCTTTCCAAATAATTTTTCCTTGCCTTTGTGCTGTGAAAGCCCCATTACCAGCTATGGAAAAAACAGTGCTAAGTGTTTTGTACAATTTCTTTTTGTGTGTGTGAAGCTTGAAAAGCCAAGAAAATGGGCAAAATACTGAATCAGGCCACCAGGGCCAGTTCAAATGCACAGAGAGACATTTTTACTGCATTATTTGAACTATTACTAAATAAAATTCTTTCTTCCTCGGAGCTTGGCTAAGTACTAATTTTCCAAAGCATGAATACGACTTCTGGTGGAAAGTTAGAAATAATTTAAATGCATGACTACACCATTGTACCCTCTCAAATTAACAATATTCCTTTAGCCTTACCCTACATCCTGAGAATGGTGCAGGCTCAAATCACGTTGGGAGGGTCTAAAATGTCCAGGAAGCGTTCGAATCTAGAGGTTTGAGAACATAAGGGACAAGTTTAAACACTGTTTTCTCCGTGAATGTGGGGACTACAAATGATAAATGGAAACAGTTTCTGGCAGTTCATTACCAGATGCCTAAGTAATGACTAACTGACAAGTTAAAAAAGAAATTGCCAGACAGGAATTAAGTATGTATTATACTCTTCTTTTTGAAACAATTATTTCACTCTTCTATGTTTGCACAACATGCTGCAAACACTCATATGCTTGAACTCACAGCCCAGAACTTACAATAAGAATAACAATGCATAAAAAACTACATAAGGTCTTTACTAAGTAACTCGGCACCATTTTTCCCAAATCCGGAGAAAAATCTCAGATTTTCTGCAGTAATTATTCACATTTGCTAATGCTATCTCTGCTTGGTACAGCACAGATGATAATTTAACAACATCAGTCTTTAGGTAATAATTTTTCTCTACTGTTTCTATGTGCTGCTTAAGGTTTGGGGGGGTTTCCTTCTTCTTTGTATACTCTCCATTTTGTTTGGAGTTCATGAATAAAGATAAATCTGCAAGTAATCCTGGATACCCTTTATCACTGTCTCTAGCTTAGTGGTGGTCTGCCATTTTTATTGAAACTTGGGCACCAACTGCTGGTTAGAAATATTTTTCATGGAATTCTTTGTACTTTAAATAAACTACTACTTCAGGATCTGCCATGTGTCCCTCATTCATCTTTAAGGCACAAAATCTCATGTACTTTTTGTGAGCTTTGACTCTGAAATATCTGTCTCACATATGCAGTCTCTAGCAATCTCTGAACTCAATGCAGTTTTATTGATGACCTACAGCAAATTAGGGCAGAAATGTGTATTTTGAAGGTTTGTGCTGTGACTCATCGTATGCAAACAAACAAAATTCATTTTGAAAAATCGAGCCTATATTCATTTTCCACTCTTTTTACCAGAGACCAGTTTTAAAATGTCTCTGTGTGGGTTTCACGTAATGAACATCACAGAGGGGGAAAAATTGCTATTCCCTTTGGCATTTCTCCTCTTAAGGTGGTAGAAAAATACGCATCTGCTTTTCCTGTGGAGAGGGAGATAATATGATAACCTTCTGATTATATACATAAGCGGAAACTGATCAGCTTCTCTTTTGGTTCATTTTTAAGGGCAAGTTCCAGTTCGATTGTGCTAATGCACATATTCATGAATCTCTCCAAACAAGATTCACGGCCCTCCAGGGAACCCTTGAAGTGTGCATCATTGTTTCAATGAAGTATCTTCATTATAAAACATAGGGACTATAAAAGGTGAATATCATTTGCCTCAGCCTAATATAATCTCTGGTCTGACTTTCCTCCACTATGATTTCTTTCTTTCCTTTCTTTCTGCCTACCATCCTTCCTTCCTTCCTTCCTTCCTTCCTCCCTGCCTTCCTTCCTTCCGTTCTTTTAAACAAAAAGAAAAAAATGACAAAAAAATCATATTAGATATTAGACAAAATCGAGGGAAAAAATCTGTTTCTTTTCAAAGTCAAACTTAATCTCCTTTGAAATGTTATATAGGTAGGGTTAGAAAACTTAACTCCAAAATCCAAAAATCCTTATATTTGTACAAATGTTTTATTTGATAAAAAGCAGCTTATGGAAATTTTTGGTCTCTGGGTGTGCATAAGTTTCTTGCATTGAAAAAATAAGGCCAAAGGTGGAAGGTATAAAAAATAAGTAGGTAAACACTGTTAAAGCAAGCAAAGAAGAGAGGCACTATCATCAGAACAATGTGATGAAAACAGGCACACAGATTCTTCAGCTCACTGGCATTATTGTAAAGGGAGCAATATCTTGAACTGATCAGTCTTTTATTTATATTTGTACCAAATATAAATCCTAATGCTTCCCCTTTCTTCTCTTTAGAATTCTTCCAGAGAACCTGAGATTTTAAGGAGTTCTACTAATGCGTGTGTTACAAAGAGGTCTTTATTACAGAGGACATGAATAGAGGTCTGAGTGAGACTACAAAAGCCCTACACTGCACTCGGGTATAATGGGGTGCTTTATAGGGAAGGAACACTGTCTTTGGGGTATGAAGGACAGTTTAATACAACATCTATTGCAAGGGAACAAAGGAGTTATATAGCTCACAAATTAGGGTATTCACATCCAGATATATTAGTGGTGGAGTGTAGAGACTTGGAATTCAGTGTAAAATGATCTTGTCATCCAACAGAGCACACTGTGGAATGTGGCATTCCTTGGATGTAAGTTGTATAGTCATCAGAATAGATTGTACAAGTCACAAATAACTGACACTCTGTGACTCTATAGCGATTAGCTCCCAAAGATAGTAATTCTTAGTGGCACTAAAAATAAGATGAGACATCTATGATTAAGCAGGAAATGACAAATGTAATCCAAGATACTATATATTCCAGTTGTCTTAGTCTCTCCGTGAAAATTAATTGAGGATAATATTTTTTAAGAGGCATAAGGGGCACAGCACATACAACGTGGAGTCCATGATTTATTGTTTCGGTTTAAGTCACCACTTCAGACGGACAGTCAAATCTCAAATCTCTATTGCTTGATATGCCATGAGGTGGGGAAAGGAAACAAGAATTGAACAAAAATTCAAGACCTCAGCACCATGCTATCGGAGCTGCTTGTCAAGTGGACAGGCCAACAGGCAGACTACAGTACACTCCCTCCTCACCATTGAAATTAGTAAGGTCATGGCTCGTTCTATGTTGCTAAATCCTCTGGATTTACTTTCAATCCTTGATTTACTGTTACTGTTTTACATTTGACATTTGCATTTGACACTTAACCACACACTCTCATTCCCTTGGCTTCCCCACCCTCAACCTTCATAATTTTACCCCAACCCTCTCTAGCCACTCTTTTCTTACCCTGCTTCTTGGACCCCTTTGCCTTAGCCCACTCCTTAAACAGAACTATTCCTCTTAGATCTGTCTTCATCCCTTTGTTCTGCCCATTCTAAACCTTCTACTTGGATGATGTCAACTATTCTTATGGCTTTAATTATCTGTATAATTATGAGGCTGACTCTCCAACCCCAGCCCTGATTTCTCCTCTGAGCCCATGCTCATGAAACTCACTCTCTCCTGGAAAACCACCTAGATCCCCCACAAGAACCCTGAATTGGATGTGTCCAAAACTGAATTCATATTATCCTCCCCCCTCTCCCAGATTTCACCTATTCTCTGCCTCCTGTTTCCTCATCTTAGAATGGCATCATCACCCAAACTGTTGCCTAAGTCAGAACGAATCATCCTTCTCTTTTATGCTTTACCACCAGTTAGTCATTAATTCCTATCCTAAATCTACAGATTTATCTCCACCTCCATCACCATTCTCTTGGTTCAAGCCACCATGATCTATCATTGTGATTATTGCAACAGACTTCTACCTGGTCTCCCTACTTTAGTTATACTCTGATCTAATACTTTCTTCCCAATTTTCTTTCTAAAATACAAATCTGACTATGACAAAAGGGTAATGTGTTTATGTAGGGTGAAGGAGAAGGCAGAGAAGATAGATATTATGCACAGCATGATACTGTGAATACTCACCCAATCCATTAGCACATCCTGTTGGCTCCATCATCAGAATATGATTTAAATAAGATTTTCCACATAAATTACTGCAATAGTCCCTAATTAGTCTTCCTATCTCAGTCCTTATTATCCTAGAGTCTATTTTTAAGAGAACAGTCAGAGTAATAGAGTTACCCCTAAGTCAGATTGTGTTGTGCCTCTACTCAAAAGCCTCTAGTGCTTTTCCATTTCATTCAAAGTCAAGTCAAACTCTTAATGGCCTACAATGACCTACCTGATCCAGCTCCTGATTTCATCTGATTTCATCCCCCACAGTTCTTCCTCTAGTTCACCATAGATTCAACACTTAGCAACACAGACCAAGAAAATCGAGTCGACCAATGCCAAGGTAATTTTGGGACCGAATCCAGGTTCTACAATTACCTGGTTTAAAAACCTTCAGCAAATTATTTTATCCCTCTGAGCATCAGTTTCCTCATGTTCAAAACTAGGATAAAATGCCCATTTCAAAGGGCTTCTGTGAGGAACTTAGGTATGTAATAAGATGTATGCCTGCCATGTAAAAGGCATTCTTAAATTTTATTCTTTTTCCCCATTTAATTACCTTCAAAACCAATTCAAGAAGGATTTCCTACTTTGAACTAACACAAAATTTTTCCTGAAAACAGTTATATTTATTAACTTTTAAGCCTAGTAATTCATATAATTCCTATAGTAGATCAGATTTCAAAATGAATCATTGTTATTCGTGTTATTTTATCCTTAGAAAATTCACTGAATTGTCTTCATTTATCATTGCTGTCTAGAAACATATAGAATCCTATTATCACCTATAATCTTGTTATAGTTTTCTCTTTAATTTTCTAAAATATTTTAATATAACAAAATGCTGACATGACACATTGAATCAATTATTTGAATTGTATTGGGATTACTTCAATAGATTGCTAAAATAAACCCTGGAAGAACTCAGTTATTTAGGTTATAGACTTTGCAGCAGTGTCATGAGTTTCATATCACACATTTATAAAAGAAGAAGGCAAGCCTGTGTTCAAATCACAATCCCAGCTTTCACTAGCTCTGCAACCTTGAGAACATTATATAACTACTCTGAGTCTCAATTTCTTATGCCATAAAATGGGGTTAATAAATAGTAGCCACTTCATAGGAAAGTTTTGAGAATTAAGTAAGATATGCAAGTAAGACAGCTCAATAATGTTTACTAACAGTAGCAGAGGTAAGGGTAATACTCATAGTAGTAGTAGTAGTAAATTAGTCTCCTTACAGTAAGACTAGGATTCTGGAAAAGAATGTTGAATGATCTTGAAAACTCTGTATTAAGATTGCTCTCTCAATTCTCTTAAGGGACAACCAAGTATTTCTTTACCCTCTGATTTTTGTAATTTTCTTAAATTCTCATATGTGAATCAAACATTAAAGATATTTTTGATAGAGTCAGGAAATCAGCATGAATGAGATACTGTTTCTGAAAAGTCA
This sequence comes from Balaenoptera ricei, assembly GCF_028023285.1. Lineage (NCBI taxonomy): Eukaryota > Metazoa > Chordata > Mammalia > Artiodactyla > Balaenopteridae > Balaenoptera > Balaenoptera ricei. The sequence continues at coordinate 52,542,272 of NC_082645.1, forward strand.
AAGTATAACACTCAGACATCTTCAGCCAGATTTTTCTGAGGCTGAGATTCACTGTCATATGAAGAAAACAGCCATGGAGAGACTTGGTTTTAAAAGCTGTAGGTTCCAGTCTCAGCTCTAACACTCACTAGTTGTAGGCACCTAAAAAAACAAAAACAAAAAACAAAACACACACAAACCCATTTACTGAATACCCATTATGGGCTTTGGTGTCCAGTGGGGCAGAGAAAAGGATAAATTTTATATGGTCCCTGATCTCCACAGCATAGTACAATGGCATGACACACACAAAGGTAAGTGCATTCCTTCACTTATTTATTTTACACAAATTTATTAAGAGCCTCCTGTGTATCAGACACTGTTCTAGACAATGGGGAGAGAACACTGAAGAGTCAAATAAATAAACAAACAAACAAAAATTAAAATCTGACCTCATTGAGCTTATATCCTAGTGAGCAGAAATAGACAAAAACCAAAATATATAAGTATGATATACAATATGTTATTAGAACAATTTATAAGTTCTATAGAGAATATAATTCAAGGAAGGAGGATGGAGGCCCAAGCCTTAAATATGTTGATCTCATAAGGCCTCACTGAGAAGATGACATTCCAGGAAAGACCTGAAGAAGGTGAGGGAAAACTCAGGCAGATATTTAGAGGAAGAGAATTCATGGAAAGAACAGAAAGTACAAAGGCCCTGGGGCAGAAACATGTGTGATGGTTGTGGGAAGCAGCAGAAAGGCCTTGTACCCAGAGCAGAGTGAGCAAGGGATGAGACCAGAGAGATGGAAGAGGGGCCAGATTGTTCAGGACCCTGGAGACAAGACAAGTCTGTGAACAGATGTCACTTGGTATACTACAGGGACATAATGTGTTGAAGATAGAGTATGGGGAGAGAGGGGCAGAAACAGGGAGACCCTACAGGCACTCTTGTAACAATCAACAAGAGAGGTGATGTTGGAAGTTATAAGAAGTTATCTGATTCTGGGTAGATTTTGAAGGTAGAGTTGACTGCATTTACTGATGGATAGGAGGAATCACTCTAACATCACGTTTATCGTATTATAAAACATGCAACAGGAGTCTAGGTCTCTTTTTTTCTCTTTTCTTACCACCTCTAAATATGCATACACCACAGATTAATTTTGTCTGAGAGGTTAGGAAAGACTGCACAGGAAAAATGCATTTGACATTGAACTTGTTCTTGAAGAATGACTAAAATTTTTTGGCTGGGAGAAAGGGAAAAAGACTCCAGGGTTTTGCAATTAGTAAATCATTGGAAACGGACAAAATCAGTGTCAGTCGGGGGTGGAATATACAACATTTACAAAACATGTGAGAGTGTTGGTTCATGGCCTGATAGGAGAAAGGTGAGTAACCACATGTATACATGTGGGGTTGGTCTAGGAGCCTTGGGTTACATAATACAGAAACTAAATTCAAATGATTTTATTTAAAAAGGAATGCAAGCATGGCTGCATCCAGGATCAGAAGATGAAATATGTTTTTAGAGCTACAGATCTTGTGAGGGATTGGGTATCTACAGACTCCATGATATATTAACCTTGAAAGCTGCTTTTTAAAATAGACTTTATATTTTAGAGCAGTTTTAGATTTACAGCAAAATTGAGCAGAGGGTACAGTTTCCATACACCCTTTCTTCCCACATACACAAAGCCTCCCCCACTATCAACATCTCAACACCAGAGTGGTACATTTGTTACCTAACTCCCAGTGTGATGGCTTATGGGAGGTAATTAGGATTAGACAAGGTCATGAGGGTGCGACCCTCATAATGGAGTTCGTGTCCTTACAAGAAGAGACACCAGAGGCCTTGCACTATCTCTCTTCCCAAATGGGTGCATAAAGAGATCTTGTGAGCACACAGGAAGATGGCAGCTGCCTACAAGCCAAGAGAAGAGGCCTCAGACTGAAACATAATTTACCAGTACCTTAATTTTGAACTTCCCAGCCTCCAGAACTCTGAAAAATACATTTTTGTTGCTTAAACCACCCAGTCTATGGTATTCTGTTAGGGCAGCCCAAGCCAACTAATACACATGGTAAATATCCATCCCTTTACTTTTAATTCATATGTGTTTATATTGGGTTGGCCAAAAAGTGCCTTCGGTTTTTAACTAAAAATAAAAGACACATTTTTCATTTTCACCAAGAACTTTATTGAACAGCATATTCACCCTTTTGTTCCACTACCTTCTGCCATTTTTCAGGCAACTTCATAATTCCATCTTCCCAAAACGTTTTACCTTTTTGAGCAAAGAACTGTTCCAGGTGTCATTTACAGTCTTCCAGGGAATTGAAATATTTTCCATTAAGAGAATTTTGTAAAGGCATAAATAAAGGGGAATCTGAAGGTGCAGTGTCTGTTGAATACAGCGGATGAATCAGAACTTCCCAGCCAAGTTGTAACGGTTATTCCTTCGTCATCAAAGAAACACACAGTCTTGCGTTACCCTGACGGAAGATTATGTGTTTTCTGTTAACTAATTCTGGACACTTTTCATTGAAGTGCTGCTTTCAGTTGGTCTAACTGGGAGCAGTACTTGTTGGAATTAATCATTTGGTTTTCCAGAAGGCGCTCATAATAGAGGACTCCCTTCCAATCCCACCATATACATAACATCACCTTCTTTGGATGAAGACCGGCCTTTGGTGTGGTTGGTGGTGGTTCATTTCGCTTGCCCCATGATCTCTTCCTTCCGTTCCACATTATCGTACAGTATCTACTTTTCATCACCTGTCACAATTTGTTTTAAAAGCAGAACGTTTTTGTTATGTTTAAGTAGAGAATCGCATGCGGAAATACGGTCCAGAAGGTATTTTTCGCTTAACTTATGTGGAACCCAAACATCAAAGCGATTAACATAACCAAGCTGGTGAAAATGATTTTTAAAGCTTGATTTGGATATTTTGAGTACCTTGGCTATCTCCCGCGTGGCATAATGTTGATTGTTCTCAATTAGTGTTTCGATTTGATCTTTATCAACTTAAACTGGTCTACCTGACCGTGGAGCAGCATCCAGCGAGAAATCGCCAGCACAAAACTTTGCAAACCACTTTTGACACGTTCGATCAGCCACAGCACCTTTTCCATACACTGCACAAATCTTTTTTTGCGTTTCAGTTGCATTTTTACCTTTCTTGAAAAAATAAAGCATAATATGCCAAAAATATTGCTTCTTTTTCTTCCATCTTCAATATTAAAATGGCTACTCAAAAATTCATCAATTTTGATAAGTCTTTTTATTTTTTTTTTTTTTTTTTTTTTTTTTTTCACACACACACACACTGTATTTTATTTTTACAAGAGATAAATCGACTGACACCAAGCATTGTACATGGATGACCACAACAAAAGCAACAATGATTGCAATTACCAAACATGAAACACACTCATACTATGTCATAGTATTGACATTCAGTCCAGTAATCCTCCACTGTAACAGCTCCTTTACTTTGCAGTGAAAATTGATTTGTATATTCTTTGCCTCTGAGTCCTTGTGGAATTTTTTTTTTTTTTTTTTAAATTCAGACAGAAAGTCACAAAAATTATACTCATCCTCATCAGTTCACTCAGTCCCATGTAATTAATTTTTTTTTTTTTCATCTTGATCTTTTGTTAGCACTTTTATGAGTTCATCAGTTTTTCATTAGAGTTCTGAAAATGCTTATTCATTCAGTTCAGCAGTACAGTCCGTTACCAGAAACCTGTACTTGTCAGAGTCTTTTCCATGTATTTCTTGAAGATGAAACCCTTTTATAGGAACATATTTGCAAAATCATCAGAGTACACCCAGAACTGTCTGTAAATGACAAAAGACTTAAAAATGACCACGGTTAAAGATTTGATGACAGTTCATAATAATGCAGTTGACAAGAAAATTAGTTATTTCTGAGATATACATTTTAAAGTAATAAATAGGATTATTACTTATAACATTATACCAGAACATATAAGATTTTTAGAAATTTCATGTAATGTCTGAAACATTTATATTAACATATTTCCATACATATTTCCATACAAGTACAAATATAAGATTTTTAGAAATTTCATGTAATGTCTGAAACATTTATATTAACATATTTCCATACATATTTCCATACAAATACAAATATGATTTTTAGAAATTTCATGTAATGTCTGAAACATTTATATTAACATATTTCCATACATATTTCCATACAAATACAAATATAAGATTTTTAGAAATTTCATGTAATGTCTGAAACATTTATATTAACATGTTTCCATACAAATAACCCAATGAAAGTTTAGTATTAGTTGTTTTGTTTGTTTTTTTATACTGCAGGTTCTTATTAGGCATCAGTTTTATACACATCAGTGTATACATGTCAATCCCAATCGCCCAATTCAGCACACCACCATCCCCACCCCACCGCAGTTTTCCCCCCTTGGTGTCCATATGTCCATTCTCTACATCTGTGTCTCAACTTCTGCCCTGCAAACTGGCTCATCTGTACCATTTTTCTAGGTTCCGCATACATGCATTAATATACGATATTTGTTTTTCTCTTTCTGACTTACTTCACTCTGTATGACAGTCTCTAGATCCATCCACGTCTCAACAAATGACTCAATTTCGTTCCTTTTTATGGCTGAGTAATATTCCATTGTATATATGTACCACATCTTCTTTATCCATTCGTCTGTTGATGGGCATTTAGGTTGCTTCCATGACCTGGCTATTGTAAATAGTGCTGCAATGAACATTCGGGTGCATGTGTCTTTTTGAATTACGGTTTTCTCTGGGTATATGCCCAGTAGTGGGATTGCTGGGTCATATGGTAATTCTATTTTTAGTTTTTTAAGGAACCTCCATATTGTTCTCCATAGTGGCTGTATCAATTTACATTCCCACCAACAGTGCAAGAGGGTTCCCTTTTCACCACACCCTCTCCAGCATTTGTTGTTTGTAGATTTTCTGATGATGCCCATTCTAACAGGAGTGAGGTGATACCTCATTGTAGTTTTGATTTGCATTTCTCTAATAATTAGTGATGTTGAGCATCTTTTCATGTGCTTCGTGGCCATCTGTATGTCTTCTTTGGAGAAATGTCTATTTAGGTCTTCTGCCCATTTTTGGATTGGGGTGTTTGTTTCTTTGATATTGAGCTGAATGAGCTGTTTATATATTTTGGAGATTAATCCTTTGTCCGTTGATTCATTTGCAAATATTTTCTCCCATTCCGAGGGTTGTCTTTTCGTCTTGTTTATGGTTTCCTTTGCTGTGCAAAAGCTTTGAAGTTTCATTAGGTCCCATTTGTTTATTTTTGTTTTTATTTCCATTACTCTAGGAGGTGGATCAAAAAAGATCTTGCTGTGATTTATGTCAAAGAGTGTTCTTCCTATGTTTTCCTCTAAGAGTTTTATAGTGTCCACTCTTATATTTAGGTCTCTAATCCATTTTGAGTTTATTTTTGTGTATGGTGTTAGGGAGTATTCTAATTTCATTCTTTTACATGTAGCTGTCCAGTTTTCCCAGCACCACTTATTGAAGAGACTGTCTTTTCTCCATTGTATATCTTTGCCTCCTTTGTCATAGATTAGTTGACCATAGGTGTGTGGGTTAATCTCTGGGCTTTCTATCTTGTTCCATTGATCTATGTTTCTGTTTTTGTGCCAGTACCATATTGTCTTGATTACTGTAGCTTTGTAGTATAGTCTGAAGTCAGGGAGTCTGATTCCTCCAGCTCCATTTTTTTGCCTCAAGACTGCTTTGCCTATTCGGGGTCTTTTGTGTCTCCATACAAATTTTAAGATGATTTGTTCTAGCTCCGTAAAAAATGCCATTGGTAATTTGATAGGGATTGCATTGAATCTGTAGATTGCTTTGGGTAGTATACTCATTTTCACAATGTTGATTCTTCCAATCCAAGAACATGGTATATCTCTCCATCTGTTGGTATCATCTTTAATTTCTTTCATCAGTGTCTTATAGTTTTCTGCATACAGGTCTTTTGTCTCCCTAGGTAGGTTTATTCCTAGGTATTTTATTCTTTTTGTTGCAATGGTAAATGGGAGTGTTTCCATAATTTCTCTTTCAGATTTTTCATCATTAGTGTATAGGAATGCAAGAGATTTCTGTGCATTAATTTTGTATCCTGCAACTTTACCATATTCATTAATTAGCTCTAGCAGTTTTCTGGTGGCAGTTTTAGGATTCTCTATGTATAGTATCATGTCATCCGCAAACAGTGACAGTTTTACTTCTTCTTTTCCAATTTGTATTCCTTTTATTTCTTTTTCTTCTCTGATTGCCGTGGCTAGGACTTCCAAAACTATGTTGAATAATAGTGGTGAGAGTGGACATCCTTGTCTCGTTCCTGATCTTAGAGGAAATGCTTTCAGTTTTTCACCATTGAGAATGATGTTTGCTGTGGGTTTGTCATATATGGCCTTTATTATGTTGAGGTAGGTTCCCTCTATGCCCACTTTCTGGAGAGTTTTTATCAGAAATGGGTGTTGAATTTTGTCAAAAGCTTTTTCTGCATCTATTGAGATGATCATATGGTTTTTATTCTTCAATTTGTTAATATGGTGTATCACATTGATTGATTTGCGTATATTGAAGAATCCTTGCATCCCTGGGATAAATCCCACTTGATCGTGGTGTATGATCCTTTTAATGTGTTGTTGGATTCTGTTTGCTAGTATTTTGTTGAGGATTTTTGCATCTATATTCATCAGTGATATTGGTCTGTAATTTTCTTTTTTTGTAGTGTCTTTGTCTGGTTTTGGTATCAGGGTGATGGTGGCCTCATAGAATGAGTTTGGGAGTGTTCCTTCCTCTGCAATTTTTTGGAAGAGTTTGAGAAGGATGGGTGTTAGCTCTTCTCTAAATGTTTGATAGAATTCACCTGTGAAGCCATCTGGTCCTGGACTTTTGTTTGTTGGAAGATTTTTAATCACAGTTTCAATTTCATTACTTGTGATTGGTCTGTTCATATTTTCTATTTCTTCCTGGTTCAGTCTTGGAAGGTTATACCTTTCTAAGAATTTGTCCATTTCTTCCAGGTTGTCCATTTTATTGGCATAAAGTTGCTTGTAGTAGTCTCTTAGGATGCTTTGTATTTATGCAGTGTCTGTTGTAACTCCTCCTTTTTCATTTCTGATTTTATTGATTTGAGTCCTCTCCCTCTTTTTCTTGATGAGTCTGGCTAATGGTTTATCAATTTTGTTTATCTTCTCAAAGAACCAACTTTTAGTTTTATTGATCTTTGCTATTGTTTTCTTTGTTTCTATTTCATTTATTTCTGCTCTGATCTTTATGATTTCTTTCCTTCTGCTAACTTTGGGTTTTGTTTGTTCTTCTTTCTCTAGTTTCTTTAAGTGTAAGGTTAGATTGTTTACTTGAGCTTTTTCTTGTTTCTTTAGGTAGGCTTGTATAGCTATAAACTTCCCTCTTAGAACTGCTTTTGCTGCATCCCATAAGTTTTGGGTCGTCGTGTTTTCATTGTCATTTGTCTCTAGGTATTTTTTGATTTCCTCTTTGATTTCTTCAGTGATCTCTTGGTTATTTAGTAACGTATTGTTTAGCCTCCATGTGTTTGTCCTTTTTACGTTTTTTTCCCTGTAATTCATTTCTAATCTCATAGCGTTGTGGTCAGAAAAGATGCTTGATATGATTTCAATTTTCTTAAATTTACTGAGGCTTGATTTGTGACCCAAGATGTGATCTATCTTGGAGAATGTTCCGTGCGCACTTGAGAAGAACGTGTAATCTGCTGTTTTTGGATGGAATGTCCGATATATATCAATTAAATCTATCTGGTCTATTGTGTCATTTAAAGCTTCTGTTTCCTTATTTATTTTCATTTTGGATGATCTGTCCATTGGTGTAAGTGAGGTGTTAAAGTCCCCCACTATTATTGTGTTACTGTCGATTTCCTCTTTTATAGCTGTTAGCAGTTGCCTTATGTATTGAGGTGCTCCTATGTTGGGTGCATATATATTTATAATTGTTATATCTTCTTCTTGGATTGATCCCTGGATCATTATGTAGTGTCCTTCCTTGTCTCTTGTAACATTCTTTAATTTAAAGTCTATTTTATCTGATATGAGTATAGCTACTCCAGCTTTCTTTTGATTTCCATTTGCATGGAATATCTTTTTCCATCCCCTCACTTTCAGTCTGTATGTGTCCCTAGGTCTAAAGTGGGTCTCTTGTAGACAGCATATATATGGGTCTTGTTTTTGTATCCATTCAGCCAGTCTATGTCTTTTGGTTGGGGCATTTAATCCATTCACGTTTAAGGTAATTATCGATATGTATGTTCCTATGACCATTTTCTTAATTGTTTTGTGTTTGTTTTTGTAGGTCCTTTTCTTCTCTTGTGTTTCCCACTTAGAGAAGTTCCTTTAGCATTTGTTGTAGAGCTGGTTTGGTGGTGCTGAATTCTCTTAGCTTTTGCTTGTCTGTAAAGCTTTTGATTTCTCCATCAAATCTAAATGAGATCCTTGCCGGGTAGAGTAATCTTGGTTGTAGGTTCTTCCCTTTCATCACTTTAAGTATATCATGCCACTCCCTTCTGGCTTGCAGAGTTTCTGCTGAGAAATCAGCTGTTAACCTTATGGGAGTTCCCTTGTATGTTATTTGTCGTTTTTCCCTTGCTGCTTTCAATAACTTTTCTTTGTCTTTAATTTTTGCCACTTTGATTACTATGTGTCTCGGCGTGTTTCTTGATAAGTCTTTTTAAATGCACGCTGATATGACAGCTTTCACATACACTCTTAACAAAATTGTTTCGAATGAAATTAAAGACACCTAAGTGCTACTAGAGCCATCTTACTGAAAAAAAACAAACGAAGCTTTTGGCCAACCCAATATTTACAATGAGTTTCTTATAGACAACATAGTGTTGGGTTTCATATATTGATCCACTCTGATAATCTCTGGATTTTAACTGGTATCTGTAGACCACTGACATTTAAACTGATTATTGATATAGTTGAATTAATATCTGTCATATCTGTTACTGTTTTCTATTTATTGCCCTTGTTCTTTGTTCCTATTTTTGTCTTCCTCTCTTTCCTTCTTGTCTTTTTTGGTTTTAACTGAACATTTTATATGATTGAATTTTCTCTCCTTTCTTAGCTTATCAGTTATACTTCTTAGGAACTTTTTTAGTGGCTGCCCTAGAGTTTGCAATATACCTTTTCAACTAATCCAAGTCTACTTTCAAACAATACTATAACACTTCACACATGAGTACAAGTACCTTACAATAACAAAATAATCTAATTTCTCCCCCATCCTTGTATCCGTACTGTCATTCATATCACTTATATATATGCATACGTGTGTGTGTGTGTGTGTGTGTGTGTGTGTGTGTGTATGTGTGTGTATATAACTGAATACATTGTTGCTATTATTATTCTGGAAAAAAAACTGTCACCTGTTAGATAAACTAAAAATAAGAAAAATAAGTTTTTATTTTACCTTCACTTTTTCCTTCTCCAATGCTCTTCTTTTCTTGGTGTAGATCCAAGTTTCTAACCTATATCATTTTCCTTCTCTCTGAAGAACTTCTTTTAACATTTCTTGGAAGTAAGGTCTACTAGCAACAAATTCCTCCAACTTTTGTTTGCCTGAGGAAGTCTTTATTCTGCTTCATTTTTGAAGGATAATTTCACAGGGTACAGAATGCCATTTGGTGTTTTTCCCCTTAATATCCTAAATATTTCACTCATCTCTTCTTGCTTGCATGCTTTCTGACAAGTCGAATATAATTCTTATCTTTACTCCTCTATAGGTAAGGTGTTTTTCTTCTGACTTCTTTCAAGATTTTTCCTTTACCTGTGATTTTCTGAAGTTTGAATACCACATGCCTACATGTAGGTTTTTTGGGCATTTATCCTGCTTGGAGCTCTCTGAGCTTCCTGGATGTGTGGTTTGGTGTCTGGTATTAATTTGGGGGAAATTCTCAGTCATTATTGCTTCATTTATTGCTTCTGTTTCTTTCTCTCTTTCTTCTCCTTCTGATATTCCCATTACATGTATGTTTCATCTTTTATAGTCGTCCCACAGTTCTTGGATATTCTGGTTTTTTCAGGCTTTTTTCTCTTTGCTCTTTCATTTTAGAAGTTCCTATTGATATATCCTCAAGCTCAGAGATTCTTTCCTCAGTGTGTCCAGTCTACTAATGTGTCCATCAAAGGCATTCTTTATTTCTGTAACACTGTTTTTGATCTCTAGCATTCCTTTTTGATTCTTTCTTAGAATTTCCATCCCTCTGCTTACGCTGCCCATATGTTCTTGAATGTTCTTGCATTACTTTATCCAATAGAGCCCTTTACATATTAATCATAGTTGTTTTAAATTTCCACTTTGATAATAACGTCTCTGCTATACCTGAGTCTGGTTCTGATTCTTGCTCTCTCTCTTTAAACGGTGTTTTTCACCTTTTATTATGCCTTATAATTTTTTCTTTTTTTTTTTTTTTGTGATGACTGGACTAAGTAAAAGGCACTGAGGTAAGCAGGCCTTTAGTAATGGGGTGGTAAGATATGAGAGGCAGATGAAGCATTCTGTGATGTGATGTTACAATTAGGTCTCGGTCTTTTAGTGATCCTGTGAATCTGGACTGTGAGCAAGTGCTCCTCAGTCCTCCCCTTCCCCCAGCTCCTCAGGCGGGGCAGGATGGCTAGAGTGGGCTGGACTTGGGTATTTCCCCTCTCCATGCAAAAGCATAGTGGGGGTTGGAACTGCATATTTCCTTCTCCCACACAGATGGCTAGAGCCAGCTGGAGTTGGGTATTTCTCTCCCCCAAGTCAGTTAGGCTCTGAAAAAAAACCTATAGTTTAGGTTCTGGTAAAATATTTTCTCTTGGGACTTCCCTGGTGGCACAGCGGTTAAGAATCCGCCTGCCAGCTCAGGGGGACACGGGTTCAAGCCCTGGTGTGGGAAGATCCCACGTGCCGCGGAGCAACTAAGCCCGTGCGCCACAACTACTGAAGCCTGCGCGCCTAGAGCCCGTGCTCCGCAACAAGAGGAGCCACCGCAATGAGAAGCCCGCGCACCGCAAGGAAGGGTAGCCCCGGCTCGCCGCAACTAGAGCAAGCCCGCGCACAGCAACGAAGACCCAACGCAGCCAAAAATTAAAAAAAAAAAAAAAAAAAAATTTCTCTTGAGGGCAAGTCTTGCTAAGAATGGAATGTTCTGAAACCATATTTCAATATGGTTCCTTTTCCCCTCCCCCAGAGGGAATTTTTCTCCAGTATTCACTGGAAGAGCCTGGTCAAGTTTGCAGCAGTAAAACTCACAAAAGTTTGGGCACCCCTCCTAGGACTGGAATTTTTAACTCTCAGACTTATCCACTTTAAGCTACTGGCAATTCATCAATGGTAGTTCAAGTTTTCCTACCCTGGCACTGCTTCCCAGAGAGGTTTCTGCCAGTGGGTATGCTGTGATTCTCTGTATTTATTTGTCTGTTTCTCTAATTTTTAGGGGTAGCAGTTTGCCCTGTGACCTCACTTTTCTGACAAATTTAGAAAGAGTTGCTGATTTTTCAATTTGTTTAGCTTTTTCATTCTTGTCAGGGCAGAGTGACAACTTCCAAATTCCCTACATGCTAGAACCAAAACCAGAAGTCAAAAGTGGCTTTTAAAATAAATTTCTAAAATCTTTTGTTAAATTATTTTCATAAAGATGGATGTAGACAAAAATATGTGCTATTGAGTTTTCTTTTATATTATTTTCATCTAGTTGAAGTCTTCATATTTATTGGGCCATTGTTGTAGACAATTTAGATTGATATTTACAGTTTTATAATGCCAATCTCAGATGTAAAACAAATCATATCACCATGGCATCATATGTCTTTACTTTTTGGCCAGGCTTTTTAGTTGCAAACAACAGAAATTTTCTCTGGTTAACTTAAACTGAAAAGGAATTTATTGGAAGGGTGTGAGTTAGCATAAATGATAACCAGAAAGTCTGGAACACAGGCCTGGCAAAAATCCAAGGGAGTAAAGAATAGCCAAAATTCTCTCTTCCTGTTTAAGATGTCACCTAAGGATACCTAAGAACCCTGGAGGGATCAAACTATAAATCCTCAACACTGCCAGTTTCGCTATAAAAACAACTTCAATAGGACTTACTGCCTTTGTCTCATGCCCCCAAAATTCAAGCTTGGGTCGAAGTGCCTGACTAGACACACATAGGTCATTTGCCTTCATCTCTGGGGCTGTGAGAGGTGAATTATTTGCCAGGACTATGAATGCCATTTACATTTGACATTGAAAGGCACTGTGTGGTTTTTATAGCAAATTTGTCCCCTGGTTATGCTTAAACTTAGTAAGAAACATAGAACTAGTAAGTCCTTGAGCCCATACCACCTACTAGTAGGGGACGGTGGCTCAGAAGCCTGCTGGGTGTCATTAACCATCTACATAGAGATAATGGCGTACTGGCTAAGGAAGGATTAAGGCGTATTTACTAGAGTACTTTGCTGTGGTTGGAAGGACGTCTAAAGTCAGAGATTTTGGCACAACTTTGAAGTTGCTTATCCTAAGCTTTTTAGAAATTATTGAACCTGTTCGGTCAGAAAATTGGGCTGTAAATCCCAGGATACTAAATATTTCTTATAAAATATCAAGAATGTATACGTTTAAATTGGGTTGGAAATTCTGCAAGAACAGCACTTTTTACAGTAGTGCCATATTTCTGACTGACGCCTGTCCTAATCCCAGGCCAGGCATGCATACCTTCATGAAATGTGCAGCATCAAATAAATTACCAAACATTTGGAACTTTGAAAAAAGACAAAAATAAAAGTTAAAGGTTTAGAGATCCCTTTATTCAAGCCAAATTGTTCCACCTTTATCACAGTGTAACAACATATTTTAAAAACCTCAAGTAAGTTACCCATGTAACCTTGTGACTTCAATTTTCACAGGTTCTTTTTGTCTCTGGGCCTGTATACCACACCACGCTTACATCTCCGCCTCTTTCTGCTATGGGTTACAAACTGTACTATAGCAGAGTTTCAAAACTGCCAAGCATCATGGGAAAGGTAATATTTACACAAAAAAGGCACAGGAGCTGCTATCTGTTCCCTTGATGTTCACCTTCAAAAGTTCTTCAGGTGTCCTGCTTGTATACCCAGCCGCTACTGCAGGGCAGCTCCATGATGTTTGGCTAAAGAGTCATTTGAAGAACAAATAGCAGAAGGCAAGTTTGGGCTATAAATTAATAGGCCCCTGCATTAGCAAGGTCTTTCTTGCATTCAGCATTTTAAACCGGGATTAAAATTAAAAACAATTTCCAAGAGAGTAAGAATTAAAATCTCCCATTGTTAATTAAATGCATTTAATTATAGGATAGTGATTGCTTCCAGTAGAAGAAAAATAAGAAAACATTTGAATATTAGAGGAGTATGAATTGGGAATATTCTAACAAAAGGAGAAAGTAGGGATTCATTAGTCTAAGAAAAGCTACATCTCAAAAAGTAGAGAAATTGTACGTTATTAATTTCATGTAAGCTGGCTAATTAGTTGTCATGATGCAAGTAAATAAAGTAAATAAGAAGTACTCAGTATTAGTATTGAGCATCTATTCTGTGCCAGGAGCATGTGCTATGTGATGACGCTGTTCAGGTGAAGTGAAAAAAAAAAAATAGTCCCTACTCTCAAGAGTTCACATTTTAGTGTAGGAGGATAGAAATGCAAGCAAATGAATCAAACATATTACATTCAAAGGAATATTACTATCTTTTATAAAAGGTGTGAAATATTTTTAAAGCTGAGATTATTCAGAATCCTATATTTTAATGGTTCCATAGATTTAGCCAAGTATTATTTGATTTAACAACAGAGCAAAATAAAATAATCTCAAGCTCTACAAACCTGAGCTCCATGCCATGTGTGTAGTGTTTTATTTTGTTATTAGCCTAGAAACCAAAAGAGAAATTACAGTTCTCACATTTCATAAATTTTCTGAGTAATGACTAGATTGTATTTTCATATCTTTAAAGAACAACAACAGTTTTGCTGGCAATAGACAGCTGACTAGATAAAATCCAGTCCTTGCCTGGGAGACTCTATCAATAAAGAGAAAATGAAAGACACTAGGAAAAGGTGTGTGACTCACATTTTGGGAAAGTAGCTGTTGTTAGTTTCAATTTTCTTCAATTAGGATGGATGTTTGTAGGGATGTTAACCCCGTCATTCTGGCTTAAATCCAGCTTGGATAATTACATTCTCTGCCTACTTAAATTCTCTTTGGGTCCAAAGAGATCCTTCATTCTCACCTCACACTGTTGTGTGATGTTGCTGCACACAGCTAAATAGAGGCCACATTTAACCCTGGGAATGGCAGCTTCTCTGTGGTGAAAACTTGATCCTCCTGCATAGTATCAGTATAAATTCACTTTTGGGGTAAAGGTTTTAGAACACGTAACATAATAAAGCAAAAGAAGTCATACGACATTCTTAACTAAAGATACACACACAAAAAATCCAATAGAATGAACTGTCTCTGACAGGGTCTCTGCAGTAATGGGAGATTGTTTTTTAGCTTGCCCTAGCTGCAAATGTAAGATCATTATCATTAGATCTTTAAAATACCAACAAGCAAAATATGAAGAGATTTAAAGTCACCTTTAAAATCACCCCAAAAGTTCAGTTTCAATTATCTACAATCAATGTCATTCTCCTTGGATAGAAATTGGTACCAGAGAATAAATTCTAAGAAGAGGAAAATTTTAAAGTACAATTGATGCTGACAGTTTATCAATGGAAGTGCATTTCTAAGTCGTGCTCATCTACACACCAAACCTCTGTTTATTTCTCTGCTCCACCTACTGTGCACTTTTGCCACATTTTTGTAGGGACATTAGACATTGCTCAAGAGTAACCTTTCCTACAAATACTTCAAACCGTTTCTGTGAGATTTCATTTGGAGATATGCACCGAGCTCCATGTACTGTGAGATGGCAAAAATTTTTACAAACATTTAAAAGGTTCCATGGAGATTTCTTTCTCTCTGTAACACCTGTGAATAAAGCTGCTGAAAGTTTACTTTCCTTAGACCCATTTATTTAATGACAATATATATACACAACATTACACCTATGGATTATAGCTATGACACAATTACCCATATAAAATGAATATCAATTTTAAGATATATTAAGCTAAAAATAGACAAATTGACAAGAAAAAGGTAACATAAAACCCTAATACATAATTGGACAAAGAATAGGTATAAGTGATTTATAAAGGTGAAAAGAACACAAGCAATTTATAAAAGTAACAAAGGAGACATTTCCAGTGTCACAGGAACTGCAGTTAAATAACTAGCATATAATATTTTTTGACAAGTTGCAAAAAATGGCAACACTCACTATTGATGAGGATTTAATAAAGTAAACATTAGTACATTGTTGGTGAGAATGTAAATTGGTACAATCCATTTGGATAGCAATTTGGTAATATTTATCAAGAGCCTTAAAAGAGTCCTATTCCCAATAATCCCATCTCTGGGAATCTATTTTAGGAAAATAATCCTTTTAAACATAAAGATTTATGGACAAAGGTGTTTATGGTAATAAACCAAAAAATTGCAATCAATAAATTAATAAGTAAAAGAAGCACTAAATGCCCAACACTGGCCCCTAGAGAGCTTACTTTTGTTTGGGGGAGAAAAACAATAAATAATAAATGTGAAATGTAAGTTACTTATATAATATGTTAGATGGTGATAAGTGCTAAAAGGAAAAAAAAAAGAGAGGAAAAAAAAAGTCAAGCAGGATAACAGGGAATGGGAGTACTTAAGGCTGTAGTATCAAATAGGGTAGTCAGAGTAGGCCTCATTCAAAGTGAGATATTTGAGCAAAGCTAGAAGGATGTATGAAAGTTAGTCTCAAAAATACTCATGGAAAGAGAATTCCAGGCTAGAGGCAGAGTTATAGCGAAGGCCCTAAAGTAAAAACATGCCTGTCATGTTCAAGGAACAGCACAAATGGCAGTGTGGTCCAAGTATGGTGAGCAAAGGAGAGAGGAGTGGTACCTGAGGGAAGGGGGGCAGAAGATAGCCAGAGCATGGGGCCTTGTGAGCCACTGTAATGACTTAGACTTTTACTTGGAATGACATGAATACCAGACATGGGTTCTGAGCAGAGAAATGACATGGCCTGACATGTTTTCATGCTATCAGTTTAGCTGCTGGCTTGAGAAAACAATATCGGGGCAAGAATAGCAGTAGAGAGGCCTGTTAAAGAAGCTATTATTTTATATAGACAAGAGATAACAGTGACTTGGACCAGGGTGTTATCGAAATGAGAAGTGATCAGATTATGAAAATGCTTTGAAGAAAAAGTCAACAGGATTTCCTAACAAACTGGATGTGGGAGTAAGGAAAAGGAAGGGTGATAGATGATTCTAAGTTTTTTGGCCTGAGTAACTGGAAGGGCAGAGTTGAGGTCAACTCAGCTTGGGAAGGCAGAAGGAATAGGTTTGAGGATGAGAGAAATCAGGAATTCCATTTTAGGAAAGTTAATTTGAGATGTCTATTAGACACGGACAGAGAGATGTTGAATAGGTAGTTACATATATGAGTCTAGAGCAGAGGTCAAGATTGGAGATAAAAATTTGGGAGTCATCAAAAAAAATGGGGGATTTATCAGCATATAGTTAATATATAAAGTAATAACTCTGGATGAAATCACCAGGAAAGTAAATATAAGTGGAGAAGAAAGAGATAGGACAGAGCTTTGGGATTCTCCAATGCTAAGAGTTCGTTTGTGTGGAAGAGGAGAAATCAGAAAGGAGCGATCAGTAAGGTAGGAAAAATAATGTATGGTGTTCCTCAATTTGAATGAGAAAAGTACATGAAAACAGAAGCAGTGATCAATTGTATTACATGATGTTGATAATCAAGATGAATACCAAGAATTGATCATGGCGTTTAGTAACATGGAGGTCGTTGGTAACTGAGATGAAAGCAGTTTTGTGGAGTGATAGGAATGAAATCTTGTTTGGACCAGGTTTAAGATTATATGTTAAGAGGAACTGAGCCATCTCTATCAAAGACAATCACTTCAAGAATTTTTTAAAAAATGTTTTTCTGTTGCCTGTCACTGACTACATCTGGTGGTTATTTTCTTCTACTTTATTTCTTCCAACTTCAGTTATATTCAGAAAATGTTTCCTTAAATTGAATAATGGCTCTAAATAAAACTTCATTTACCTCCAGACAGAAGTATATAAGAAGAAAACCTGTCTAAATTTACGCCCACATGGTTAGTATTTGGATTTACTGCAACATTACTCATAAGATCTTACTCAATATTATTATTATTAAATGATAAATAAATATACAATTGGCCTTCCCCAGTCACAAAGCTTGAAACACTTGACTATTCTAACTAAGATATGCTGGAACCCTATTTCAACTTTGAGCCTTACCTACACGTTAGCTTTGATACTAGGACTCACTTCTTAGGTCCTCCATGGAGGACGTTGCGTAGCTGGAGAATGTAAACCCTGTTCTTCAGAAGCGGTCCTAAATACTCATGGATCATCAGGCCATCACAGATGGCATGTGGGATGGATAAGAGGCAGTTCTTTGCCAGTTCTCAAAAGTTAGCTCCCTTAGGGATGGATGGTGCTCTCACCTCAAACTTATCCCATCTAACATCCTACCTGATACTTTAAATAGCCTCTAACACTTTGGTAAAGAGATCAAAAGGAGGACATAGATTCTTAAAGGCAGGAGAGGTATTGTTGAGGGTGGGCAGGACAAAGTAGCAAAAAATAAAAGCTGAAAGGAGAAATTAAAGAGAACAAATTAAGGATACTAATAAATTTTTTAAATATCCACATACTTTGCAAAATTGCATGTGATCAATCCCCTCAAAACCAGCTTAAATGGCATCATTGGAATTCCTACTCTCCTCATAGCCCCCAGCTCGTTTTCCTAAACTACTCTGAAGAATCCCACATGCATGATATGATCTTTATTTACTTATGTTGAAGTTTATTCTAAAAGGTATTTGAGGTTCCTTAAAGAAATGCTACAACACCAAGACAGAAAACAAAACGAGAAACAAAACAAATAAGCAAACACACAAACACACAAAGATAAAGGTATCAGAGCAAAAGGGAAACCATACAAATCATAATTAATCAAATGGCAAGTGTTTCATGTGCCACGAACTGTGCTAGATACTATAAATTATATTATTTAATCATAGCAACTCCATGAGGAAGGTGTTTTTAGTTTCTTTTTTTTAGATGAAGAAATGAAGACTCAGAGAATTTAAGTTACTTGTCTAAGGTCACAGCGCTAGTAATTACCAAGAGCTAGGATTCCAGTCCCTGGTTGGCTGACTCCAAAGTTGATACTCTTAATCACCTAGATGTTAAGTTACATAAAGTGTATACAATAAAGTCTAATACAATAAAAAGGAGTGGGCTTATGTTTGGACTCAGAGTCCTAGGGCCAAAGAAAAGAAAAAAACAGAACTGTTACAGGATGCATGTACAGATAAAACAAACAAACAAAACTTACCCTTAGGAAAAGCAAGATCTTCACTCCCTGTACCCCCACTGCCCATGCACATCTTCATGTATTCCAAAAAAGGATAGGTAAAATGTAGTGGATTCTATCCTCGACACCATCCTATAATAAATATAATACCAAGTTTTGTATAGTCTTTGTTCATCAAGTCTCTCAACGCAAGCCATTGTAAAATTCCAAAATAGAATTCCTTAATTCCATTCCAGGTTATGGCAGAAATAGAGAGGGAATGCAAGCCAGTTGTGCAGCTCTCTGATGGTCTGGCTAGACCCAAAGGAAACAGTATTTAGGATATCTAATGGGGTGTTTCTCAACTGGTGACATACTTCATCACCTGCTTGTCCCCCACAAGGTACAAGTATCTCAGGAGGGGAGCATGACACATGAGGCATATTCAAAATTAAAATATTATTTAATATTCACAATATTAAATAATATTCTTACTGTTATAATACAATATCTATAAAAAGTAAAGCACAACTTATTGACTGGCAGAAAATAATTATACTCAATAGATATGCTTTTAAGACTCTAGGAGAGTATGAGATTTTTATGTTTATTAAATGGGAACATAGGCTTAAAAAGGTTGTGAAACACTGATTTTCATGAGTAGACAGACCACATATTCTTTGTGCAGTACTCACTGTAGCGAATCTGAGACTATATTCTGGCAAGAAGTCAGAGTGCTGAAATTTTGTGTTACTGATTAAGATACCTAAGCTTTAATAATTAAATGAGCCAAAAATGAAGTTTTCCTCCTCTCATGACAATTAATGAGTCTAAGCAGGACTTTAATCTTAACAGATAGTCCCCACATCCACATAGAAATGGGCCACAGGAAAGCTTATGTAAAAATAAAAATTTATCTTTTCTAAACAGTCCTGGGTCCACTTTATAGACAAGTGGCCATTTGCACTCTTGCCTATCAAGATTAACATTCTGAGAACAGTCGTATTTAGAGAGGAGTTCTGTTGATCATCATTTGGGAGCATGATTCTATAAAGAATACTCAGACTTTTATAAGAATCTAGTAAGGAGGTAACTCTTTTTTCACAAGTCGTGTATTTCCAGCCCAGAAACAGAAGGCCAATTTTCTCTCTGTACACTCCTTTCTTGCTTTCAATCTTCACCCATGGTTCCCAAGGCCAAATCTCAGTCTGGTTTCCTGGTGGGATGTTATTGTTTTCCTTCCTTCAGTGAAAACTAGATAAGAAAACCCCCAGGGTGAATGGTTAGGTGAGTATCCCTGAACAACAAGGTCTCCTGGATCCTACATGTCTCGGTGGCACTCTCAGCCATTAGCAGTTGCTCCTGCTACCCACACACACCAACAGCCTCCTGTGCTTTCACAGCTCCTCCAAAGAACGGCAGCTTTTACAGAATCCTGAGTCCTTCACTACCTAAGATCAACTCTAGCCTCCCTTAAAAATTTCAGAGGTAATTCTCAAATTTTATTTAATGAACAAAGTTTAATAAAGCCTTTACGCTCTTCCAAGAACTCCAGAGGCCACACCAATGTCATATAGTTTTTTGAAGAAACAAAGTCATAGTACTTTTGATGTATAAAATGAACACAAGTTTCTATCAACTACAGTGTCACATTTCTAGCCATTTTCCTGGACCTGTTGCTGCTGCTGTTGTTGTCTGAGGCAGACTAAACTGACATTTCCACATCTCCCTCCTGGCAATGATCAAATACAAGTATCTAAGGCAGACTTTTTCTTTTGTCTTGCCAGTTGTAAATTAAGACTATTAAATCCCCCTGAGACAATTATATCTCAACCACCTAGATTAAAGCTAAAGCTATAGTTACTCTACCCCCCCCACACACACACAATTTCCTTACTAAATAAAATTGCTCCTTTTTGTGCCACATGAGTTTGTAATATAAGCTTAATTCTTTGTTTTTTTTTTTTTTTTTTTTAGCTATGTTGGGTCTTCGTTTCGTGCGAGGGCTTTCTCTAGTTGCGGCAAGCGGGGGCCACTCTTCATCGCGGTGCGCGGGCCTCTCACTATCGCGGCCCCTCCCGTTGCGGGGCACAGGCTCCAGACGCGCAGGCTCAGCAGTTGTGGCTCACGGGCCCAGTTGCTCCGCAGCATGTGGGATCTTCGCAGACCAGGGCTCGAACCGGGGTCCCCTGCATTAGCAGGCAGATTCTCAACCACTGCGCCACCAGGGAAGCCCTATAAGCTTAATTCTAATATCAATATCAAATTTGTTTTTCCTGTGTTTTTATCCCAATGCAGTATTCTCAAGGTCTGTAACATTTTTCATTATCTTATGATTTAGGACCATGACTCAAAAAAGATAGTACCTATGAGCACTTGCATACTTCCCAGACTTTAGAGGAAACCAAACTACACTAGGCTTTATTATAGCATAGTGTGCTCCCACTGAGATCAGAAGCAAGCTGCAGAACCAACAGAGGAAATAATTTTCTCAGGGAGTTATTTTTATACCAGTTGTGTTGAGTGATCACAATCCTTTCTCCTCATCTCAGACTCCAGTCACTGGACTGTGCCAGTAGGAAAAAGGTAAGGCCTACTATGTAGAGCAAGGTGCCATCAACCTCTGCAGTGATCACTGGAATATATGGTTTTCAAGGTAGTTCATCTGTGGCCAGCCACCTCTGCTGTCAATGTGCCAAATTCACAAAAAGTAAAGAACCTCATCATATTCTGCTAGTGTAGAATTTAGAAAAAGAAGAGAAATGCCAAATGATATGCTAATGAAAGCATTGAAGCCATCTAATAATTTGAGAACATACTGAATTAAAATCAGTAAGATTGTTGGCATTTTTATTCCATCACATGGAGTAGTCCATGACATAGTAGAGTCAATTCTTCTCTTCACATCCTGCTGTGTGTCTTCCAGGAATGATCTAACTCAGCGTTCGAGGTCCTGCTCAAATGTCTTCTCTTCTTTTGGTTTTCTTCAAGGACCAATTCTCACAGTTACCCAGATGAAATTAATTGCTTCCTCTTCTGTATTCAGACAATATATTACACAAACCTCAATTTAGAACACTTTCTACGTTATACTATATCCTGCCACCCACACATATCAACAGCTTCCCACGTTTTGGAAACTTCCTACTATGTTGTATATCTGCACATAAGTAGAACTTTCGTTGTTTCCTAGTAGGCCGTGAGGACAGTACTCTGTCTCATTATCTTGAAATCTTCCTTACCAAACATCATGCTTTGTACAGAGTAGGAGCTCAGTAAACACCTGTTTCAACTTTCTCCCTTGCTAGTTTTGCTTATAAGAAAAACAACTGCCTTGTATGAACTGTATTATTTATTCAGTGTGCTTCAAAACTATGATATTATATACACTAAGCAATAACAGGAATAATGAAGAAAGAAAAAACTAGTTATTGTTCAAAATGTAATGGCTTAATTAAAAGATCCATGAAAACAATACGGGTGCTTTGCTATTTGTCCTGCATTGTGCAGACTTTCTAGTTTCATTTACTCACTTTATAAGCAATATAAGCAAATGCTCACCAATTTATAAAACAATTGAGTGAGATCTGAGTTTCAGTTCCAAAAAAAATTTTTAACTGAATAGGTTTACATGCTTATTCTATTTCTAAAACAGTATTAACTATTGATGTCAACCTTAGATTATGGATATATTATACAGTTATGATTACATGTAAGTGCATGTACTCTTCAAAGATGTAAATAATACTGGTGAACTAACAGATATAGAACATATACCAAGCGACAAAATTGGAATGGCTATTACGTTACAGCCAGAAGAAAAGATACACATGATAGTCACCTATAACAGTTTTTGAGAGAATTGTTCGGCATAGCAACTTTTCTGCTAGACTCATTCCTAAGGTTCTTTAAGTCACTGAAAAAGAGAGTACAAGATCAAAGTTCTTCTAAAGTACCAAGAATTATCTGTGGCATATATGCCCCCATTAGATCCTGCAAGTTGACTAGATTAGTTACTAACATAGTTCAAAGTGGTGAACCAAGAGAGGAAGTGCTTCTGCCAATGTAGCATGAACTGAAGCTTTGAAGTATATATTCTGAAATTCTGAAATTCTTCACTCTATCGATTATAAAGAAGTCCTTAAGATAGAACTCTACCTGTGTAGACATAATAGAGTAGAATTCAAGACTAACTTTACTTCTCTACAGACTTCAAATATTGTAGTTTTACTGAATTTTATTTCATGGTAATAGACATATATTCACATATATATGTGTGTGTATGTAACAATGCATTTAAATATGTAATATGTACATAATAATAGCATATTTGATATTCCAATCTTTTTTATCCAAATTACCAACCCATAATTCTTGTGTGAATTGCCAAATAACCAATATCTATAGGCAGATTAGTCTTTTAAAATATTTTCATTTATAGAAAGTAATACAGCATTACTGAAAATTTTAAAGCAGTATGTGAATGAGTATTCCTAATCCTATTGACTGCAACACAACTGTCACTTGTGTGCCAGTCCTTCACGTCTTTAATCCTCATGTATGTTGGCATAATTATAATCATTGTATGACTGTGCAATCTTTCATTTTTCCTCCATGTAACTATTTCACCATTTTGCTATAGAGTTTGTAACAGTATTTTTTTCTGCTACAATCTTTTTTATTTCACTTTTTCTATTTGCCACAAAAGTGCACACTAGCTGTAAAATAAATAAATAGAGAACCGTATAAAGAAGAAAGGAAAAATCCCTTGAAATTCCACAGTCTGGACACAACCAACCACAGACAGAACTTTGTTGAATAGCTATAACAGTTTATGATTCAGTACAAAAATATACTTATCAACATATAGGAAGCATATAATTTAAGTAAATAAGTTCCTCCTATATATGCTGCTTTGCAGCCCACTTCTTCTCTCAACAAGATTTTGTAAAGGTTTTACCATGTCAATATATGTCTTTGCACAGATGTCTCATAATTTACTTAACTAATGATTATAGAAAAATCTTTAAGTACCCCTCCCACTGAATCCTACATTCATGTATCTTTACACTTTTGTCTGAGTATTTCCTCCAGATAGATTCCTACTTGGGTGTCAATTTAAAGAACACAAATTGCCTTCTGGAATGCAGGTATGACACTGACTTGTTTAGGTAGGTTTTTATTTTAAAATCCAGCCTTTAAGAGTTTTTAACTGCTTCCTCCAAATCGTGCTGTAGCTTATACTTGTACAGGGGCCCTGCTAGCCCTACCACCCCTCTGAAGACAGTGAGGGAAGAGACGCTTTCTGCAGAAAGCTGCTGTGACTCTTACTACATGCACTGAGTAAAAGCAGACTTGCTACCCAGGACCACACACTTAGAAGAGAGATCAGTGCACAGACCAAAAGGATGCACTTGGCAGCTGGTCCTGATGAAGGACAACAAAGTTTAAGTCTTACGAAGAAAATAATGATGAAAAAGAGAATAGCTAAGGAAAACCACTTTATACGGGTTGGTCAGGGAAGACATCTCTGAGGAAGTGACATCGGGCTAAGGCCACAATCACCCATAGGGAGAGCCAAGTTATGTCTGTTCCAAGACAAGAACAAAGCAAACAAGTACAAAGTTCTGGAGCTGAGAAAAAACTAAAGTCCAGTAAGTATGGGGTGAGTTGCATGAGATGCAGTTGAAGATGGGATCACAAAGAGAAATTCGGATTTTATTCTAAAAGCGGTAGACTGCCACTCTAAATAGAGCATGTGAGGGGGTGGGTGGATGTGTGTGTGTGTGTGTGTGTGTGTGTGTGTGTGTGTGTGTGAGAGAGAGAGAGAGAGACAAAATCAGATTTAGAGTTTTAAAAATTCACTCTGGCTGCTTTATGGAAAATGTTTTGTGGTGAACAAAAATGAAACCATTTAGGAAGTTATAGTTGTCAAGAGATGTTATGGTTTAGACTAGGTGGTAGCAGCAGAGATATAGAGAAGAGCCTGATTTCTGCAAGATTTTCTGAGTGATCATAGATTTTTATCCCTATGAAGCTTTTGAAACTCACAAACAACAGAATAGCACCATTTTTAAAGCTCAGAATCTGAAGTTTTTTACAGAAGGTATCAGAGGCTTAGAACATCAAGGAAAGCACAGACATCATTGTACATAGTAGGATTCTGCACTAAGTCATGAAAATTAAATGAAGGTGTCATATGGGAAAAATGCAAGGGAATTTTGGCCTTTAAAGGCCATGAAATAAAATAAGTAAAACAGTTTTTTTCTCAAGAAATATTGCGTATGCATGTTTGTGCTATTATCCACTGCAGTATTCCCTCAGTACCTTTTTTTAACAGGCAAAATCGTTAGCATGTTATCAGTGTGTCCTCTAAAATAGGACGCTGTCACTACTGTGCATATTACTTATTGCTTAAACACTTGCACTTGCTACCAAAGAAAACTGGAATCCTAATCACGATAATTCTGACCGTTTAAGGCAATGGGCGAAGAATGTCACTCAACCTCATTACTGGAGATTTTGCTCCCAAGTTCAAAGGAAGTTGCGGTTGTGTGGACTAATTTTAAATTAACAAGCAGGATGACAGGACATCTTTCTAGAGGTTTTAGATTGGCAGTGGGGAGGGAAAGGATGAAAGTTAACATTATTTAGCTCTATTTCAGAAGGTATATCAAACTCAGTTATTCAGGGCTGATTATACAGTCAAATAGCCAGTGTCTTGGCTTCTCTTCTTTCTAAATTATAAAATTAAAGCATTTCACTAGTCTTTAAAATCCTGGTTTGGACTTCATATCGATATCTGAGTGCCCTTTTGGTTGAGATGAACAGAGCTCATTCCAGTCGGTTAAATAATACATTAGAAACCTGTTTTAATGATACACAAAGAAATAGCAAGAGGTTCTATCATGTTGCCAGGCTTTAGGAAGACAGGACTATCTTCAGGGTCCAAATATAGCTCTAGCAGGCTGACAAATTCCCAAAATGTAATTCCAACATGTATAAGTAATTCCAAAAATGTACAAGTATTGCTGAAAAGTAGGTACCCTTGATTCTTACTTTAACACTCAGAAAATATGCCTTGTATATGCCTCCATTATGTAAATTGATTATTTTCCTATACTTGGCTGATTTCTGGAAAAGAGAAGATAATTGGGCCTGTTGATCACCATTTTATATGTCTGGGCAGAGCTTCGTTCAAGGACAAAATATAGTTACTTAGGGTTAGGGATCTACTCATCCAATTATCCATGATACCAGGCCTATGGGATAAAACACAAAGGGAAGTACTAGCACTATTCTTTCAGCCAAAGACTGTGGCCAAATGATGGTTACTAAACTGTGGCATACATGAAAATCACCTAAAGATCTTACTTCAGATGTAAATTCCTATAATCATCAGACATTCCTCTTCTTTAATAGTTTTGCCTTGGGACCCAACAGTCTTCCTTCCTGATGTGGGCAGTCCTTACAGCTCAAATAAGAGAACTTACAATGAACTATAGGAAACAGTTGTGTCTGTAGGTCAAAATAGTTTAATATCAACAATTGCATATGGTTCAACATAACTAGAGGGTTACAAGGTACTATCATCCTTTATAAAGTTCTTCAGCTGTTCAGCTACCACTCATTCCTCTTAATTCTTATTCTCCATTTGTGCCACAGTCACTATTACTTTGAATATTTCTCCTTATTTTTAACACTGTAACTCTATACACATACAAACACACATGCAAACAAACACACACAATCTTCCTGCCCAGTAACTTTTTGGAAACTTAGCCCCTCACCCAAATTCTTTCAAGAATACGTTTCCTGATTCTAAGCATTTATTTGTTTTCCTTCATCATTTATGCATTTTTTTGAATGTATGTATCAATACATTGTTTATCTTTTTTGCCCTAGTCTTTGGTTATTTTTGTGTGCATACAATCTGGGTTCCCATCCTATTTTAAATCTTTTTTAAAGGCATGAACTCATTTTCTTACCACCTTTGTCACAATCAATACTCTTCACTTCTCCTCGTTCTCAGAAGTGTGCCTGTTCTGAATGTGCCATTTTGGGGTTGACTAAGGTCTGAAGAATCAAAAAACAATTGCATGTTCAACATTTATAAAGTTATCATTTATAAACGTTTATACACTTTGCTATTTATTAGAAAATATTATAAAAGATTTAAAGAGATAAGAGATTGTAAAACTCATATCTATGTTTTCCTTATAGTATCTTGATGATTTTATAGTGTTATAATGACATTGTAATGAGGATTAGGTATATTGGGAGATTTATTACTCGTGATTAACCTTTCAAATATTATTTGAAAATCACTAGGATTTGGTCGATTTTGAAACTTTCTGAACTTCACCTGTTTCAGATGATATAGGATTTCTAAATAATGTTTTACAGCTAAAAAATACAATCAGTCTGTGGTTAAATTGTGTAGCTCTGAGAATTAGAGTGGATCTTTCCAGCATCCTCTACCTGGAAATTACTGAAAGTTTTCTAATAATATTTTCTAAAATTGTGTTTAGCTACTCCTTCATAATGATTTATGACTAAAGAGTGTATTATTGATAATTCTGAGGGTGAGTATTTTGAGTCCATGATAATTCCATTTTGCAAACTAGTGCTTAAGGAAAAACACACAGTTACGCAAACTGTATCAATCTGATGGGAAAAAAATATTTCTTTTCAAACATGAGATCATCTCTTTTCAAGAGGAGCTCAGCTTTCTTATTAAATTTTTAGACAAATAATGATGTTAATGCAAATGTATTTAAGAGCTCTCTAATCATTTGGCAAGAAGAGATTGCCACGTGGAAACAAGCCATTGAAAATATGTCATGCCTTCAGTTAACACAGTGTCATTTTCCCAAAGCGTGCTTAATAAATATGACTTGTTGATAATGGCTTATGAAATCAACAATATGGGTAGTTTTAAAAATACTGGAGATTCTTATTCGATGATCATGAAATGCTGCCTGCATGGTTTTGAAGAACTGGCCATTAGTTCTGTGATTCCTCAATGTTTCATTCCCCTCCTTGACCTCAGTTTCTTTTTAACATTGCTGGCTTTGTTAGCATGCTTAACCTTGAGTTTCAGGGACACTGAAAAATACTGAAAGTGTATAGCCAAGAGGTGAGAAGGGCTACTGTGTAAATGAAGGAATGAACGTTTTGTATATTATGGTAGAAGCCAGACCAAGGGAAAGGAGTGGATATAACAGGAGGCAGATTTCAGTTAAAGAGAGGAAACAACCTTACAATAATTCGAAAAAATGAACAACAGACCAAATTGCTTCTCCAAGTACATTCTCCCCTCACTAGAATGTTTCAGGAAGAGCTGAATGGCTTTCTCTTGAGGATGGTATGAAAAGAAATCTTGCATTGGGAAGGAGTTTGGACCCCTGGATAATCCCTAATGTCCCTTCCACAGAAGCATTTACAATTCTAGGAAACACCAGGCATAGCCATGTACTTATTCCTAAAAATATCTCCCAATAAACTTACTATCTTTCCAAATTTTACCTTTAATCTCAATCTAAGTTCATAAAATTGGCATAATCTTGGCACTCTTGTTTCTTTTATAAAGTCAAAAAGTACCCAAGTGTAACATTAGTCTGTTGAACTTGAGAAACAATTTAAAAGTTTTGGCTTTTGAGTCAGGAAGACCAAATTCTTAATTCCTGTTCAGATATCCAAAGTGCTTAGCCTCTGAGCTTTGGTTTTCTCACCTAGAAAGTGGGAATAAAATGGCTAATAAATGTATCCTGAAGGATTATGCTAGCAAACAAAGATAAGATGCTTTGGAGATGCAGACACTTCTCTAAGACTTGCCATGATGGAGAGACTAGGAAAGCCTTGAGTTTTCCACCTGATTAAAATTTTTGCTCATGTACAACACAACATAAAGGTACCAAGAAAAATAACATATCTTATAGATGGTCTTCCAATCTGTTTAAGAGCATCTCTAAAACCAAAATTTTCATCTTATCAATGCAGGCATTAAGCTAGGCACATATGACATTAAAATTCACCTAATTCAGTACATGAGTATTCACAGCATGTCCATATTATTTTTTTCTCTCTCATTTTTTTCCTGGTATTGTTTACTTTTGTCTGTTAGTGGTTTCTCTAAACAAAAAAAGCAGGTTTTCTCCAGGAGGATAAATTAGCCTTTTTTAAGAAAACATGTCACCCAAGTCATTCAAATAAATCTCCAGTGTCTGAGGAACTCCTTAAGAATTGTGCTTTTATCCTTGACTTTGGGAATCAAATATTATTAGAGATGCTATAGGAATTGTGCTCCAGAAACAAACACCCAGACCTACTAGACTTGAAATGTGTCCCAGACTCTTTTAGGGCCAGGAATAAACGGACAACTTGGGCCTGTGGAAAGCCAGATTTGTGCCAGCTGACATTTGGATTTCCCTACCTAGGATACATGTGGCTCCTGCCCCTTTTGGTGCTAGGGCCAATGCTAAGGCCAATGCTAAGGCCATCCTTAGACACAGCAGCCACCTGAGAGTCAACCTTTGGAAACCAACTAAGAGAAGGTCATTTCTTCAGATGGAAAAATATGAAGAAAATTTCAGAAGTGTAATTACCCATGCCTGACCCCTAAAAACAAATAGAATTATTTATACAGAAAGCCACTAGCTATATTTGTAAAATGTATCTTATGTGTTTTGAACAAGTTACTCTTGGTCATCTGATATACTGACAGTAATAAGAGAGACAGAATTTAGGGTCAAGTCAAAATTGACAATTGTTGAAGCCTAAAACCCATCATCTTACTAATCTATGCTATAATTACTGGTTTATCTTCTCTCCTTGCACCATGTTATCAAGTCCTCCTGTGAAGACAAAATATCTTATTCCCTCAATCTGTCACATATTAGAGGTTTAAAAGAAGTTTTGAGAATGTGCTAATATAACAAAAATAGCAATAAAACATAAAAATTGGTAGGTAGCTGATACTCTTTCATGGTTCCATGAAAATAATTATAAGCAACTTTTAATTTTGTGCACACCTTTAATTATATTTATTTATTCTTATAGAGCATATCGACAGTTTTATACTAATTTATTGGCTTATTGGTACTTATTATTAAATGTAACAAAGAGCCAGGAAGCCTGAATCTAGAGATAACTCAAGTATTGCACAACAAAAAAGAACACAGGATTTGGAGTCAAGAATCTGAAATCTGATCCCAGTTCCTCCACCAACTCAGTGGATGACAACGGAGAGTGATTTCAGCTCTCTGAACCTCAGTTTCCACATCTGTAAAATAGAGAAAATTATTCTTTCCTTGTTTATCGCATAGAGTCGCTGTGAGAATTGGATGATATAATGGATGAGAAATCATGCTGAACGCACCAACAAATCATTATCTATATTTAGCCCTAGACTAAGAATCATTATTTGCAATTAAAGTAAGCTATTTTCTTCACAGTAGCTAGAGTCATGTCACAGTATTTTTAGGAATGTTAACTCCAATGTCATTTATACTGGAAAATAGCTACATTTACAGTATTGACTAATTGAAATCACACACCAAAAATATGTGTTAATGAGATGCTTCCATTTTGTCTTACCCCTAGAAGAAGGAAAAATATTAGAAACTGTCATTGTCCTCCTGCTTACATCACCCTGGTCTCCACAACAAACATAGTGCTTTTTACAGAGCAAAAAGAGACATGATCTCTTATAAACTACTGGAGCTAGGCAATGATCAATAATGACTATGAAAACCTTTGACTAAAAAGCTAATCAAGAACTTTACAATGGACAGATGAGACTGATAATACTTATTTAATTCCAATGACCAATCTAAATATTCCAAAAAGAGACATTAACAGATGATATGTGATTCCTGGTGTATTGCAATGGAAAATATACTACACCACTTTTACAGCTTCTTTGCAAAAACTCAATCCTGAATCTGATCAAATTGGGATAAAGCATCATGTTAAACAATACTACAGAAATGCAATCAGCAAAATCCAGTATGTAAGAAATTCTTCCACAAATAAATTGCAATAAAAAAGAGTGAGAGGAAACTATTAATTTGAAGTGCCTTAGAAACACATGAACCAAACGCAATGTTGGGAACTTGTTTGGGTTCTGATTTGAACAAACCAACTGGAAAAATATGTGACAATAAGGGAAATTTGTACACCGACTGGATATTCCGTGATACTAAGAATTATTTTAATTATTTTAGATATGATAATGCTACTATCTTATATAAAAGAGTTCTTACATTTTAAGGATACAGATTGCAATATTTATGGATGAAATGATGTGATATTTGGAGTTTGCTTCAATATAATCCAATGGCAACAGCAGGAGAGTGAATGGGACAGTTAAAAGAAGACTGATCATGTGTTGATAACTGTTAAATCTGCATAATACACACATGGAGTTTCATTATATGATTCTCCTTACTTGTCTGCTTATATATGTTTGAATTTTTCCACAACTAAAATTTACAAAAATTGAATTAATACAAAATTGAGAAGAATCTTACCCCATGCAACAACTAGAACTAGAATCAATGAAGATATGCACAAGAAAAAAATACATATTTTTTATACCCTCAAGCATATAATGATAGAACTATACATATGGTTGAATTCTCAATTACACAATGTGTTCCTAAATATAGAGAAACACAAGACACTAGAAACCTGTTAGAATGACAGTAAGTAACAAATTCATTTTCCACAGAAAGAGGCACCATATAGTTCTTGGAATAAAACTTCACACTTGTTAGAATGGCTATCACCAAAAAGACAAGAGATAACAAATGCTGGCGAGGATGTGGGCAAAAGGGAACCCTTGTGCACTGTTGGTGGGAATGTAAATTGGTACAGCCACTATAGAAAATAGTATGGAGGCTCCTCAAAATATTAAAAATAGAGCTACCTTGGGACTTTCCTAGTGGTTCAGCGGTAAAGAATCTACCTTACAATGCAGGGGATGCAGATTTGATCCCTGGTCGGGGAACTAAGATCCCACATGCCGTGGGAAAACTAAGCCTGTGAGCCACAACTACTGAGCTCACATGCCTCAACTAGAGAACCCGTGTGCCATATATATATGTATATATATTTGCCATATATGCCAAACTACAGAGCCCATGTGCTCTGGAACCTGCGCACCACAACTACAGATCCCATACGCCCTGGAGCCTGTGCGCCACAACTAGAGAAGAGAAAACCTGCACACCACAACTAGAGAGAAGGCTGTGCGCCTCAACGAAAGATCCTACACACCTCAGCGAAGATCCCATGTGCCACAACTAAGACCCAATGCAGCCAAAAATAAATTAAATAAATAAATAAATAAATAATTTTAAAAAATAGAGCTACTCTGTGATCCAACAATTCCACTTCTGGGTATATAAGTGAAGGAAATGAAACCACTGTCCCCAAAACATACCTGCACCCCACATTCATTGCAGCACTATTTACAGTAGCCAAGACCTAGAAGAAACCTAAGTGTCCATCTACGGATGAATGGATAAAGAAAATGTGCCATATATATACAATGGAATACTCTTCAGTCTTCAAAAAAAAAAAAAAGGAAATCCTGTCAATTGTACAATAGGGATGGACCTTGAGGGCATTATACTAAGTGAAATAAGCCAGACAAAGAAAGACAAATTCTGTATGTTCTCACTTATATGTGGAATCTAAAAAAAAAGCAAACTCAGAAAAACAAAGATCTGAATGTAATTAATATGTACTAATTTATGTATTAATAATGAATTGTCACATTACTTTTCATTTTTAGATTAAAAAAGCTCAATTTGTTTCCAAGTGGACAAACATTTCAGAACTGAAATTATAGGGTTTTAAATGTCAAGGTGATCAAGATCACAAATGCCAGATTTGGCTGACTGTCACACAACGTTCCTCTCTGGTATAGCTCAGCATGTACCTGTGAGTCCAGTATTACTGCTATTAGATGTTTTGGGGAATTGAAATAATTATACTTAAAAAAGCTAAGGTATAGGTTCTATATTTTAGAACACTGAGAAGGAAAAAATATATCTCTGCAAGCCATCTGTTCCTCATTATGACTAAGTAGGTATTAAGAGTCACTGATTAACAAATAGCAATGAGGTGTGCTCTTAAATCATCTATGGTAGTCTCCTTCATATTCTGTGAAATAAAAGTAATGTTTTTCTTAACTGCCTTTAAACACACACACGGCTAATGAATGGCTATTTTAAAGTCACAACATAAACACCAAATGCTAGGACTAGTCAATTTCTCAGGTGTAGCTTGCACTCCATCTGTACCATATGTTAGAAGCACTCAGTATACCTTAAAAGTCTGACTCAATCCTTAGGGAACCATAGTTACTTTTTTCCTGGAACTTTCCACTCATCACAATATTATAATCACACAAAGGAATTTTTCCTCTATAGAACAGGTGTTAACAGTGACCATAAGAAGTGATTCTAAGGACTTCCCTGGTGGTCCAGTGGTAAAGAATCCACCTTCCAATGCAGCGGGTGTGGGTTCAATACCTGGTCGGGGAAATAAGATCCCACATGCCACGAGCCACAACTACTGAGCTCGCGCGACTCAACGAGAGAGTCCATGTGCCGCAAATTACAGAGCCCGTGCGCCACAACTAGAGAGAAGCCCGCTCACCACAACGACGAGCCTGCGCCTCAATGAAAGATCCCACATGTCTCAACTAAGACCCACCCAATGCAGCCAAAAAAATTAAGAAAATAAATAAATAAAATAGAGATTAAAAAAAAGACTAAAAAAAAAAAGAAGCGATTTTATAAAATTCCACTCTTTGCCTTTGAGAATATTCCAATTTTACATATCAGAAAGTGAGCTATTCCTTTGGATTCTCACTTTCACCAGGCTTGAGTGATTTCAAATAAATCTGTGACTTAAATATGATTTATATGCACAAAGACCATTTAATCCTCAGAAACTTGTCCTACGTTATCAAAGTCTTCTCAATGCCAAATAGTGGTCAAAATGTATACAACCCAAAATATTGCTCTACTTCAATGGGGTTATTTAACCCCATTTCTTTCTTTCTTGTACTTTTGGCAAATCCAAGTCTTCTATGTCTACCAGAACAAATTTTACACTATAAAAATGGGTTTAAAATCTAAAATTTAATGGAATTTTTAAAAATAAAGCAAAAGGAAATCAAAAGCCATCTATTTTCATTATTCTGCAACAAAATTAACTGGATTAAATGCACATAACAAGAGTGTTTACTATATAGTAGAATTCTAAACCACAGTGTTGGGGGCATAAATTCTGAGTATGACTTTTGTAACCTTTATTTTTTTATTTATGTAATTATCTGAAAATGTCAAATCTAGTACATTAATGCTGAACGATTTCTGGGGTAGAATTCTGTCAGTTACTAAACACAATGGTTAGCTTCATTAAAGACACATATCATGGGAGAGGAGAAAAGCCAATGCCAGAGTTTTAAGATAGACAAGCAAGGCCTCCATTTTACCAGGGTATCTGAGTGTGGTCATGGGCATGACATTCAGAGACCTAGGGGGGCTTCTCTCAGAGTTCAATATTTAAAACACGAAGCTTGATCTGAGACAGCTTAGCTGACACATAGCTTACAGATGGTACAGCTTTCAGTTTCTAAATGTTCAGTTATTGCAATGGAAGAAAAGTGCTGCTTCTATGAACTGTAACTGACATTAATTGTATGTGTCTTTATTTCATCTTCACTGGGTTTTCTGGGGGGAAAACCTGTCAGAATATAAGAATTCACGAAGAGGAAATATTTACTGTATTATTTCATGGTAGCGTATTACACTTTCAGAATGTTACAGAACAGACAAAAACGGGTCACTGTCCAGAGATCACATGGTAACAAAGAGGAACAAACCTTCCAGAAAGCGTTAATATTTCAGAAGTTGTTTGTTATGTGTAAATTGACAGAAGAAAAGTAATCTGAG
Source organism: Balaenoptera ricei (assembly GCF_028023285.1). Lineage (NCBI taxonomy): Eukaryota > Metazoa > Chordata > Mammalia > Artiodactyla > Balaenopteridae > Balaenoptera > Balaenoptera ricei. The sequence continues at coordinate 52,576,765 of NC_082645.1, forward strand.
TTTCACTTTCTCAAACCTCAGTATAGTGTTAACTATAGTAAGGTGGTCTAGGGTGGAAGACTTCTCTCTGAAATAAATAAATAAATAAATAAATAAATAAATAAATAAATAAATAAATAAATAAATAAAAATGCCCTACATCTGAATCAGAGGAAAATAAATTCATTTTTTACCTCTTCCCAGAAAAGGATATTAAATTTGGGCAACCCTATGTACTGTTTCAGTCAATATGGATTTATATTAGAAAAGTAAACAAAGACTTGCTCTCTTCAAATATGCAGAGAACATTTCCTTTAAAGAAGTGTGGATGCATTGCACTTACTAAACTCAGAGACTCAAAGGGCTAGAAGTGGCCTTAGAATTTGTCTAGTCCCATCCCCTGCCCCAATTCACTACTGGTTTCATAGGCGAGAAAATGGAGACCCAGAGAGAATCCTGGACTAAGCCGTGGTCTCAAAGCTGGTGAGAAGGTGGTGTTAAAACTGAACTATGTCAGTGTGTGTGCCCCCAGAGCTTACTCTTTTAATGAGTACAACACAGTGTTGCTGACATCTTGATATTAAAATTTGAAAACATATTTTAAACTTAGCTGGAAACTCAGTACATTATTTCAAAATGCTCATATAACTTCCCACAGCTGCCCTTTTCTTATCTTTGGAACAGCACAAGAAACTTTAGATGTTGGCGAACACAGACACTGGACAACACAACATACAGCAGCAGATAGTAAGGTAGAATTATAAGTGTTTCTTCTTCCTTATTAAGAAAGTTATGCTGTTTCTACACCTACACAACGTAGGCATAAATCTTTAGCGAATACTTTCCAAAGATCTGAAATTGTACTTACTGAACAACTGAAATAATCACAATAAAGCTTTGCTGATGTTTTAAAATTTTTGTGAGATTTTGCCCGCAGGTATAGCATAGCCATTTCCAATAATAAGGAACAACATTGTTCCTAATCAAAATTTACAAAATAAAGGTAGTATTCACATCAAAGGAACATGCTTTGTATGCTATTTATTTTTCCAAAAGGCAGTGATCTCATTGAAAGAAGGATTAAACCAGACTTAAGGTAATATGTTTATGTAAAAATAGTAGATACATGTTCAGGCCTTATCCATTCATGTCGTGATATACTGAGAACCTGGAGAAGACTTGGGAAATAGAAAAAACTTGTATTGGGGTTACAGGAGAATTACAAGAGGTAAGGTTATTTGGCCTGAATAAAGGAATAAAATATGATTCTACATGGGCCTCAACAACTGCATGGAGGTCTTCATTATCGGGAGGACATACCTTGTTAAAGCTCATTATCTCTAAAGAAGATCAAAGACAAATAAAAGGGATTAGATTTGTGAATAGAATTGTTTAATTAGACCATGAAGAGACTGTAGAATTCTTGCTGTGTTAGTCCACATCCTCCAAGAAACAAACAACATGACAGAATTAGATGTTCAAGAGATTTATTGGGGAAAACGCATATGAATGATAAAGAGAAGCCCAAGCAGGAGTAGGTATGGTGAGCTTTCAGGGCATGATGCAGGTCTGACACCTGGAAAAGGACAGAGGGAAGGAAGGAGGACTGAAAAGGGGAAGCACAGTTCTGAGAAAGTTTGGACCAGGCTAAGGAAGAGTCTCAGAGAAAGGATTGCCTTCGTAGGAGTGCCTCATTGCAGGAATAGGCTGGTGCTAGTACTCCACCATGCTCAGTCATTGGCTGGGAGATGCCCAGGAAGGATGTGGCTTTGGTGGGAACATTCAGGCAGATCAGAAGGTGTGGAGGGACATGTCTACCAACTATGTCCCTAGCAGCAGCTTCTCTTAAAGGAAGGTCTGAGCCGTTCACCTCCATTGCCACCACAGGGACTTTACAGATTAAGTCACCAGTAAAGTTAGAGCAATTTTAGTTTTAAAATGCCAGGGATTCAGGAAGTGAAAGCAATAACCATTGGTTAACCTTTCCACCACATTCACTTTGGTTTTGAACTTTTATTTGGCAATATGCTTAAACAAAAGACATCAATCTTTAAACTGAATTATTCAATCTCAGTCTTCTTTTATTTGTCATAAATTAAAAACATTTTGTTCATTCTCTCAGGCATTTCATGACAGCTAGTGGATTGAATTAAAATAAATTTTAATTCTTATTTGAAGACAGATCACAAGCAGATTGCCTTTTGTTCTTCTGGATTGATGTAAAGCAAATTGCTCTACATGCTACAGCAATTTTAAATGTATTTAAAGTTTTTTTAAAATCGGAATTATGTGAAATAGTCTAACAGTTTAAGTTTAGAGGAGGCAATTAGCTGGTTACAACTGGAACTACCAGTCCCTATTTAAAATAATGAGGTCTGACAGTTACGGAATCTGAATTATTCATTGATAACTAGCTTTTCCTCATCTGCAAACCACGGGTAACATTAATAACAGAGGTGTAAGTGTGATAACCAAAGAGTCTGACATTAAGAACACACACTAAAAGTGCTAAATTCTTATTTAATTAAAAAGGATCATGATAGTAATATTTTTCCTGAAAGAAAATCATTAGGCAAAATGTGTTTTCTCATATGTTTCATCTTTCCCTTTCCTGATGTAGATTTTGCATAAGGAAATAATTGTTTTTGACTGCACACAACAAAATAATTTCCTACTCATGTATTGTCAGTAAAATGTAAAGAACCATAAACATTTCTAATTGTTACATCTTTAAGATAATCATCTTAGAATTCTGGTTCCCTTGTAATCCCTAGAATCAAGTAAATTATATACTCCAACTTTCTAATTGAAAGAGAAAAGTAGACCATAATAAATTACATGCAAAAAGGCAAATAACTCTATTGATGATCATTTAATCGAAGTGAATACTGTGATTACCATGAACCAATTTACTTATTGGCAGTGCAGTTCAAAACTCATGGAATAAATCAAGTTGTTGTTCCCCATAATTTTGCAACAAAGAAAGAAAACTTGCAAGAGGTCACTAAGCATAAATCCATATTGTCCTTTACAGTCAAAAGTGGTTTAACTAAAGGAGGGACTACCCCTGTATGCACATATGCAGGACCAAAACTAAAAGGCATGACTACAAAATGTTCCTAAGAAAGCAGGTTTACAAAAAAAAGTAAAATGTAAAGCAAAACTAAAAAACCTATCCCCTGGTTTGTTACTCTGGTTGTCCTATGTGCCTCTCAACATTGGAACAAAATGAGAAATTCAATATCTAATTTCCCCATGCTCATACTTAGGTTGTTTATAGCCTACAATAATCAGGTTGACTATTTGTCCCACTAGACTCAGGATAGCACTGGTTTATGCCTGTTGTTCAGTATAATTATGAAAAAATATACAGTGACCCTGTTTATCTCCAAATTTTCCTGATTTGGCCATCCTAATAATAATAGTAATAATGATGCCACTTATTTAGGACTTACTGTGAGGCAGGCCCTGAGCTTGGGGCTTGTACAATATTACTATTATCTCCAATTCATACTCAGGAAAACTGAACTTCTGAGAGGTCAAGTAGCTTGCCCAAAGTCACACATTTAGGCTGTGTCGTGATTCAGACTTTGGTCAGCCTCAATACAAATCCGTGCTCTTACTCATCACACTAGAATCCCACTGCTCTTCAACTGATGAAAACCCATGCCATGTTACAGAAAACCATAAACTTACAGATACAAATACATTTCCAACGTCCCCTAACATCAGAAAGCCAAAGGGTTTTATAAAGCATGAGTGGCAAAATAATTTTAAGCTGAGAAATTTGCACAAAGAAAAATATACACCAATACAGATGAGGTAAAATAGCACAGCCAGCTAATAGGGCCAGAAAATCCCCTATGTTTCAAGTTTTCTCCCTGGTATTCATCAGCAGCACAGCCTAGAGAAAGAGTAAGTGACTCTTGTTAAGCCTGAAGTGTCCCAAGAGTCCAAGTAAAGAATGTCCCAAAACGGGCTTTCAGATATGTCTCCGTTGCTGGATTTATGGCTCAGTGCCTATGCATTTGTAACACAGTGGTCTTTTTAGTAAGACTTTCAAAAGGAGGATTTGAAGAATGGTTTTTTTTTTATTAGTGCAGATATACATGCCAGAGCCCGATTTTTTTTCAGTACAGATGTCAGTTACAGTATACCTATCATGTTCTGCAGATTGTGTCATTGGTCAAGAAAGGAGAGAAACCCCAATATAATGATTAATAATCAATGTGTCTGGCCTTTAAGTCCACCCAGAGGAGAAATGAAACACTGATATAGAATCTCTCCCTGAAGGAAGAAAAACACTGAGGGTGGAAAAAGAGGGCAGGATGAGCTACCCTTAGAGGAATATAAATAGTAGAGCTGTCTAGTGTTGGGTTCTGACTGGTTTGGTCTAAAATGTTGTAAGTGAATGATACATGAGGTTTACATCATGGTTTCTTTTTGTAATAAAGCCATTAATATAAAATAAAGTAAGTAAAATGGAAGAATATCATTTTAGTGTTTGGTTTTTTTTGACAGCTGACCTGATGCCTCCTTTTTTCTCCCGACTGAGCGACATGGTTTGAAACAGATAAAGGAAGATTTGGCCATTGCGTCTATTACTAATGATATCTGGGCAGGGAATTATTACAGTTTATTCTCAGGGGCTAGAATCTAGTGAGACTGTCTCTTAAAAAAAAGCTAATCTGCATGTTTGCTGTTGCTTATCTCCTTAATGTTTTACTCTCCTTTTCTCCCCTCTTTCCCTCTCTATTTTCTTTTGTTAACTACATTTGTCCCTTAAAAGAAAATCTGGCAGAGGTATTTGAAACTCCAGTATATAATTGCACTGATTATTTTATGCTAATGAATGAACTATCTAGCAATATAATATTTCACTTTCTGTGCCCTCCTGGTGGTAGCATAAGATAAATTCTAGAGTATCTTTAATTAACTAAAGGAAGCAGAGAGAAATCTCTGTGGATTATAATATTTATGGCCCTAAAATGAACAAAATAACAGATGAGGGTGGGAGGGGGCAACTAAACGGTAGACAAATCTTTGAGAGTTAATTAAAACAAAACTCATGCTTATTTTGGCCTTTTTATCTGCATACAGTACTCATGCCAGGGAACAATAAATGGAAAATTTTAAACGTTCTCATTCTTCCTCCAAGCCTATTTAGTCTAAATATCCCACCCTCCCCCATGCCTCCTTCCTCCTACCCTCCACCACCATCCCACACACATATTTCTATACATAACCACTCAGACTTGGCCTTAACACCTTCTCACAAAACTCCAGACTTTGTTCAAAATGATGGTGACAAGGCTCCTCAGGCAGGGGCCCTCCCTCAATATTTGTTTGATTTGTAGATAGAAATGAAGTACTCAAAATAAATGAAGCTACGTGCATACTAACAGCCTAACTGCTTTGCTCCCAAGCATTGAGAGAGGCTATCACTGAAAATTCTTACAGAAAGAACCGAAGCAATTCATAGAACTTGGTTCTAGCTATTTTCCCAAAAGTCACAGTAAAAACCAAGTTGTTACCAACAAAACTGGTTATCAGAAACAACTGATACGAAGATTGGACAGATTGCATGGATGACAAGGGCCCAGAAATCTGAGGCTAGATAAAAGAAAAAGTAGGGAACAGGTCAAAGACACGCAGACTAGATTGACCTTGATATCTGGTCTGCAGTAGACCTCCTGGTCTTGAAGACAAATGAACAGCATCTTCTTGATTTTAACTAAATAGGAAAGAGAAAAAAAAAAAGGCAGACATAAACTAATTTAATACAAGTCTGGGGTAAGACCTATAACTCTTAGTGGGATTGTAAATTAATTTCTATTTCATTCTCAGTATTTTTGTATTTTCAAAATTTTATATGACAAGATATATTACTTTCATAGTGACTACTACTGCTAGCAGTACAAACATAGTAAAAGGATATATCAATATATAATATTGTTAACTAAGTAACAGGTTCAAGAAATATCCAAGCCCAGTGACTAAAGAGAAACCTGGAGCCCCTTATTTGAAAATTAAAATAATGCTTTCTTTCAAAAAGAGTTTTGAAATCTTCATAGTCTGCTATAATCATCCCTAAACACTACTTAAAATGCCACAATAATCAATACCCCTTCAGTGAAAAACTAAAAACACCTAGATCCTTTTCTAGGCTCAATATTAGAGGGAGGTCACTTTGACAACATCTTCAAATAACTATGATTCTTCCTGAACCAAATCTCACATTTTCCACATTAGTTCCAGCTTCTACCCTACAGGGTGGAGCCTCAGTGAGCCTATAGCTCTGTCAAGCTGCTAGTGCTCCTTGTTTCCAGGATACACCAAAGACAAGAGGAAGGTTCAGCCTTAAATAATGTTGGTTCTCAAGTTTATAATAAGCATACTTTTTTCCCTTTTCCTAGGGGCCTATGACCTCATGTAGTCCACTGGGGAAAACTGGGGCTGCCAAGTAAGGTTGTGTAAGTTGTGCACACAGGTACTGAGGCAAGGAGGAATATGTGGACCTAGAGTCCAGCTCATACTCCCCCTACCTACAACCTTTGTGCCCTGGCTTGAGGCTACATCATTTGACTTTTAGTAATTCAACCACCAATGATAAATTCACAAAAAGGTGCTATATGTGCTAGCACTGACCAAGAGAGAAGCCCGCTTTGACAACCTCTTAGCTATTCAGTTTCAAGAATTCCTGAAGACTTTGAACTTTCAACTCACTATTGCAATTCCCCTAGCCTATGTTCCATGCCCTTAGGGTTCTATTCGGAGATAAAATTTGAAAAATAATTCAGACTAAGGTATTAATGGTTGAGATCATGTGTTTGTCCTTCTAGGAAGCATTTTTGCATTTTAACTGATGGCTTTGACTTGTTTCTAGAACCACAGGAAACTACCACAGGAACCCTACCTACCTAGGGGCACAGCTGGTCCCTCCAGCTGTTCTTTGTAAGCCAACAATATACTTGATACCTTCTTTAAATTTGATCCAGGTCCTATGCACTCAAAAATGTGGCGGTTGTGCAAAACCATTGGTTCAAGATATTAAAAATCAATAGGCCAACGTCTGACTATATAGAGAGATATTTTTAAAGATTTCAGCTCAAATCCTGAACACTTATAACGTGTGTGACTTTAGTCAAGTCACTTCACTTGAACAATATAGTATTATTCTGAAGAATAAATTGGACATTTATGGCAAAATCTAGCAAAATGGTAGAAAAATAGCAGACACACAAATGTGTGAAGTTGGAAGCAGAAAAATTCATAGTTCCCATGGATCTGGTACCACATATGCTACTAGTATACAAATAACCAAAAGATGTGTTCATCGGATAGGGTAATTTAATAGAAAAAAATGCAATTAATAATACAAGTATAACCATTTTAAATTTCTGTTTCTGAATTTATTTGTAGTACTACTAGGTTAAGATGAAATGTAAAGACTACGGGCATAGGCATGTTTGAAGCATCACCAAACATATCAGGCTTACCATGGGAAAATATTTCTTTAACATTAGGATTCTTTTTTGGCATCTTCCCTCATGGGACTTGTTCTTTCATTGGAATTACTCATTTTAATTGAGAATTATAAAACCACACAGGGGGTATCATCATGCTGAGATGAAAATGACTGAAGTTTTCATAGACTTCTTTTGTGTGGTAGGTTGATGATGGCACGCTCTAGCTTAATAATAGATAAAAGAGTTCTGTTTCTTAAATACAGAAAATAGATGAAATACATTTGCTTTTCACAGCCAAGGTCTAAATAATTGTATTCCTAATTTTCATCTTGCACTAAAATATTCACAGAATCTTTCATCAATAAAGTGTGCCATTTCTTAACATTATTGTCAGTCTGATTTTTAAATTGTTTCTATTAACTTCAGGAAAACACTCCCACTCATACTTCCTATGGATGTCTTCATATCCTAAAATTTTCCATGATCCCATTGCCAAATTATACTGTGAAAACCCTGCCCTGTAAATAAACCATAAAGTTAATGAAATGTGTAAAGAGAAAGGTTGGTGGTATAACAAGGTCAGTTTATATCAAAATATTTAAACTCAGACTTGGAATTAACACCTACATATACAGACTAAAAACATAAACAATTATAACTTAAAATTAATCTGGCACACAGCATGAGGTTGCCCAAAATGATACAGCAAAAGAAACTTTTTTTAAAAATTACTAGGTACTAAGATTCTAGAATTTCAGACATTTTTTTAAAATGTAACATTAGCAAGAGCTGTGGAAATGATGTGATTCATACATTTTCCTCTTAAAGATAAGGAATCTGAGGCCCAAGTGTCTAAGTATTCTGCCCCAGGTCAAAAAAGAGTTAATTTCTGAGCCAGAGGAACCTGGTTTCCTGATTCCTGTTTGAAGCTTCCTCAGAACACTGTACAGCTACTGGATCCGGATTCTACTGGAGGAAAGCAAATTGAAGGACATGTTGATGGAAGTTCAAGCTAGAGAAGGACAATGGGCAGAAGCCTATATAGGAAGGTAAGAAGGAGCAAACGTGCCTGCACAGAAATCTGTCTTCCCCACTCTTGTCACATGAAACTCACTCAGACTCCTTGCATTTGTTTTTCTAGTCTTTGTACCTTTTTTAAAAGCCTCCTCATGACTTTGGGAAAAGTCCCATTCACATTAATTTTTGATTCTTCAAATGCCCCATCTTCTTTAAAATCATTTCCAAAATACTATCTTTTAATGGAAACCTATTATCATAATAAAAATAACTGACATTTATTGAACAGTCGACCTGTGCTCCCAAGTGAAGACCGGAGATTGATGGCCATATATCATTGTCACAACTACTCCTCTCTCAAAAAGCCACATATGTACCATGACTGTATTCCACTTGGGATGCTTACTGTTCTAAGGAGTGCGGAGGTTGCAGTTAGTCTGAGTTCAAGTCCTGGCAAGACTCCACATCTTAATAGCCATGTCTCATTGGGCAATTTACTCTTTGCTTTAATTTTCTCATTTATGAAATGGGCTAATACTATCTCATTGATTAAAGGAATTAATTCTTACAAAGAATTTAGAACACTTCCTTGTACACTGTAAGCCACTGGTAAGTTTAGATATTATTATTAGTTCACCTTTAGTTATTTAATTACATTTCACTTCTAGACAGAAAGCTCATTGAAAGCAAGGACCATGTATGACTTACCTTTGTATGTTTAGCACTTTACTCAAAAGAGATTTCAATTTGGAATGCAGTCCCTGGGACAGCAATACGTACCCAACATATTTCTTCTTCCTGGGCACACAGCTTAATTACAGTCCCTTTGTACTAGGTCCCCAGCCCTTTGTACCAGGGTGGAGCCATGGACTGGGTCTCACTAATGAAATATGAGCTGAAGTGACTTGTCTCTTCTGGGCTGGTTAAGAATGGGTATGCCCTGGACTTATATATACTACCAAATGTAAAATAGATAGCTAATGGGAAGCAGCCGCATAGCACGGGGAGATCAGCTCGGTGCTTTGTGACCACCTAGAGGGGTGGGATAGGGAGTGTGGGAGGGAGACGCAAGAGGGAGGAGATATGGGAATATATGTATATGTATAGCTGATTCACTTTGTTATAAAGCAGAAACTAACACACCATTGTAAAGCAATTATACTCCAATAAAGATGTTTAAAAAAAAAAAAAAAAGCATGGGCATGCCTGCGCCATTCTTTCTGTCTTCCTGATTGGCTGGCTGGATGCTGAATTTCATGCACTGGAGTCGCTAGAACCACTATCAGCCTGGCTCTCTAAATAACTATGTGGAGCAGAAGCCTCTCCTTCCCTTTCCAACCTGCACTGAACTGTGAGATAAAAAAGGAGACAAAAGCCTTTGACGTGTTAAGTCATTTAAATTTTGCAGTTGTCTGTTAATAGCAATTAGCCTGCCCTGGTTAGTAAAGTCCCTATCAGCCAGACATGACATGTAGAAGAAGACAACAGGAAATAGCCATTGAGAAAGGGGTTATTTGTTTTCAGTTTTCCTAGCAGCTCTTGTCTCAGAAACGTTTTCCTCCCAGAATCACAGGAATAAAGTATTTAAACCCTTTAATATATTTTTCATATTAGGTGTCCACAGCAGATTTTTTTAATGGCTTAAAAACCATTGGATTGTGGAATAAACTCTTATATTTTCTTTATTCTCACAGCCTATTTTAGATACTGAATAAATGTTAAGTAAACAGTGTATTGACCTAAAGAGTTAGGGCACAGTTTTTCTGTCTAACTGAACCTTAAAAAAGACAAGTAAGTCAAATCATTATGCTCTACACCTTAAGTTTATACAGTGCTGTATGTCAATTATATCTTCCAATAAAACTGGAAGATAAAAAATAAATAAAATAAAATAAAAAATAAATAAATTTTTGGTAGACTTCATCACGGGAAAAAAAAGGCATCATACTCAACTGCTTAAAAGATAAAAATGATCATGATATTTTCTTATGTAAAAGCCTACGAGAGTTTTCAGTTGACAATCTACTGTCCTAGCATTCAAGGCCCCTTATGTTCTGGACCCAACTTATCTCAGTCTTTAAGATAGTACGGTATCATGGTTAAAAACTCAAAGTCTGGGATCTGATTTCTCAGATTTAAATCCTGGATCTGCTGGCAACTGTGTGCATGATCTTGAGCAAGTTATACAGCCTCTCAAGCCTCATCTGCAAAGACGGAAATGTCTCATAAAGTTTTTAAGAGGTTTAAATGGATTAATACATCTCATGTTCTTCGAACAGCATCTGACACAGTATGATCAGTCATGTTAATTATTGTTGTGATTACACATCATTGTCTAATCAAATTTTATACTCTAATATGTGCTCAAGGGACTATGTTGGTTGTATAGGAGAAATAAAAAAATAAATAAAACAGTTTTGTTCATTAGAATTTGTCAGGTCAGGTAAAAAAATCTTAAGCTGGAAAAAATATTAGCTTTAGTAGGTCCATGATATATGCTTAATTTAATTGAAAATTTTAAAGGAAGGCTTATACTATGTTTTAAATATGTTCTTTGAAAGCAAGCTTCGTATAAAAACCCCTTTTCATAAAAATTCTACGTTTTTTAAAACACTAAATGCTCAGCATTTTACCAGAAGGGAAAAAAATAATTTTTATCTTCAGAGATTTAAAAATGTTTAATACTAGAAATCATATTTCAGATAATAAAAGTAGATATCAATTAGCCATATCCTAAATGTGAAACTTGCTAAAGCTTATTAATGCTGCTAAGTGTACTTGTTAGATATGCAAACAAAAAATAAACTATCATTTTTTTCCTCCACAAAGATTATCTTCGATAGTGAGTTTTTAGAGCTCTGTTCACTCTGAGGTTAAATATGCAAAATAAGAGCTTTCCCATATTTTATTCCCTTAGAATTTTTTAATAAAAGATTAACTTCTGCTATGAGCACTTTTATGATTTTTTAAATTACAGTGTCTTTCTCCTGATTTTACCTTACTATTTCTGGTTCTATCACCTCGAATCAGAGCCTTCTCTTGCTGTTTTTCCAACCTCTCAAATGCTTGTAGACAATGATGGAGGTAGGGAGAATGCCAGCAAACACAGTTCCAAGACCTCTTTGCCCCATCAGCCCGTAACTCATTTAACAGTATACAAATGATTTAACAGTAATACCAGCCGAGCTCCCACAGGAAATCATTTCCATTCCCACCACAGCTTGCAGATGGAGGTCATGTTTCCCTCTCTCCTTAGTCACTGCTCAGCCAAACTATTCATATTTACATAATTCTCCCAGTAGTATTAGGTAAACTTTTTGAAATCAGAGCAGTTTGTAGAGTTGCATTTCCAGAAGGGGTTGTGGAATGGGAGAACTGAAGAGATCCTGCACCAGGGCACGGATGATTTTTTATTTGCTCTATCCTGGAATATTGTCCATTTTCTCCTCCATATCCACTCCTACCTTTATCCATTCTCCTCTGTGCCCTTGGAGGCTAACTTGCACAGCCCTGTTCTCTGATTTTCTGTCGGGTTTGATCAAACTGAGGCACTGAGGAGATCAGAGGGCAGGAAGAAATTGGAGCTATAGTATTTATAATTACTGGGTTTCTCCCTGCTGTGCCTCAGATTGGCAATGAGTATATTCCTATACCAACAACCACAGTTTATTTCTTAGGGCTATCTCTTACATCTACAAATATTCCCTTTAGATTCTAGACGCAGTTTTTTCTCCTTCCCTCTTTAGGCTTTAGGTTGTTAACATCTGTCCTACCATTGCTAGTCCCAGGGTGATTCACCATCCCTTAGTTTCCCTTAATACTACCTACTTCTTTGAAAATAGTGCTTTTGCTGAAGTCTCCTCAATTGTCCTTTGTAAGTGTACTCCCCTTTGCTCACCAGGACCCAGGCTGATACTGCTCTAAACCTGGATTGTACAGATAGCCTCAACCAGGTTGAAACTGGTGGTATCTAAGTGGTATCTAAATAACCAAAAAAGAATGGCTTTTCTTTCTGAAAAGTCAGTGAAATTTGCATGATTGGGAATCCAGAATTAAGGACAAATTTAAGGCGAGACTGCTCAAAAAAAAATTGATTAGAAGTCTATTAACTTCAAAGCTCCTTGAAGAACTCATCATTTCTTTCATGTATTGAACTTCTTAGTCCTCTCACATATCAGCAAATACCTCCATTTGATGGGACCAGCACATGATACAATGGATATGATGCTGTTCCGGGAGCCAGAAACCCCTGTTCCAGTACCAGCTCTTTCACTGATAAATTATATGACCTTGGACAAGTCACTTAATTTCCCTAACTTAGCACTTTTTCAGTCTTCAATAGGACAAAGCTGTAATTCATGGGCTTCCAGTTCCTGCTACATCTTTAATATAGGCACAGTCCTTCTTGACAGTAAAATCCACTGGTGAAGTACTGGCCTGATCATGTGTGCCAAATCCTGAAGTCCATATTTTCATGTAGCCTATAAACCATTCTGCATTGTCTTGAGTTATAGTCAGTGAGGGAGGAGGGGGCCTGCCCTGAGAAATGTGCATTGTTGTCTTCTTGGCTTAAACAGGCAGTCACTGTGTTTTATATCTGACCTCTCAAAACTCTGTGGCTGGTGGGGTGGTGTTTGTGAGTTGAGATTTAAACATGAATGAGGACTCTTTCTTGACCTGGAAAGGATGGACCAGCACTAACGTAGCATTATTTGATGCCTATTCTCTAGATAAACAGCTTTTGTATCTGATCTAATCATACTCTATTACTTTCCTAATAAGCTAAATCTTTTCACAACTCTGTGTTTTTGAACATACTATTCCCTCTGCCCAAAATGCTTATGTTCAAGTTTTTTAACTTCTCCTTTACCTTCAAAACCCCATTCAAATATTAATTCCTCTGTGAAACATTTTCCTGCACTCCCACTTTCTTCTCTGCTCTTCCTACCTCTGTTATGACCATATCATACTACAGTATGCTTATCCCTTCACCTATAGCACATCTCCCATCAGTCCCAATGGATCAAGAGCTCTTCTGTCTCCCCTTTAGTCCCCAACAGAAAATATAGAATAAAAATGTGTAATTGAGTTATAAAAATATTAATGAAGAAATGTATGATAAAATAAAACACATTTCTAATGACAGAACTGCAAGATGTCCTTGCTTTGACTTTCTTTTAAAACCAGTGACCCTTCCTTTGTATGGATCCACCCTAAAAGCTGAAACACAACTAGCCTGACTGGGGCAACAACAGCAATAAAACAACTACAGAGGGTAAGATGACATAAAATGCTTAGTGGCAGAAGAGAGCTGTAATAGCTTTGAAAGAAAGCTGTCCTGTCAGTAGACATAGAGCTAGGAATAAGAGAATAAGAGGAAAGGGAGGAAACTTTCACTTGGTTGTGGTGGTAGTGGTGGTGGTGGTGCTTGTGGTTGTGATGGTGCTTCTCGTTGTTACTATTTTCCCAAAGCCTTTTGAAAGTTGAACAGTATGGCCTGAACTGGAGTGGAAAATAAGTCTGCAGACAGCTGTCATGACTTCTGCAAATTTTTTACTAGGGTATGTTGTTGCAACTACTCTGGTGCAAAATACTCATGAAGTAAGTAAACTTTTATTATGGACTTACATGTTCTTAGCTCTAGGAATAAAAATAGTATTAAGACACATTCACTGTCCTTGTCTTCGAGGACTGCATAATCTAGCGTGGGAAACTTACCCATACTCATAAACAACTGCAAACACATTTGCAGGAAGAGAACGAAAGTAGAACGAGATCTGTGAAGAAGAAAAAACAAATACAAGGAGACATAAAAGTACACATCCTAAGGTGTAGTAAGAGATATGGCCAGAGATGAGATTTAGAAAAAGGAGGTTGGAATGATGTTGGGAAGGTCTTTGAGACACCAAGGAATCACTGACAAAAGTTTTGCTCTATACTAGGCATTTGTGATTCAAGTATGAAAAACACCCTCCAATGAGTTAGGAAAGAACACAGAGGAAACAACTTTACTATTTTTCTTGTGTCTGTTTTTCTTATGGCTCTTCTCACTAAACCCGGTTCCTTCAAATAGCCACTCACTCTTTGGTCTTAATCCCTGTCCTTCTCCTTACCAGTGTATCCTTTTACCATAATCCTGTTCACTGACTTCATGATTCATCTGTTGACTACATGAATGTAATTTTTTAAATCAAATAAATTGTGAGTATTTATGTCTTCTACTCCCCTGGGAGACACTACTTTATGTTTTGAGGGGGATAAACCCAAACCATTTATTGACACACTTATTTATTAGCTTGTAAGGTCTTCAAGGGTAGGAAATAAGTGTTTGGTTTAATAATATACCAGCTAGGGAAATTCTAAAACCTAAGCTTAGAATTTTTCATGTGGCTGAATAGTCTTTGCTAAGGTCAAAAAGAATTTCAGATTGGATTGTTTAAATATTAAAACTTTTTAATAAGGAATATGCTAGGGTTATTAAGAATTTCAAAATGAGTTTGTAATCGGTATACTTTAAAGCTTATTGAAATGTTTTCTCCATTCATTTCATTTCTAATGTTTTATTGCTGTTATTGTCATTATGTATCTGTAAAAGGGAAGAATAATATTTTATGTCTACTACTGCTACTCTTCTAACTACAATCAGTCACCATAAGATATGACAGTTACAGCTTTGCAGTCTTTTTTCTTTCTTTCTTTTTAACATTTCAGGAATATTTTAAGACCATCAGAAGAAACCAAGCTTATACTTTGCTCAAATCTTTGCTTTATATTTTATTTTCCTATAGTACTGCATGACTTGAAGAAGCGAGTTAAAAATTGTCAGAATATTGTCAGGGGCAATGCATGCAAAAACCAATCTAGTTTCACCGCCCATATTAGCTTTTCCACTTTCCATGCAAAAATTATTTCTGTCAATATTTTAATTTCAACTAGATGGGGTGGAAGGAATGAGTGACATCTAAGCAGATGGTTGTCAGAAAACTGATGACTACATACAGTAGTGTGATTAAGAATTAGGGAATAAATATATGCAGCTAGTTGTAAATACCTGGCATCTACATATATCCCCCTGGAGAATTCAATCTTAAGGATTATATTTGATTAATAGAAACATATTTTGATAATATATTTTAACAAATGACTAAAGTGTTACATAAATATTGGCTATGCTTTAAAGGGCCAATAAAAAAAGTTATTTTAGGTGGACATAAATATGACGTTAAAATCATTATTCAGCTTTCTTATTAACTTTCTAAACACCTTGTAAGATGTGTCAGCTGCTCAAATAGAAAGAAGTATAATTAGAATCATACAAATTATTTGCCTGTGGTTATTAGGGTCAGAGAGGACCACCCCAAATCAGTACACTTTATACCATATTGCATCTTCAAATCAATATACAATTTCGCTCTTTTTGAATAGCTTGGTTTTAGGGGCTAAATGTGGACAAGAAATGCCTATACAGAAGCTTTCCAACTTTTTTGACCATGACCTATCTTACAGGTTGAACTGGGTCCCCCAAGAGATGTTAAACTCCTAATTTCCAAGTGTTCCTGAATCTGGACTTATTTAGAAATAGGATCTTTGAAAATGAGTTAAGAAGTCATTAGGGTGAGCCTGAACACAATATGACTGTGTCGTTATAAAAAGGGGAAATTTGGACACAGAAAGAAAAATGCAGAAGTAGAGAATGCCACGTGAATATGAAGGCAGAGATCAAGGTGATGTGTCTATAAGCCGAGGCATGCCAAAGGTTGCCAGAAAACCACCAAGAGGTAGGAGAGAGGCATGGAATAGATTCTCCCTCACAGCCCTCAGAAGGAACCAGTCCTGCCGACACCTTGATCTAAGATTTCTAACCTCCAGAACTGTGAAACAATACATTTCTATTGCTTAAGCCATCCAGTTTGTGATACTTTGTTATGGCAGCTCTCACAAACTAATACAACCCACTATCAGAAAGGCATTGAAATCCACAATAACCACACCCATATAGAATGGAAAGTTTTCACAAAACAATGTTTGCCGTTACTCTGAGTGATGCATTCTGACATTTTCTAATCCACATACTTTAAAACTTTTTCTTGTCACATCTCATGAAATTGATTTTTTACAGTTTGGAAAATATTAGCCTAATAGTGAGAGCAATATTTAGTTCCTACATGTGGGTCCCTTTTATTTGTTGTGACCGAATAAGATTTGAGACGAGATAACATTTTAAAAGGACATGGTAGGTACCACTAATGGAAAACAACATCAAATCTACAAAACATGACAAAAATTATTATTTTTTTAATAGATCTTTATTGGAGTATAATTGCTTCACAATACTTTGTTAGTTTCTGTTGTGAACAAAGTGAATCAGCCATATGCATACATATATCCCCATATCACCTCCCTCTTGAGCCTCCCTCCCACCTTCCCTATCCCACCTCTCTAGGTCACGCAAAGCACCGAGCTGATCTCCCTGTGTTATGCTGCTGCTTCCCACTAGCTAACTATTTTACATTCGGTAGTGTACATATGTCGATGCTACTCTCACTTCGCCCCAGCTTCCCCCTCCCACCTCATTTCCTCAAGTCCATTCTATATGTCTATGTCTTTATTCCTGCCCTGCCACTAGGTTCATCAGTACCATTTTTTTTTTTTTTTTAGATTCCATATATATGCGTTAGCATACAGTGTTTGTTTTTCTCTTTCTGACTTACTTCACTCTGTATGACAGACTCTAGGTCCATCCACCTCACTACAAATAACTCAATTTCGTTTCTTTTTATAGCTGAGTAATATTCCATTGTATATATGGGCCATATCTTCTTTATCCATTCATCTGTCGATGGACACTTAGGTTGCTTCCATGTCCTGGCTATTGTAAATAGTGCTGCTATGAACACTGTGGTACATGTGTCTTTTTGAATTATGGTTTTCTCAGGGTATATGCCCAGTAGTGGGATTGCTGGGTCATATGGTAGTTCTACTTTTACTTTTTTAAGGACCCTCCATACTGTTCTCCATAGTGGCTGCATCAATTTACATTCCCACCAACAGTGCAAGAGGGTTCCCTTTTCACCACACCATTTCCAACATTTATTGCTTGTAGATTTTTTGATGATGGCCATTCTGACCAGTGTGAGATGATATCTCATTGTAGATTTGATTTGCATTTCTCTAATAATTAGTGATGTTGAGCATCTTTTCATGTACCTCTTGGCCATCTGCATGTCTTCTTTGGTGAAATGTCTATTTAGGTCTTCTGCCCATTTTTTAATTGAACTGTTTGATTTTTTGATATTGAGCTCCATGAGCTGTTTGTATATTTTGGAGATTAATCTTTTGTCTGTTGTTTCATTTGCAAATGTTTTCTCCCATTCTGAGGGTTGTCTTTTTGTCTTGTTTATGGTTTCCTTTGCTGTGCAAAAGCTTTTAAGTTTGATTAGGTCCCATTGGTTTATTTTTGTTTTTATCTCCATTACTCTAGGAGGTGGGTCAAAAACGATCTTGCTATGATTTATGTCAAAGAGTGTTCTTCCTATGTTTTCCTCTAAGAGTTTTATAGTGTCCAGTCTTACATTTAGGTCTTTAATCCATTTTGAGTTTATTTTTGTGTATGGTGTTAGGAAGTGTTCTAATTTCATTCTTTTACATGTAGCTGTCCAGTTTTCCCAGCACCACTTATTGAAGAAGCTGTTCTTTCTCCATTGCATGTTCCTGCCTCCTTTGTCATAAATTAGGTGACCATATGTGTGCAGGTTTTCTCTGGGCTTTCCATCCTGTACCATTGATCTATATTTCTGTTTTTGTGCCAGTACCATACTCTCGTGATTACTGTAGCTTTGTAGTATAGTTTGAAGTCAGGGAGCCACATTCCTCCAGCTGCATTTTTCTTTCTCAAGATTATTTTGGCTATTCGGGGTCTTTTCTGTTTCCATACGAATTGTAAAATTTTTTGTTCTAATTCTGTGAAGAATGCCATTGGTAGTTTGATAGGGATTGCACTGAATCTGTAGATTGCTTTGGGTAGCATAGTCATTTTCACAATATTGATTCTTCCAATCCAAGAACATGGTATACTTCCCCATCTCTTTATGTCATCTTTGATTTCTTTCATCAGTATTTTATAGTTTTCTGAGTACCAGTCTTTCACCTCCTTAGGTAGGTTTATTCCTAGGTATTTTATTCTTTTTGTTGTGATGGTAAATGGGATTGTTTCATTAATTTCTCTTCCTGATTTTTCGTTGTTAGTTTATAGGAATGCCAAAGATTTCTGTGCATTAATTTTGTATCTTGCACCCTTACCAAATTCATTGATTAGTTCTAGTAGTTTTCTGGTCGCCTCTGTAGGATTTTCTATGTATAGTATCACATCATCTGCAAACAGTGACAGTTTTACTTCTTCTTTTCCTATTTGTATTCTTTTATTTCTTTTTCTTCTCTGATTGCCATGGCTAGGACTTCCAAAACTATGTTGAATAAGAGTGGCTAGAGTGGACATCCTTGTCTTTTTCCTGATCTTAGTGGAAATGCTTTCAGTTTTTCACCATTGAGTATGATGTTTGCTGTGGGCTTGTCATATAAGGCCTTTATTATGTTGAGGTAGGTTCCCTCTATGCCCATTTTCTGGAGAGTTTTTATCATAAATGGGTGTTGAATTTTGTCAAAAGCTTTTACTGCATTTATTGAGATGATCATATGGTTTTTATTCCTTAATTCATTAATATGGTGTATCACATTGATTGATGTGTGTATACTGAAGAATCCTTGCATCCCTGGGATAAATCCCACTTGATCATGGCGTATGATCCTTTTAATGTGTTGCTGGATTCTGTTTGCTAGTATTTTGTTCAGGATTTTTGCATCTATGTTCATCAGTGATATTGGCCTGTAGTTTTCTTTTTTTGTGACATCTTTTTCTAGTTTTGGTATCAGGGTGATGGTGGCTGCATAGAATGAATTTGAGAGTGTTCCTCCCTCTGCAATTTTTTGGAAGAGTTTGAGAAGATAGGTGTTAGCTCTTCTCTAAATGTTTAATAGAATTTGCCTGTGAAGCCATCCAGTCCTGGACTTTTGTTTATAGGAAGATTTTTAATTACAGTTTCAGTTTCATTACTTGTGACACGTCTGTTTATATTTTCTAATTCTTCCTGGTTCAGTCTTGGAAAATTGTACATTTCCAAGAATTTGTCCATTTCTTTGTGGTTGTCCGTTTTATTGGCATAGAGTTGTTTGTAGTAGTCTCATAATCCTTTGTATTTTTGTGTTGTCAGTTGTGATTTCTCCTTTTTCATTTCTAAATTTATTGATTTGAGTCCTCTCCCTTTTTTCTTGGTGAGTCTGGCTAAGGGTTTATCAATTTTGTTTATCTTCTCAAAGAAACAGCTTTTAGTTTTATTGATCTTTGCTATTATTTTCTTTATTTTTATTTCATTTATTTCTGCTCTGATCATCATGATTTCTTTCCTTCTACTGACTTTGGGTTTTCTTTGTTCTTCTTTCTCTAGTTGCTTTACATGTAGGGTTAGGTTGTTTATTTGAGATGTTTCTTGTTTCTTGAGGTGAGACTGAATTGCTATAAACTTCTTAGAACTGCTTTTGCTGCATCCCATAGGTTTTGGGTGGTCGTGTTTTCATTGTCATTTGTTTCTCTGTATTTTTTTATTTTTTCTTTGATTTCTTCAGTGATCTCTTGGTTATTTAGTAGTGTACTGTTTAGCCTCCATGTATTTGTGGTTTTTACAGTTTTTTTCCTGTAATTGAGTTGCAGTCTCATAGGGTTGTGGTCAGAAAAGATACTTGATACAATTTCAATTCTCTTAAATTTTCTGCGGTTTGATTTGTGACCCAAGGTGTGGTCTCTCCTGGAGAATGTTCCATGTGCTCTTGAGAAGAAAGTGTATTCTGCCACTTTCGGGTGGAATGTTCTATAAATATCAATTAAATCTATCTGGTCTATTGTGACATTTACAGCTTGTGTTTCCTTATTTATTTTCTGTTTGGATGATTTGTCCATTGGTGTAAGTGGGGTGTTAAAGTCCCCTACTATTATTGTGTTACTGCTGATTTCCCCTTTCATGGTTGTTAGCATTTGCCTTATATATTGAGGTGTTCCTATGTTGGGTGCATAAACATTTATAATAATTGTTATATCTTCTTGGATTGATCCCTTGATCATTATGTAGTGTCGTTTGTTATCTCTTGTAACAGTCTTTATTTTAAAGTCTATTTCATCTGATACAAGTATTGCTACTCCAGCTTTCTTTTGATTTCCATTTGCATGGAATATTTTTTTCCATCCTATCACTTTCAGTCTGTATGTGTCCCTAGGTCTGAAGTGGTTCTCTTGTAGACAGCATATATATATGGGTCTTGTTTTTGTATCCATTCAGCCAGTCTGTGTCTTTTGGTTGGGCCATTTAATCCATTTACATTCAAGGTTATTATCGATATGTATCTTCCTATTACCATTTTCTTAATTGTTTTGGGTTTGTTTTTGTGGGTCTTTTTCTTCTCTTGTGTTTCCAGCCTAGAGAAGTTTCTTTAGCATTTGTTGTAAAGCTGGTTTGGTGGTGCTGAATTCTCTTAGCTTGTGCTTGTCTGAAAAGCTTTTGATTTCTCCACCGAATCTGAATGAGATCCTTGCTGGGTAAAGTAATCTTGGTTGTAGGTTTTTCTCTTTCATCACTTTAATTATATCCTGCCACTCCCTTCTGGCCTGCAGAGTTTCTGCTGAAAAATCAGCTGATAACCTTATGGGGATTGCCTTGTATATTATTTATTGCTTTTCCCTTGCTGCTTTTAATATTTTTTCTTTGAATTTAATTTTTGTTAGTTTGCTTAATATGTGTCTTGGTGTGTTTCTCCTAGAGTTATCTTGTATGGGACTCTTTGAGCTTCCTGGATTTGGGTGACTATTTCCATTCCCATGTTAGGGAAGTTTTCCACTATAATCTCTTTGAATATTTTCTCAGACCCTTTCTTTTTCTTTTTCTGCGACCCCTGTAATTCAAATGTTGGTGCATTTAGTGTTGTCCCAGAAGTCTCTGAGATTGTCTTCAATTCTTTTCTTTTTTTTAACTTTGGGTTTGTTTATTTATTTATTTATTTATTTATGGCTGTGTTGGGTCTTCGTTTCTGTGCGAGGGCTTTCTCTAGTTGCGGCAAGTGGGGGCCACTCTTCATTGCGGTGTGCGGGCCTCTCATTATCGCGGCCTCTCCTGTTGCAGAGCACAGGCTCCAGACGCACAGGCTCAGTAATTGTGGCTCACGGGCCTAGTTGCTCCGTGGCATGTGGGATCTTCCCAGACCAGGGCTCGAACCTGTGTCCCCTGCATTGGCAGGCAGATTCTCAACCACTGCACCACCAGGGAAGCTCTGTCTTCAATTCTTTCCATTCTTTTTTCTTTATTCTGATCCTCATCAGTTATTTCCACCATTCTGTCTTCCAGCGCACTTATTCATTCTTCTGCTTCAGTTATTCTGTTACTGATTCCTTCTCATGTATTTTTCATTACAGTTATTGTGTTGTTCATCACTGTTTGTTTGTTCTTTAGTTCTTCTCGATCTTTGTTAAACATTTCTTATATTTTCTTGATTCGTGCTTCCATTTAATTTCCGAGATTCTGGATTATCTTTACTATCTTTACTCTGAAATCTTTTTCAGGTACGTTGCCTATTTCCTCTTCATTTATTTGGTCTTGTAGGTTTTTTTTTTTTTTTGGTCTTGTAGGTTTTTACCTTGCTCCTTCATCTCTGACATGTTTTTTTGTCATCTCTCTTTTTTATTTTTGATGGGTGGGATTGTGTTCCTGACTTACTGGTTGTTTGGCCTGAGGCTTCCAGCACTGGAGTTTGTAGGCTCTTGGGTAGAGCTGGGTCTTGGTGCTGAGATGAGGACCTCCAGGAGACCTCACTACAATGAATATTCCCTGGGGTCTGAGGTTCTCTGTTAGTCCAGTGGTTCAGACTCGGAGCTCCCACTGCCACAGGAGCTCTGGCCCAACCCCTGGCTCGTGAACCAAAATCCCAAAAGCCATGCAGGGAAGCAAAAAAGAAAAAAAGAAAAAAAGGAGGAGAACAGTAACAAAGAGTAAAAATTAAAATAAGATTAGAAAACTAATGGATATGTTAGAAAAAATTTAAAGAAATAAAAATATGGATGAAACGACAACTGGAAGGTAAAACAGAACCACAGTTGCAAAAAAGAAGAGGAAAAAAAAAAGTGGAAAAGGCCTTGGCTGTGGAGGGCAAGGCCTATGCTTAAGACCCACAGGGCTGGAAAAGGCTTTGGGGTGTGTGTGGCGGGGGGCTTAAGCTCAACAGAACAGAAGGGGCCCAGGCATGCCCCCCACCTCTGGTCTCAGAGTGGGGGGGACCCCACCTGGGAGCCCAGCAGGCTTCCTGTGCCCGAGTGGGTGGGACAAATGCCCTCAGCTCCTTTCCCACTCTTCCAGTCCTGGAGGGCCCCCCCCCCCCCGCCTGCCTCTCCTGTCCTCTCCCGGCCTCCCTCCTATGCCTCCAGGACCAACCCAGCCCGGAGAGGACCTCTGAGAGTGTAGGACCCAGCCCAAGAGCCAGGTAGACTTCTCCAGCCAATTGGGCAGGGGAAACACTGGGCATGCTCCCCCCGATCAGAGCCCCTGAGGGTCCCTCCAGGCATGGGAATCCCTCCCCCCTCTCAGCCACCCCTCAGAGGCGCTGGTCCTGTCTGGCCTCCACTTCTCCTCCCCCACATCCTACCAGTTCGCTTGGGGGTTCTTCCCGTCTCCTTGGGAGTTGGGGTCCCCTACCAGCGTCCAGCAGGTGCCCTAGTTGTGGGGAGATGCAAACTCCACGTCTTCCCACACACTGCCATCTTGACTCCAACAAAAATTATTTACAGGAGTTCTTTATCGTCATCACTACAAACTCTAGATGAGTAGGATTCTGAAGGGTCTTCAAGTATTGTTCTGACCTCAGCTGACATCCAAAGAATAATTCCTACCCCAGTAACCATTTTGACTGCTATTTATCTTGAACAACTTTGAGCAGGTTTAAGTAGGTGAAGATCTGTGACCAATTGTTAAATCACTAATCAAATTTTAATAATCTCTAGATCAGAGGTGGTCTACTCTTTAGCTCACAACTGTAAAGGTATGTTCTCACTGGAGCCTCTATTTCTGAATTCCCAACACTCTGTGTCCTTCTGTCTCTTTCCTCTCTCAATCCTTTTTGCTTTTTTAAATTTTTTAAATGTTTTTTTAAATGTTCTCTCATCTCTCACACCGGTCAAGTTTTTTATTCCTCCTTCATGCTCTTCATGCTTAGTGTACCCCACTCTCATTGCTTCTGTATCTGTTTCCTTGCCTATTCTTGACTAAGTTTTATTAATCTTTCCTTCCTCATCTCTCTCTGTGTTTTTATTGCTTTATCTTTCTCTCCTTTAACTCACATTGATACACAGAATTGAGTTTTGGGGTTATATATGATAAACTAAAATTAATAACATATCTTGATTGTAATAAGATAAATTGAATTAAAATTTTTTATTTAATGCATTTTTAAAATGTAAATTGTTGCTTTTCATAATGTAATCTTTAATAGATCTCCCCAATGGTCAGAAGCTCTTGATAAGAAAGGAAAAAAAAAAGGTTCCTATCCCTCCTTAAAGAGCAGCCCCTCCCTGCAGTGGTTTCAAAAGTGCTGGTTTGTATATCGTTAACTTATTTAAAAGAGGATTTTTAGAGAAACTTTAAAACTAAAGTGATAGGAATTAATGCCAATGAAATATCTACAGAAGTAGAAAAGGAACATCCTTAATATTTTAATTGAAGTCAATGGAAAATTGATTTCTAAAATTTAAAACTTACTAAAAATTTTAAAGCAGATACGTAAAGGACCTTGCAATGTTTTAAGTATAAAGATTTGCCAATGGGCACAATTTAACATCACTTAAAAATATGGTCATGATGGCTAAGGAAACTACACTTTTATCAGGCAAAATTGCTCACTGTGTTTCTTTTGCATCTCTGAGAACAATTCACCCATTTCTAGCCTTCATTCTTATGTTTTCCTAAACCTGGCTCTCTTGTCTTCTGTAAACCCCAAATCTCCCAAATATACCAAGATCTTTTCTGTTACTGTCAAATTCCTCTCTCTTCTAACATAGCAAGTTAAAATAATCATTCTCTGAAGACTCAGAAAGCAATCCATAAAGAGAGATTTCGAGTATTCAGATTTAAGGATTTTCCCACTTAGGTATAAATGTGGGACATGTGCAATACTGTAACTCACCTTCCAAAGGGATCTCAAATGAAAGAATCTAGTTAAAAATACTCTTGAACTAAATTCTCCCACCTTGCCACGACAAATCTCCTATATCCACCATAATCCATCAGTGGGAAAAATAGAGAAAGTCAGTTATGTCATTGTTTCTTATACTGAGATCCATATATATTTGCATTCTTAGGAGTCTGCAAAAAAATAATGTTTTTCTAAAAGGAATCTTTAGGGAGAGAGATTGTGGTAGGTTGAATTATTTGCCCACTTTTTTACCACTCACAGATTCCACATTTTAACCATGTAACTTTCCAGTTTCTCCCACAAAAAAAAAAAAAAAAAAAAACCCACAGTATATTTCCTGCACTCTTTACTTTTGGCTCAGTTATATGACTTACTTTAGCTATAGGAAATTAGTAGAAGCAATGCAAGAAGTCATCTAAAATGTGCTTGTGCTTCCCCTGTGCAGCTGCTGCCCTCTCAGTCTGGACCCCAGAAAGAACACACATGGAACATATGCATATCGAAGCCAGGTAACTACACTTGAAGCCTTTCAGCCCAGCACAGTCTAGCTTAGCCAGCCCCTAGTCAACCTGTAGATATGTGAGCAAGCCCACCTGAGATCAGCAGAGATACCCTGAAAATGGATGAGAAATAAATGCTTGTTAGTTTGTATACCATTGAGATTCCGTGGGTTTTTTTTTTATAGCTGACTTATCCCATGCAAGAGTAAAAGGAGCTCAGGAATTTTAAGGTCCTAGCAGGACCTAGGAAGTGGTAAAGGTACTAATATATTTTAGATGCTAAAAAGTCAAGTATATGTGTCTCAATTTTTAAGTAACTATTAAAATATTAGTAAAAGGGTAAATAGCTGACAAATTGATGGGTTGAAATGAAATAACAATGTATGATTAATCAGAAAGTAATAAAAGTGAGAGAAAAAGAATAAAGAACAGGTGGGAAATAGAAGATGATAGGTATAAACCCTTAAGTGTAAATGAACTAAATACTCCAAATAAAAAACTAATATCGTTTGACAAGTTAAAAAATGAAACTTGAACTCAGAGTGCTTACTGAAAACTCAACTTTAGTAAGGACGCAGAAAGAAAACTCAATTTTAATAAGGATATAGAAAAATTAAATGTAAAAGGATGGAAAAAAGTTATCATGTTCAAACTGACTGAAAGCAAGCTAGTGATGATACATTAATATCATATAGAATAAATTTTAAGAAAATAAGTATTAACAGGGCTAAAGAGAAATATTTAATAAAGGTAAAGGAGCTAATCACCCAGGAATATATAACTATTCTGAATTTATATGCCTCCAATAGCATCTCTTCACAATTTATAGAGAAATTGACAAAACTAAACAGAAAAATCCATACTCATAGTGAAAGATAAGCATACTTACATCTATAAAATAAGCACCCCAAAATTCATCTGTAAACATATGGATCTATAAAACCTATAAAAATATGGATTTATAAAACCTATAAAAATATAGATCTGAACAACATGATTAATAACTTTAACCTAATTTACCCATATAGATCACTGAATCCAACAGAGTATGTATTCTTTTCAAGGAAGATTTGTTCCAATAGCAATAGAAATAAATACATATAACAATAAATGAAAATCACAATCCAAACTTTCTTATAACACAGATGCAAAAATCCTAAAGAAAATATTAGCCAATCAAATCCAGTGATACATACGAACATATATATCACAACCAATTAGATTTATTCCAGGAAAATAAAAAATGTAATGTACTATATGCTATATGAACAGTACAGGGGACAGTGGCCAAGATGGCGGAGTAGAAGGACCCTAAGCTTGCCTCCTCTCACGAGCACACCAAAATCACAACAATCTGCAGAACGACCATCACTGAAAAAGTCGGAAACCCATCAGAAAATATCTTCTACAACTAAAGACACAAAGAAGGAAAGAAAACAAGACTGGTAGGAGGAGTGGGCTCACAATATAATTAAATCCCACACTCCCCAGATGCATAACCCACAAACTGGAGAATAATTATATTACAGAGGTTCTCCTGCAGGAGTGAGATTTTTTTTTTTTTTTTTTTCTTCTTGCCACCTCAGCTCCCCACGTGGCCGCTCCCTGTCCCTACCCGGGAAAAGGGACACTGGGGTTCACACGCATGTGGACTTTGGTCAGGCATTGTGCAACGTGGGATCAGAGGGTAGGGGCCACACCTGGCTCGGCCTGGGTAGGGGTTGGAGAGGACCCAGAGAAGGGGCAGTGGTGACCCTGAGTCCTGGATGGAGAGGGAGAAGAAGCTTAGGGGGAACCCTTGGGGACAGACACCACAGCGCCTGGCAGCACAGCACAGAACGAAGCAACCGGATAGTTCCTGCGTGAGGCCTGTGCTGGGTCTCTCTGTGGCCGCGTACCTGGGATGGAGAGGCTGGCAACTGGGGGGCTGAGAGCCGTATTTTCCAGATAACTGCAACAACAAAAATACAGACCCTCCTCCAATCGGTAACAGGTGGCCGGCTGAGTAGTTAACAAGGTGCCTGTGTCTAGCCTCATTCGAATACTATTTTTTTTTTTTAAGAATTATTAAGGAGTGAGAATTTTGAGCCCCACATCAGGACCCCAGCCTGGGGGTCCAGCACTGGGAAGCAGAGTCCCCAGAGCATTTGGCTTTGAAGGCCAGCGGGGCTTGATTGCAGGAGCTCCATGGGATTGGGGGAAATAGAGACTGCACTCTTAAAGGTGCACGCAGAATCTCATGCACACCAGGACCAAGGAAAAATCCAGTAATTTCATAGGAAACTAGGCCAGATCTACCTGCTGGTCTTGGAAGGTCTCCTGGGGAGGCGGGGAGCAGCTGTGGCTTACTCTGGGGACAAAGATGCTGGTGGTGGACATATCTGGGAGTATTCATCTGCATCTCTCCTGGAGGCTGACATCTTGCTTGGGTCATTAGCACCAAGACCTGGTCCTACCCAACAGCCTTTAGGCTCCAGTGCTGTGATGCCTCAGGCCAAACAATTAACTGGGTGGGGACACATGCCTACCCATCAGCAGACAGACTGACTAAAGATTTTCTTAGCCCACAGCTGCCACGAGACACACGCCTAGAAATGGCCCTCTCCACCAGAGAGCCAAGACCTATCTCCATTCCTAGTGGGCAGGCACCAGCCCCTCCTGCCAGGAAACCTGCCCAAGCCTCTAGACCAGACACCAGAAGCAAGAAAACTGAGATCCCACAGCCTTTAGACAAAATCCACAAACGCAGGCTAGATACTACCTTGGGACCAGCTAGCCCCTGGCCCTTGGGTGACAAGAAGGGAATGCACTGCTGAGAAGCATAGAATGTCTCCTACAGAGGGCCACTTCTCCAGGGTTGGGAAACGTAACTAACCTACCACATACATAAAAATACAAATAGCAATTTAGACAAAATGAGGTGACAGAGGAATATGTTACACAGAAGGAACAAGATAAAACCCTAGAAGAAGAGCTAAGTAGCATGGAGAGAGGCAATCTACTTGAGAAAGAGTTCAGAGTAATGATCGTAAAGATGATCAAAGAACTTGGGATGAGAATGAAGGCACAGAGGGAGAAATCAGAAGTTTTTAACAAAGAATTAGAAAATATACAGAACAACCAAACATAATTGAATAGTACAGTGAAAAATACACTAGAAGGAAACAATAGTAGACAAAATGAGGTAGAAGAATGGATCAGTGAGCTGGAAGACAGACTAGTAGAAATCACTGCTGTTGAACGGAAAAAAGAAAAAAGCATGAAAAGAAATGAGAACACTTTAAGAGACCTCAGGGACAATATCAAGTGCACTAATATTCACATTATAGGGGTCCACAAAGAGAAGAGAGAGAGAAAAGGCCTGAGAAAATATTTGAAGAGATGATAGTTCGAAAATTCCCTAACCTGGGGAAAGAAACAGTCATCCAAGTCCAGGAAGCACAGAGAGTCCCATACAGGATTAACCTGCAGAGGAACACACTGAGACACATTATAATCAAAATGACAAAAATTAAAGATAAAGAGAGAATATTAAAAGCAACAAGGAAAAAACCAACAAATAACATACAAAGGAACTCCCATAAGGCTATTAGCTGATTTTTCAGCAGAAACTCTGCAGGCCAGAAAGGAGTGGCATGATACTCTTAAAGTGATGAAAGAAAAAAACCTACAACCAAGAATACTCTACACAGCAAGGCTCTTGTTCAGATTTGATGGAGAAATCAAAAGCTTTACAGACAAGCAAAAGCTAAAAGAATCCAGCACCACCAAACCAGCTTTACAACAAATGCTAAAGGAACTTCTTCAGGTGGAAAAGAAAAGGCCACAATTAGAAAAAGAAAATTACAAAATAGAAAAGCTCACTGGTAAATGCAAACATACAATAAAAGTAGGAAATCATCCACACACAAAGCTAGTAGGGAAGTTAAAAGACAAAAGTAGTAAAATCATTTGTATACACAATAAACAGTTAAGGGATACACAAAACAGATGTAAAATATAATATAAAAACAGTAATTGTGAGGGGAGAAGAGTATAAATGCAGGATATCTAAAATTCATTTGAAATTAAGAGATCAGCAACTTAAAACAGGCATATATGTGTATATGTTTATAAAACAAACATACATACACACACACACACACACACACACACACACACACACACATACTGCTATACAAAAACCTCATGAAAACTGCAAAACAAAAATCTATAATAGATATACACACAAATAAGAAAAAGGAATCCAGACATAACACTAAAGATAGTCATCAAATCACAAGAGAAAAGAGCAAAAGAAGAAAGGTAGAAAAAAGACCTACAAAAACAAATCCAAAACAATTAACCAAATGGCAGTAAGAATATACATATCAATAATTACCTTAAGTGTAAACAGACTAAATGCTCCAACCAAAAGACATAGACTGGCTGAATGGATACAAAAACAAGACTCGTATATGTGCTGCCTACAAGAGAGTCACTTCAGATGTACAGACACATACAGATTGAAAGTGAGAGGAAGGAAAAAGGTATTCCACGCAAATGGAAATCAAAAGAAAGCTGGAGTAGCAATACTTAGATCAGACAAAATAGACTTTAAAATAAAGACTGTTAGAAGAGACAAAGAAAGACACTACATAATGTTCAAAGGTTCAATCCAAGAAGATATAACAATTGTAAATATATATGCACCTAACATAGGGGCATCACAATATATAAGGCAAATGTTACCAGACATAAAAGGAGAAATTGACATTAACACAATAACAACAACAACAAAGACCCAACACAGCCAAAAATAAATAAATAAAATAAATAAATTTTAAAAAAAGAAAGAAAATCATATATAACAGCTTAAATATACAAAATACATACGAATCATTCTACCAAAAACATATGCCAGACCGCTACACTGAAAAACTTAATTCTGCCCCAGATTTTATGTGATACCAATTAAAATTCCAATAGGTTTAGTCTGTGGAAATTGACAAGCTAATTCAAAAGTATTTTATGAAAAACAAAGGGTCAGTAATAGCCAAGGCAATCTTGAAGAACAAAGTTGGAAACCCACACTTAGCTATCAGGATTAATTATAAAATACAGAAACTAAGACACTGTATAAGGATGTACTATAATATGTGCAAGGATAGACAAATAGAAAAATGAATTAGAATAGAGTTCAGAAAGAGTTCCACACATATATGGTCACTGGATTTGTGACAAATATGACACTGCAGTAAAGAAAGAATGTCAGTTTTACAAAAGATCCTAGGTCTTGACCTCTACTTTATATCACATAGAAAAAATTATTTCCACATAAATTGTGGACTTAAAATTGAAAGGAAAAACAATAAAGCAATCTAGAAGATACCACAGGAGAATATCTTCATACCTGTGGGGTAGTCAAATAAATCTAAATTAGGACAACAAAATAGACTAACTGTACAGAAAAAGATAAATTTGACTTAATTAAAATTAGGAACTTCTGTATATCAAAAGATATCATTAAGAGAATGAAAGGCAAGTTACTTAGGGGGAAATAGATAAATTTTATATATTTGGTATACATAATATATATATGTAGAAAACTCATATCCAAAGCATATAAAGAAGTCCTAGAATTCAGTAAGAGAAATAATAAACAACCCAATATAAATATGGGCAATAAATTCAACAGGTATTTTCCAAAACGAGAAATCCATTTGACCAAGGAAACATGAAAAAAACAAACAAAAACTCATGTTCTTTACACAACTGTTCTATGAGATACCACTACACACCAAACAGAAAGGTTAACATTTGAAATTTAACAATATGAAAATAATAGTATGTTTTTGCCATATGTGAAGCAAATATAACTCCCATATTCTGCCAGTAGGAGTATAAATTTTGGAAAACTATTTATCAGCATCTACTTAGGCTGAGCCTACATATAAACTACAACCCAGCAATTCCACTCCTGGGTTTATATCCAAGAGAAAGGCATCTCTGTGAGCACCAAAAGACATACACAAGAATGTTCACAGCAGCTTTAGTCATAACAACCCAAAGGTCCATCACCTTTAGAATTATAATATAATTTGTGACATTTTCATGTTATGAGAATGAACATATACTGATGCACTTAGCAATATAAGTCAATCTTATAACCAAACACAAATTCCAGTCACAGAAATTCCATTCATAGAAAGTTCTAAAACAGGCAAACTAATCAATGGTGATTAGGAAAGCAGTGACTGAGGAAACAGGAGGGCACTCATGTCCTATTTCTTGATATGTGGTAGTTATAAGGTATGTTTATTTTATGAAAATTTGAATGTATAACACACGATTTACTTTTTTGCATGTACACTATAATTAAATGTTTACTTAAAAATTTAAATAGAAACCTACAAATTACTGATTTTTGACGCACAATAAGCTGTATATCAAGAAACCACCCGTCTTCACTTCTGCCTATACACATTGGCCAGACACGGTGTAACAAATCTAGAAGCAGTGTTTAATATTTGTTGAGGGTTTCTATGTGCCAGGATAAATGCATCCCATGAATTAGCACAATAAATTCCTCAAACAATGCTATGAATAAATACTACTATCTTAATTTTACAGATGGTCAAACTGTGGTTTAAAGCAACTACATAATTTGCTCAAGGTTACAAAGCCCAAGGTGTGTCAACACAATTCTACTGTCTTTGCTTAATGCTCAATCTCTTGATCCTCACAGACTTGTTCACTATGAGAGCACTTGACCTGGGGTAAATAGAGAAGTGAAGTATTGTAAAAGATTAGAGTTCCTAGTCCTGGAAAGAGACTGGGGGTGGGGCAGAGGGGTTCTTTTGCTCCAATTGCATCTATAGTCCAGGGATTAAAAATGACCACGTTTGGTGTCTCAAATATAGTATCAGAGAAAAATGGACAGGAGACTCAATTTAGGTCCTTCTATTCATTTGCCTCCTGGGTTTTCCATGTGGATGAACATTAGAGGCCCAATTTAGTCCCTCTGAATAATTAAACCATATTTAAGATACACTTCAGTTCTAACACTATGGTTCTTCAATTCTCAGAAGTGTCAGAAGTGTGAGAGTTGCTAAAACATTTTTCCTAAGCAAGAGAGCAAACAAAAACTGCTATGAGACTGTGGAATTCAATATTTTCTGAAGTTTACCCCTGTAGTGAAGAAATGATGTGCTCTGAATGGCAAAATAGTTTCAGGGATGCACATCTTAGATGCTGTCTCAATCTCAGGATTCAAGGATTTACACATGCTGATTCACAGAGGCCTCTCCTAGAAATTTTGTAAAAGTAGCATAGATTTGGAATATATACATATGGCAATATTATGAAATAAGACTGATGAAAAATGGATTGCCATCTCTTCTTCAATAGAGTAAGTCTTTAATATCACAAGGGATGCTCTAATCCCCGAAATATCATCTCATTGCAGGCCAAAATCTAATTTCCTTCCTATTTTCAAATTAGACACCAATGAAATAAAATGAGCAAGAAAATACAAGACAGAGAATTTAATTTACTTAGAATAAAAGAGAACTAAAATAATCTCAACAATTTTAATCTACAGAAGTTCTCTAACAGTGTGGAAGTAGTTTGCCAAGAAAGAGAACGTCATTTAGAATCAATTCGTATTTGACACCATTCTGGGAACTCCTGGAAAGAAACAAATGTTTTTGGGAAAAAGGTTGGATTGAAGAAGAACATAGATTGAAATGATTAGGATTTAGCACAATCATTTTGAAGGTAGAAAATAAAATGGAAGTGTCCAATCTTGACAAAATATTTGAGACTCTATGATTAATTTTTGGCATTTTCGAATTCATACTGTGATAGTAACTAAGGTGCTTGATACTTAAAATGATAGATAATTTTAAGTTCTTAAAAAGTAGATAATGCTAACACTGTTGCTATTTATTTCACAGAACTGAAAAACCAAACTAAAACAGGTGTGGAATTCACCTTGTTAAGACTGAAGCTGAATTTGTGATATTAAAAGAAGTTGCAGAATTTTTTAGAAAAAAAAATCATACGTTGAAATATGTCCCAATGAGAAATAAGGCCACACGTCCAAACGTGTTGTTCAGAAGTAAAAAATGTAATTCTGTGAACACATGGAATGTTTCCCCTGTATTACTCTGCTATTAAGGTATTATAACTAGGTAACATTTTCAGTTTAATGGAAAAAATTAATTTTAAGAAATAAAACAGCTTCTTAGAGTCTTCATAAACCATACCTATCTCATCAGATTGATGAGAAGGTTAAATAAGAAAATTCATATAAAGTACTTAACAGCTTGCAAGCCACACAGTAAGCACTAAATAAACTTTAAGCTCATTATTAAGATATTATTTGATTCATCATAGCAAGGATTTAAGAGTGAACAAGCAAAACATGCGTAGCAGTATATATTTAATTCTTTTAGAATACTAATGCAATTTCATTATGGAAATAATTCATGTTTTATTTGATAGAGTTAAATATCCTAGAGTAAAATTCAGACTCTATGAAGCAACATTTTTAAAGAACAGGTGTTGTAATTATTGAAGGAACACATTTATTGAGAAACTACTATGTGCAGTATTTTTTGCCAGATGCTGCTTTAGCAACTCCAACTTCAGAATCTGAAGTCACCACTATTTAGAATGTCACTTAACTCTGAGAATTTTATTGAGGTCCTCCAAGAAAACATGTTTCTTCAATATTTTTCTAACCACCACCACCATCACCTTTCATGATGGCTGAATTTAGGAAGGAAATTCTCATTTTAAACAGTGCTTTTACAGCAACTTATCAAACAGTGGCCTTTAGCGGTTGTTCTGTGACAGCCACTCTATTAAAATCTTGATGTAAACAAGTGGAGAAGGTGAACGAGAAGTGCAGATATTTGCACGGCATTACTGTCAGGTAAAATTTTTTGACTACAGCATCTGAAATCATTTAAGGAGACAAAATGTTTTGTCAAAACATACTGCTGGGAGTCACTGTGTGTAACTTCTTTTTATGTAATTCAATTTAGTCCTGTTGTTTGCATGAAAGAGAAATTCTAGCTGGGCAGCCATAGTGAGCCAGTAAAAAGTGACAACATGGTGAGCATCAGAGGCAATTAAAATTAAATGCTTTTAGTCTTACATTTTATTTCTTAATAAATGGGTAATTGCATTGTGTGTACCTGGTGACAGACTAAATTAGTAGGTATCAGGCATATTTTCTAGCTCTGTCCATCAAATATAAACTTATTTTTGAATTCTACATCAGATGGAGGAAAACCCTAGGCAAGTTTTCTTTCCTAAAATATGTCTGAGAAATGGGGTCACCGTGCCATCAGCTGGAGTTATTTTGACATAGGTAGGGACCTAGTTTAGAAACAACAAATGATGGAATAAGATAAATGAAGAAAAGAATTGTTTAGAGCTGGGTCTTATACAGCTGGTACTAGTGGTAGTGTTAAACACCAGCAGTATAACTGTTATGGTAGGTAAATAATCCAGAATCCTCTTGAGTTTCCAAAGGCAAACTTCTCTGTCTAGCAAAGTATGAAGTTTCAAAAATAGATACGTTCTTTAAATTAATATGAATGGAGAGAAGTGTGAGAATATGAGTAAACCTTGATCATTTGGATCCAACTTATTGAACAAATTATACAAGATTTTATCAAATACCTATTACACACCAAGCACTTTACTTGGATCTGAGAATGAATGCAAAATTAGATGTGAGATTCCTGTCCTCAAGCAATGTATAGTCTAATAGGAGAGAAAGGCCTGTAAATGAATAAATGCAACAGGAGATTAAGGTATTATAGAAACAGCATTAAAGTTTGCAGTGGAGGCTTCCCAGGTGGCACAGTGGTTAAGAATCTGCCTGCCAAGGCAAGGGACACGGGTTCGTGCCCTGGTCCGGGAAGATCCCACATGCGGTGGAGCAACTAAGCCCATGCATCACAACTACTGAGCCTGCGCTCTAGAGCCCGCAAGCCACAACTACTGAGCCTGTGTGCTGCAACTACTGAAGCCTGTGCGCCTAGAGCCCGTGCTCCACAAGAGAAGCCATCGCAATGAGAAGCCCGCACGCTGCAACGAAGAGTAGCCCCCACTCGTCACAACTAGGGAAAGCCGCATGCAGCAACGTAGACCCAACACAGCCAAAAAATAAATAAAATAAATAAAGAAATAGAAAAAAAAATTTTTTTTTAAAAGTTTGCAGTGGAGACTCAAAAGTAGCTGTGTCCATCTTAAAGGGCACTGTAGAAGAGATTGTTCAGATTTTAGGACATGCTCCCCATATCACAGCATGGGTGGAGAAGACATGGCTGGAAGAAAGTTCCAAGCAGTAGACATGTGAAACAGTATGGACTGTTGGGGAAAAAAAATAAGTAGCATAGGGAGGTGTGGAGATTTGGGAGCTATGGTATTTAGGGTTGTGAGTTTACTAGAGATAATTTAGGAGATTTTGCAGAGGCCAGATGATGCTGAAGAGTTTGGATTTCAACTCCTACATAATATGGAGTCATCGATGAAAGCAGAGAAAAAAAATCAGATTTGCATATTAGAAACATTAGTTTAGCAATCATGCAGAGTATTAATTAAAGCAGAATATGATCAATAGCAAGAAATCCAGCTGTCATTTATCATAATTAGGAATAAGGCCTAGACTAAGGAAGTAGCAAGTAGGGATAGAGAAGAAGGTAGAAAAGTGACATTTAGAGAAGAGACATTCTGCTGACACAGAACTGACAGCACTGGTGGAAAGTGACATTAAAGAGTTTCATTGGTGGTAGCTGCTAGGTTTGGGGTTTGGGTGATCAAGTGGGTGGTGACATTCTTCACTAAAATTGTATGAATAATAACAACAACAACTAGCACTGAGAGCCTAGACATTCATGATCTCATTTGGTTTTTATAATATCTAAATAAAGTAGGCACAATTACTATTTGTCTTAGTGTAAAAAAACATGAGGCTTAGTTTACTAACATGCCCAAAGTCTCTAAGGTAGTATGTGATAGAAACTACATTCAAACCCAGAAATGCTTGACTCAAAAGTAAGTTATTTTAGGTATTATTTTATATCTAAGAAAATGAGCAGAGTTATTTTTGACACACTGAGTTTGAGATGCCTGTTGAGGTATTTTGTAGGTAGGTGGATAGAAAGGTCTGGAATTCTCAGCATGTGACTGCTAGCTGAAGGTACAGAGTGTATACAGAAAACACAGGGAAGAGAATTGCAGGCAGAAGTCAATTATTTTATATTTAAAAGGCAGGCAGAAGATGATGAGCCCCTACAGGTGTCTGAGAGATTAAACGAAGGAGAAAAAAGGAGAATCCTGGTGGTCAGTTCTACACTATACTGTGCTGATGTCCATCTCCATGTTTGAAAATCCTACCAGTTGTTTAAGACGTAAGGAAAATGTTACTTCCTCCAAGAGGTCTTCTCTGGTATTCTTATTCAAAGTTAATCTTTTTCCTCAACTCTTTATACTAATTTTCATAATTTTCACCACTTTCTGTCCTTGTACTGTGCTGATATGCACATTATTTCTATCCACCTATAGTTTTATTCAAGGTGAAGTCAATCTTTTTCAGCTTGTATCTCCCCATAATATACTTAGGTGGTCAATGGTAATTAGTTGGGTGTATGGATTAATGGATACTCTTGTCGAAATGTTAATGAAATTTTGGGCATCAAGGAATCTATTGGAAAAACAAAATAAAAGCCAGCCAACATGATGTTAATCCCAAACAATACAACACAAATGCATATGTAACAAATCACTAAAAAATTCCTATCACTGCATTTCACACATGATATTATTGGATTGGAAAAGTTCTACAGGAAAAAGTTAAGTTATCCAAGTGCAGGAATAGTGCAAATATAACAGCAGACTCAAAAAATCAGTCAACCAAAGATACAGAGGGGAAATACATGAAGTCTTTAATGAGTGATGCAGTGAGTTGAAGCCTTAAAAGGTAGTTGATAACTTACAATTTTGAAAAATCTTAAATTTCTTAGTTTAATTTAAAAATCTTAGTATAAATTTCAGTTTTGTCATTTGCCAATTGTGTGACCTTGGTCAAGTTGTTTCATACTTTGAAGGTTTTCTATTCTTTAAAATTAGGAAAATAAGTTGTAATTTATAAAGATGAGTTAAGGCTTAGATTTCAGTATATGTCAAACACTTAGCATAATGGGGTTTATTCAGTAAAGCCAGTAGTGTTGCTGTTGTTGCTGCGGCTGTTGTTGTTGCTAATAAATGTTCAGGGAGAAACAATTAGAAATCAAAGTATTTTCTACTTTACCCAGCAGATGATAGACTACTGCAATCCATTATAACTAAGATGTGGGGTTAAACACGGGAAATAGGAAGATTTTAGAAAAGATTTCACAGACAGCATAATCCAGAGACGAAGTAAGTGTACACCCAGGGAGGATGTCATGCCCTCCCTGGAATACTGGACATTTCCAATTAATACCATCTTAACCCTGGAACACTGGACTAGTAGGCCATGTGGCTCGTTCTTTCCTTTTTTTTTTTTTTCAATTTATTTTTGGCTGCACTGGGTCTTCATTGCTGAGCGCCAGCTTTCTCTAGCTGTGGCGAGTGGGGGCTACTCTTCGTTGCGGTGCACGGGCTCCTCATTGCAGTAGCTTCTCTTGTTGCAGAGCACGGGCTCTAGGCGCGTGGGCTTCAGTACTTGCAGCACACGGGCTCGGTAGCTGTGGCTCGCGGGCTCTAGAGCGCAGGCTCAGTAGTTGTGGTGCACGGGCTTAGTTGCTCCGCAGCATGTGGGATCTTCCCGGACCAGGGCTCGAACCCTTGTCCCCTGCATTGGCAGGTGGATTCTTAACCACTGTGCCACAAGGGAAGTCCAGGCCCACTCTTTCTAATAAATATTTTTTAAGTAAATGCTATGCTATTTGACTGTATTTCTAAAATATTAATGTAAATAAATAATTGTGTGAAAAAATAAAGAATAAATTCTTCTGTACAGAAGAATTGCAAGTAATTTGTATAGACACTCTGTCCTTAACAGGTGGAACATGATCTCCCCACTCCATAAGTGCAGACGGTACAAAGTAACTTCTTTCCAAAGAGAAGTGTGAGAAGGGAGGGGAAATAAGGGTAACTTTACAGTGGAGAAACCTGACAAATGCTACCTCAGCTAGGTGACCAAGGTTAACATCAATGCTGGTAAGTCACATGTCCCTTAATATATGTGAGGAAAATGATACTTTATCTCTGTGGTCTTCTCTCCCAAAATTCAAAGACCCAGTCTAATTATGATAAAAACATCAGAAAAATCTCAAATGAGGGACATTCTACAAAATAGCTGACAAATAATCCTCAAAACTGTCAGGGTCATTAAAAACAAGGAATGTCTGAGAGGCTGTCACAACTAAGTGGACCTTACAGAGACATGACAACTAAATGTAATGTGGTGTCCTAAATGGGATCTTGAAACAGAAAAAGGGCATTAGGGGAAAACTGAAGAAATCTGAATGAAGTGTGGACTTTTCATATAATATTGCATCAATATTGGCTTATTATTGTGACAAATGTACCATAGTAACGTAAGATATCAATAATAGGGAAAATGCAGTGTGGGGCATATGGGAACTCTCTGTACTCTTTCATAATAATTCTGTATATATTAAACTATTCTAAAATAATATTTATTTTAAAAACCAAGGATCTCTGTATGAAGTGTGGACTTTGGTTAATAATAATGTATCAATATTGGTTTATTAATTCTAACAAATATACCATACTAATATAAGATGTTGATAATATGGGAAACAGGGTGTAGGGTACATAGGAACTTTCTGTACCATCTTTGGAACTTTTCTGTAAATCTAAAACTACCTTAACATAACATTTTATTTTAAAAAATATGAATGTAATAAAAGCATTTTAACTAAAATGTTTCTTCATTTTTCTCAATTGTTATTTCAAAAGATATATTCTACTTAGATATTTCAGATTTTATGGCCTTACATCTCTACAATTTTTGGACAGGTGGAGAAAATCTCAAAAAAATCTATGATTCACATGCATATTCAATGAAATATTTTTATTACTTGTATAAATCTGTAAAACAGTATAGTTAATTCAAGTAGATCACCACAGCTGATTTGAAATAGAAACATCAGACATAAAAAAGATAGTATTTCTACATACTCATAGACAGGTCATTTTCTCTTTCACAAATTCTAGGTTCAACAAGACTGCCTATGTCATATGTCGTAACATTGAGATGGGTGAGGGAGGATTTCTGTTTAGGATGCCAGAAACTGCAGTAATACCAAAGAAGTCACTTATCTTTTTTTCCCTCTTCTTCCACTTGCATGTTTATTACTGTACTTTGTAAATGGTTTAGCCTTGACATGAGAATCCAGAGGTGGGTTTTTTTATTTTTTATGGTATCTCTTTTTAAGCATAGGACGTGAAGCATGTATGTCTGCTTTAGACAAGAATTTCATACCTCCACATCACAAGCTGCCAATATAACCTTGGCGTTGAAATTTGTCAGACTACAGTCTTTGTGTGTTCCATAAGGCAGAGAAGTACTTAGCGTCTAAAAGAATGTGATTAAAAAGCAAAACCAGTACTAAAGAAAAAAGTATTCATATAACAACTATAGATAACAATGTCAGTTAGTGAGATTTGAAAAAAAATCATTTTCAATGAAATACTATTTTCTGTTTTATTGAGTGCACCAAATGTCCACAAAATTAAATCTACTGAATAGATCTTGTTTTCAATAGCCATTACTACTTATATGGTAACCTGACAAAATGATTATAGTGTTCGTAACCGCACACTGCCCCGACCCCACACACACAAAAAAACCCATTATGTATGGCATCTTTCTTAGTTCAAGGATTGATTCCCAAGGAAAAGTATCAGGCAAAGACAGATGATGGATGGATGGATGGATGGATGGATGGACAGATGGATGGACGGATGGGTAGATAGATAGGAGATTATATATGTAGATATTACATATATAACATAACACAAACACCTGAATATAGAAATACTATATTCTGCATACATGTGTAGCTTGCTTTCAGAATATCTATATCCTCCTTCATCAGAAGCCCATTTGGGGACTCTGTGGTTTCAGGGACACACATGCGATCTAACTTAAGCCAAGCAGAGCATTTTATCTCTGTGACCACAGTAAATGATTCAGGGGCAGACAGCAACTTAAACTGGCTCATTCAGGAGGATGCTCAGGACTTCTGCAAGAAATACTGAGACCAAGACACACTTTTCCTTGCTGAATGTGAGTAAGGAAGCATTTTCCTCTGACGCTGCTGGCATCCATCTTGGGAAAACAGAGCCTTGAGACTGAAGGAAGCTGAGCTCTTAGTGACATCATTGAACCAGTAATTCAAGCCTTGCCTGAAGCAAGTGCTAATTCTAGTCTTTTTAATTATGTGGGCCAGTAAATTATTTTTATTGTTTCTACCAGTTTAGGTTAGGGTGATACTTGTAACTAAAGGCATCCTAAATAATATACCATTCTTGAATTAAGAAAAAAAAGTGGGGTTAGTTTAGGTCAACTGTCAGGAACACAGACTCTGTAGCCCAACTTCCAGGCTTCAAATCTCCGGTCTGTCACATACTAGTTGTCTAAACTGGGTTTAGTTTACTTTACCTTTAGGAATCAATTTCCTCATCTGAATAAAGGAGGTAGTAAGAACACTAGTTTATAAGGTGATAATGAGGTTTAAAAGAGCCAGTGCATGTAGAATATAGTTCCTGACACAAAGTACGTGTTCAGTAAGAGTTTGCTATTATTATTAAATACTAAGCTAATGCTATTTGACAAAAATAAAACAAGTTTATTACATATTCTGTGAAGCCTAAATTTACAGATGGTCTGATGTAGTTGTAGGAAATGATTGGCATTAAAAAATAATAGACATGCTTTAATTTCACTCCCTAGAAAATCATGTAAGTAAAAACAACATAAACCAAACCCTCCTGGGATCTAACCTATTTCTACTCTTCAACTTCATAAAACAATGCACTAATTCTTTCAAAGTACATGATTATATTTTAGAAATTTGTATATTAGTCAACTGTCTGAATATACTAATTTTTAGCAACTTGAATCAAATTAATTACAGTTGTTCCAAGGCATTTTAAGTCACACTGGTATTCAAATTCGTTTATATGACAGAAAGAATACCTGGTGATCATGATGTTTCCAGAACAACATAAAATAAAAAACATATTAAATTAAATAAGTCATAATTTTAAAACTATTTAAAATAATCTACAACATAAACAAGCAATACCAGGCATCAAACATTTAAGAAAACTAGCAGGAGAAAACTAAAATTGATAAAATTCTAAGCACTAAGTTAACTACTTTCTAGAAACTGGGGGAAAAAATGTCTTTATTTTATTTTAGTGACAAGACCCACTTGGCTCTGCTTAAAACGCACCAGGAGCATAGTTTAACAAAAATAGCAGAGACAAAACTGCACACTTAATACAGTTCTTTACACACAGAGGGCACATAATAAATGTTTTTGATTGGATAACTGGGAGAATCTGCTTTAACATTTATTCTTCACCTAACCACTGCAGCTTACTAAGTACCCACAGAGATGTTACACTTTCAAATATTACACATGGCCCACGGAGTACAATTGTACTAGTGCCCTTTCATAATATCTTCCATTATGATCTTCTATCAATGACGAATGAAATGTTAAAGTGAAGTATGCACGTGGTGATTAGTGATCTAGCCTTTCATTTCTTGAAGATTTGGGATTGATTTGACTACCTGTACCAATCCAAAAGGGGGATTAGCTATTACAGACTGAAAGAAATCAGTGTACAATATCCTAGAGCATTTTCAACATGTCTTCTGAATAGGAACAAATCCACATCATTGTATTTGTAGAAGATAATACTTTTCTGATGTGTTACATTTAGGATCTCTTACATCCTGTGCTTAATACTATAATAAAAGAAAATCTGTGAGCAACAAACAAGTTTAGTATCTTCAATGTGTTTGCTTCTGACAGATGATGCTCAGCCTCATGATAACTGGTGAGGCATTAGTGTAAAACTGAAATTAAGTTCCCAGTAAACTTTACAGAAGATTATAGATTTAAATTTTTGCTTTTGTTGTTCTACACTATCATACGAACCTTTTGCTTTTGTTGTTTCATACTATCATAGGAAACTGTGAAATCAGGTCTATATTGATCAGAAGATAATTGTTATTTTATCAATATCAATAATGATTAGAGTACAAATTTAATGTCTAAATTCCAAATAAAGTTGTTTAGCAACACGTCTCAGCACAAATAATTGATAAATATTTCAACAGCAGACAGAGAGGTATGAAGATATGGGAAAGCAAAATATCTATGGTTGAATTTGGAATCACTATTGCCATAAATTAACTGAAAATCTTCAATGTAAATTACAATGGTTAGCAAAATAGTGTGGAAAACTATTCATTCTTAAGGATTCCTACACAGGCACTTAGCTACTAAATTTAAAATTAAGACTAAAATATTTATTTTATTGCAGATTGATCTCTTATAATCAACAAAGTCAGCAACAGGACAAATTTGTGCTTAATAATTCCACTCATTAATTACATTTTGAAAGCGCACAATGTCAAATGGCATTAAATGTTGCCAAGATCCAGCTGGATGTAGATTTCATTTGCTCTTTTCCATGAATGAACATGGAAGCATCTAGTTATTGGCTGAAAACTATCTGTGTTAATTTAGAACTACTGACAATAGCAGTGGTGGATAAAAAAAACAGTGTGTGTGCTTGAGCTATTCACTTAATCTTTACTATACAACATGTAATATTATGCATGTGTTACCTCTTATGAATTTAAAACACAGTGCTTAAAGGCGCTTATAAAAATTATTTAAATAGTTTAAAATAACTGAAGTATTTAGAACAGTGGATCTCAGGCCCAGAAGCATATTAGATCTCACGCCTTAAAAAATATTGAATTTGAATTTGAATTAAAAAAATGTGCTTTCAAGTCATTCCCTCATACCCAGGCTCCAGTTTTCCAAGGCTCTACACTTTATTTTTACTTCATATCTGCACCTCCCCTCAACTTCTAAAGTCCTTTCATTCTGGGCCTTCTGGAACTTATGGCCTATCATCAACAAAACAATTTCTTCTACTAAGCCCTTATAGCACCATTTTGTGAGTTAGAAAATGGAGCTTCTCCTTAAGACACTTTACTTCCATTTGATGGAAAATTGCCAGACTAAATAAATATAAAGCTGTGAAGTCCTGGCTGTGTATGAAACCTCCTTAGATGTGGCACTTCTATGCAGTGCAGAGCCCTTCCCTTTTCTATTTTCACAGAAGCCTGGCTCTGCAGAGGACTCTATTTCACATCTAGCCCTTTCATGTTTTCTCCCAACCACTCTCCTGCCTTCCAGCCTGAAGGTGTGGCAAGTGCTTTCCATGTTCTTCATTGCTGCTTTCAGACCAATCTCTTCTCCCTAAAAAATCCCAAATTTTGAAGCTCTTGTCAGACTATACCACATACCACCTGTCATTGTTGCTTTGTGTCACTCAACATTCCTGGCGTATTTTCTCTGGTAATTCTTCGCTGGTACTCTACCACATTACTCCTGTCAAAATTTCGGTTATCATACAGACTGATCTTTCCAAAACTCAGGATTCTGAGTCCCATGACATCTTCTCCTCCAGTGGTCTTGTCATTTACCTTTCCTCATTTCCCAGAAAAAATCCCAGACCTTCTCATTACAATGACTGCAACTTTCCCACTGTCTCTTATCCCCTAAGATCCTCACATCCCTACGCTCCAGTTTAAGTCTACGGTGTCTTCATAATTACTCTCTTACATACACACTCAACTCCCTGCTCCTCTCTAGTGTCATTGTACAACCACATCATAACTTCAGCCCTGGTTAAATAATACTATCCCCTTACTCTGCACCTGTACTTATACAGCCAAGTGTAGTTGAAAGAAAATAGACAGTCATGCTACGTAGTCTTACTTTAATTTTATGACCAGTAACATCAACTGTGCCATTAATGCTACCAGCAATCATAACACATTTTCCTAAACAATTTATTGTTCCACTCCTTTCCCCTTCCTCCTTAAACCTTTAATAACCTCTCCCTTTCCTCAATTTTAGTTTCTTAGTTCTCTAAGAAGATATAAGTAACAGAGAAGAACCATCCAAGTTTCCACCACTGAATGAATCAACCCACTTTTATCCGTGCCCATATAGTCTGCCTATTCTCATAACCAAGGTCAAGCCCATGATTTTATACTAGACAGTATCTCCTATGCCTATTCAAGGACATGCTCTAATAATTTTCTCATCCCTCTCCTATATTATCAATTATTCCTTCACTATTGGACCTTTCTCAGCAAAATACAAATTGGTTATAATTTGGATATAGACTGTAGATTAT
Organism: Balaenoptera ricei; assembly: GCF_028023285.1. Taxonomy (NCBI): domain Eukaryota; kingdom Metazoa; phylum Chordata; class Mammalia; order Artiodactyla; family Balaenopteridae; genus Balaenoptera; species Balaenoptera ricei. The sequence continues at coordinate 52,621,478 of NC_082645.1, forward strand.
ATAATAGTATTGTATCAGTATTAAATTCCCAGATTTTAGTTATTATACTGTGGATAGGTAAAAGAATGATCTTGTTCTTAGAAAATCCACAATGAAGTATTCAGAAAGGAGGGCATGGTAGCTCCAAATAGCATTCAATTGGCTCAGGAAAAAGCAGATAAAGAGAGGAAAGGAAGGGAGGGAGGGAGGCAGGGAGAAGGAAGGAGAGAGTGAAACAGAGAGTAAATGGAGGAAAAGTAAAAAAAAATCAGTGAATAAATAAAGGATATAGTGAATTCCTTGAACCATTCTTGCAGCTTGCAATTTTTCTGTAGTTTGAAATTACATAAAAATAAAAGTTATAATATAAAAACCTTCCAAAATAAAAAAAAATTCAAATAGGTCAACAGATGATTTCTATTGCTTCATAAGATTTGGCTAAAATTCTGCATAAAATACAACAGATAACGGCAAGTTACACAATTGGTTAATACATACTTCAAACTCTTCAGCAGATATCATAAGTGTTTCTGAGAAGTGTGTGGTAGCCAGATCACCAAGTGGTAGCTTGGCTTTATATATATATATGTCTGTGTGCGTGTATATGTGTGTGTAGACAGATAGATATATAAAGTTATCTAAAAATTCCTACCAATTTTCTTTTACCACTAGAATAAGAATATATATTTTATAATACTTAATGTTCACTTTATTTAAATTATAACACAATAGAGGCTGCATTATGGTAGTAAGACCCTTTCAACAGCAAAAGTCAAGAAGCATATAAGATGCAAATAAGCTTCTTTATGTTGCAGGTATTCTGGAATTTATTTTATTTGAGTCAAAAAGCGGTCCAAGAAATGGCCATTTGACATATCTAAACCAAGCAGACATAGAATTGTTTAAAATATGAGGATTTCAGTAGGTGAGTTATTAGGGACTCTCTAAAATATGTTAAAAAGCAGAGTATAAATGCCCTGAAGTTCCAAGATTTTTTAATAAAATATACTTGCATTCTGTGAGTGTGTTTAGGGGGTCCATAAACAAATGCATTTCTTAAGGTAATAAATAACAATAATTTCAGGACCACCAAGTATTAGAAATCTGTAAGTTTGTAGAGGTTGCAACTGCGGTTGGCAGCTCTATGTAAAGCTGGTTACAAAAGCCTTGTTTATGCCTTATATTTTATTTCATTCAAGCCGGAATTTATGGTAAGGTCTTTGCAGTAGTGCATTTTCCACAATACTGACAATGAGGGAGGTTAGGGATGACAAACAAGTGGTAGGTGTGCCCCACTTACCCCTTGCTCACCAATGAAAGCTAGGGCTCAGAGTTCATTGCACTCCCTGGACCCCACTTCACAATCCTTCTCAGCCCAAGACTCTAGGCAGCCACTCAGCATGAGCTGAAAGCCGTTTACCATCCTCACAGTGGGTGAAATCTGCTGTGATGAAAAATTATTTAGAAAGCTTAGTCGAACTATATTGACACAATTAAGGTAATCCTTTGTCAGTTTTCTAGGCCCAAATTCAGAGGAGATAAGCACTTCTCTGTATGATTTGTCATTGTAAAACAGTAACTACTAGTATTCCAGAGGAGGCATGCTCAAAACAGGTTCAGGAATAGAAAAGACTTCAGATCTCATCAAACTCAACCCCCTTATTTTCCAAATAAGGAAAACTGAAGACTACAGAAATGAAAATGACTTATACATTGAAACCCACAGGCTTAGGAAGATAGAACACAAGATTCTTCCTTTTCTGACTTCCAGCCAAGTACTTTAGCTTTTGCATAATGTAACCTCCGGTATAAAAAAAAAAAAAAAAAAGCTTATCCTTCCTAGTGTATGTGAGAGAGAGAGAGAGAGAGAGAGAAGGATGAGAGGGGAGACAGAGACAGAGAGAGACAGAGAGAGGAAAGGAGAGAAGGAGATACAGGAAGAAAAGGAGGAAATGAAAAAAGGTAAGAAATTATTTACCTGGGCTTTGTTTTATGTATTCGACTATCCACTGATGAGCTGAACTCACATCAGTAGGACTCAATCATTTGAAAAGAGCAGACAGAAAGAAACTGTACCTAATGACACATCCAATCCTCTTGACATCTAAATTTCCGTAATGAGGGTGTGATAACCATGGGTGTCATAGTGGGTGGTGACTGCATTTGAGCATCACTTAGAATCGAATGTAATACTCCTCCACAGAACTGTGGAAAGAGTTAAAATGCAGACATTTCAAGGCAAGTTTCTCTCTCAATCAGACTCAAAAAGTCAGAAGATTTGAAAGCTATTAGGACTATGATAGATGATCCTCTTTCAGACACCTTTCTTTTTTACTGACAAGTTGCTGTTAAAAATTAAAGTAAAAAGAGGCCTCCTTTTTTGCTGCACATTTTTAATGGACCTGAAGCCAAAATAAGTCAGACTAAATTATGGGAGTAAATGACCTCCCAGGAAGTATTATACCAAACTCCAAAGTACTAAAAAGACTTTCCTTTGATCTTTTCAGCTTCACAGCCTGAAATTCAAAATCTGTATTTAATTTTAGATTGCATTTACCAGCTTTTAAATTTTCTTTCCAAAATGATATATCATTTTAAATGATAGGACACCTTTAACTTGTCTTTCCTAAAACTGCTGACCGTCATTTCTTTATTCTTTTACTCTATAAAAACAGATATAGATATAATTAATTGCTAGAAGTATTTGGGTTTGGGTGCTATAATGGATAAACCACTGATCTTCACTTAAGAGACAGCACTTTAAACTCAACCTTAGCTCCTAAGTGAAATGACTCTGATCCAAAAGGAAGTTTTCAGTTCATACCTGAGAAAGACGCTGCACAGAGAAAAAAGAAGACTAAAAAGAAATAAGGCTTTCTAATCCCTGCTTTTTTTAATTTTGGATAACTACATCTTATCCTCAATGCATCTTTTGGCAGGTTGCAAACAGGTGCACTCATTTTCAACACAGCCCTTTCTGTAGTTCCACAGATGCCTTAATTGAGCAGCATTTCAACAATAATGCATGCCCATTAACACGTGTAAATCATTCCACATTCTTAAACAGAGACAGCCCACTCTGGTAGGTAAAATGAATCTCTTGGACCTTTTCTGTAGATGCTGACTGCAAATGTCTTTATTACCTTGTTTGTAGAGACTAGTGCTGCATCTGCTATGGTAAAAAAAAGAGTATACAATAATAGTTTGATTTCATAACTAAGGCTTGCCAAAATTTAAGTGTCATCTGTTAATTCAAATTTAAGCCTGATTGGTGTTGTAGAGATCAACAAAAACAACAAGAAGTAATAAAGTCAATGTGTACCACCCAGAAACCAAAAATAGTATTCTTTCAGGTTGTGAAGCATGAGGGATATATGGGGACAGATCCTATGAAATTTACATTTACCACCACTGCTCTAAAGTATTCACACAGCTTTGATCTAAGTTTGGCTAGCACTGCACCTGGCTTTCTGGTACTATAAAAAAACTGTGTATCTTACCCATATTTACCGAAGTTATTTTTCTATTTCCCTTGATCAGTCTTCTAGGTTCCAGTATGGTCTTAGGGAAATCACATTAACTTTCTATGCCTGCTTCCACAAAGTCATGAGAATAAATTTTGGTCTACCTACCCCAGGTATAACTGATGGTAGGGTGAGACAAGTGAGGCACCTAGTGCACAAAATTTAAGAAGCGCTCACTCCCAAGACCATGCAAATACAGCGTCATTCAAGTGCAGGCTTGAAACTTGCATGACCTTAAGAGTGAGTACCTCCTTAAATTTTGTGCCCCGGGTGCCTCATTAACCTCACTCAAGTCTCAGCCCTGCTCACAAGGTTGGTATGAAGTTGACACAGACTTAGGGTTTGAAAACGTTTTGAAGAGCGTGAAGGATTAGAAGCCACATGCTATTAATAGTATTGTTCATAGTAAGTTTCAGAGCACAATATCTCTCCTTACCACAACTAAACAAGGAGTTGGTAATTTATTAGTTTCTTCCCTTTTAATCACACAGCTTCAGGGGAATCATAACCTCTTGTAAATCTGAAAATAATTTTTGTTACTTTTATTTTTTGGAGATCATTTCTCATAATAATTGTGGGCAGAATTTGGGAAATGGGTTTTGAGAAAAGGTTTAATTTACTAAGAGTCTCTGTTTTGGTTCAAATTTGCAAGGTCAAAAATAAAAATAAAGTTTTCTCTCTATTTTGCACCTCTCTGTTTCCCCTCACCTTAGGCTTTTGCATGAGTAAGAGTCCTTGAACTAATGTTGATCTTGGGTGCCCTAGGTCTGCAGCAGCTTGAAGCAGGATTTTGGTTCCTGGCCAGAGACTGAAGTCAGGCCACAGCAGTGAGAGCACTGAATCCTAGCCACTAGACCACCAGGGACCAGTGGCCAGTGACAAGGTCCTGGCCAGTCAGCTGTGTAGAAATGAATTTCCACATAGAGATGGAAAGTAGTGAAACAATTAGAGTGTTTATTAGGAGAAAAAGTGTTAAGTGTGGATAGACACACTGGCAGGCTCAGAGAGAGACTTGCACCCTCGTGGTAGTTTGAATCACTTGTATGGGGCATGTCTTCCAGGTTTCCTTTGGCCAATCATCTGGCTTTGCCTGTTTCTGCGTCCATATTTGGTATATCTCAGGGTCCTCCCATGTGTGCTCACACATGTCTTAGCCAAGATGGATTCTAGCGAAGAGGCCTATCTTATAGGTTGACATCACCTACTATAGGGTGGTGCCCCCTCCCTTTTTGACCTTCAAGGAGCCTTACTGCACATGTGTAGTCCGGAAGGTCTCCTTGACTTCGAGAATGAGGAATATGTGGTCTTTTATCTCTTATCTGTGCAGGGCTCAGCTTCTCTTCCCTCCTGCTATTTTGGAGTATCTGTCCACAGGGGACAAGCTCCAGCTGCTCATCCTGGGGCCCATCTATCTCCTGCCTCAATGTCAGGTAGGAAAAATGTTGCTCCTTTACATTCTTTGGAGTTCTAGTATAACTAAAATACCCATTATGAGATGTTCAGCACAAACTCAGAATTTAGTTAATTACCTCACTCACTCAAAAATATTTGCTAAGTGCTACCCATGGGCCAGGAACTGGGCTAGTTTTATTTCAGAATATTTATCTTCCTGAGTAAAACTATAGGAGCTGGGGCAAAACACACATACACACACACACACACACACACACACACACACACAAACACACACACAAAGACAGAGAGGGACAAAGAAAGAAAGCACTGTCTGAGGGCTGTGGAAGATAGCCAAGGGAACCAGAACTTGAGAAGCCTATTTCCTAAGAAAATGGAAAATCACTGAGGTGACCCTAACATTTAATGTTGTATTTTCTCCTTGAAAAATTTGCCAACTCACATCAAGAAGAATAGAGGTCAATGATACTATTATTGATATATACCAAAAAAATGATAAAAAGATGGAGAATTTCACAGTAGAAAGTAAATCTATATTAAGGTTTCAAATAGAAATTCTAAACCAAAATAAAAAACAACTAAAATTAAGAAATCAATATATGGATTTAATAGCAATAGAGGTAAGTAGAAAATCAAGAATGAAACAGTAAAGGAAAAAAGGATGAAATATATATACAATAACATAAGTGGCATTGGGTCACAGAGAAAGCTCTAACATACGTGTAGCTGGAATTGAAGAAGGAGAAAAGTAATGAAAGGGTAGAAGCAATATTTCAGAAGACATGGGATAAGAGTTTTCCAAACAGAAACAAAAAGGTCTACTAACTTTAAGAAGGGTAATTGCCATATATACGTCTGTTACTCTGGTTGCAGAATCATTTTCATTTTTTATACGTGTGAAGAAATTCTCTTTTGATGAGATATTTCATATTAAATTTTCTAATTTTTCTTACTGTTGCTTTCCAATGAGTTGTGAATACTGTGATGAGTGCTTAGTCTGGTGATGCCAATGTATACTGTATTCTTTTAGCACAGCTATAGTGTTATTGTTAAAAAACACAATGCTTTGTCATCTAATTTGATAACAAAGTAATTCACACTCCACTGTGTCTTAAAAGCATGACATTCAATTTGCCATGGTGGCTCTGCACTAGTGTAAAAAAAAATAAAGTGTTGCAGTTCAGCAATCTGTACGGCTCTCAGAACTCTGATGAGTTAGAACTGCACTCCTGCAACGTGTAGTGCACTTACCAGCAGTATAAAGTGATGAGAGCACCATATATGGTCTCTGGCACAGTGACTGCCTAACTCTGCTGTTGTGTTGGAAAGCAGCCATAGAAAACATGCAATGAATGAGTGTGGCTGCTTTTCAATAAAACTTTATGAACATAAATTTTAAATTTTATATAATATTCACGTACCTTAAATGCTATTGCTTTGATTTTTTTTCAGCCATTTACAAATGTAAAAACCAATCTCAGCTCACAAGTCATTAAAAAAACAAACAAAAAACAGGTAGTGGGCAGGATTTTGTCCATGGGTCATAGTTCCCCAACTCCTACTTTAAATAATGATAAAAGATGTTGGAGCTTTAAAATATATGTAGAAACAAAAGAGATAAATGGAGTTAAGCGTTCTAAAGCCCTTGCATTTTCTAACAAGTGGAAAAAGTAATAATTTAAGGTAGATTCTAGTAAATTAAGTGTTCAAATTATAACCTCTTGAATAACTACTAAAATATCAATATATGAATATTTGACTTTATGAGAGCAAGTTTCACCACTTCAATTAAATGAACAAATTCTTGGAAGGAAATCATCATTTAACTTTTGGCTATGACTGAGCCAAATTCATCTCCCCAAAGGCACCTCTGAAGTTTTACAAAATTAACAGAAAACATTTCAAGACCCTGGAAAGCACATAGAGGTACACAATATTCTGAGAAGAATTTATGCATGAAAGCGGCTGGGATTTGAGAAAGAGGGGTGGAAATTATGCATTCCGTTTTGGGTCAGCTTTCAAAACCCCTCCCAAGGGCAGTTGGTGAGCCAGGGCAAGGCAGACCAGGTAAAGCAGCAGCTCTCTACCAGGGTTTGAAAGGGTCTCACTCAGTTTAGAATGGTGGGCAACACCCAAACACATTGTCAGTTTAAGTTATTTCTCACAGGCAGGCAAAAGTGAAGGACCAATGGCTCATTACAGATATGCCATGTTCATGACTGGACAATTCAATATTGCAAAGATGCCAATTCTCTCCAAAATTAAACTGTAAATACAAAGCAATCAAAATCTAATAGGTTATCGTGTGAAGACTGACAAGCTGATCTTTATGGAAATGAAAGAGGCCCAAAACAGCAAAAGCAATACTGAAGAACAAAGCTGTTGGATCTACATTATCAGACATCAAGACTTATTTACTTTAAAGACAGTAATTAAAATGTACATTGTGAAACAATGAAAGAGAATAGAGTCCACAAACAAATGTATATATATATGCTCACCTGATTTACAACAAAGCAGTACAGAGGGCGAAAGAAGGTACAAAAATAATTGGATATGGAATTGAGGAAAAAATATATCTTGGCCCTTATTTTACAATACCAAAAATAAACTCTAGATGGATCATAGAAATAAATGTGAAAGATACAGCAATAAAGCTAGTAAAAGATAACATAGAAGAATATCTTTATGACCTTGGCTTAGGTAAAGTCTTCTTAAATAGGACACAAAGAAAATAACCATAAAGAAAAACTAAGTTTGAACATCATTAAAATCAAGACTTAGGCATCCCTGGTGGCACAGTGGTTAAGAATCCGCCTGCCAATGCAGGGGCACAGGTTCAAGCCCTGGTCCGGGAAGATCCACATGTTGCGGAACAACTAAGCCCATGTGCCACAACTACTGAGCCTGAGCTCTAGAGCCCGTGGGCCACAACTACTGAGCCCACATGCCACAACTCCTGAAGCCCGCGCACCTAGAGCCCATGATCCGCAGCAAGAGAAGCCACCATGATGAGAAGCCCACGCACCACAAGGAAGAGTAGCCCCCCATCGCAGCAACTAGAGAAAGCTCCCGTGCAGCAACCAAGACCCAACACAGCCAAAAATAAAATAAATAAAATAATAAATTTATTTTAAAAAAATTAAGACTCACTGATCATCAAACATACCTTAAGAGAGTGAAAAGGCAAACATTCAAGTGAGAGAAAATATGCATATAAAATGTATATATTATATATACACATATATAAGCAGATATATTTAAATATGTATGCATTTAAACTACAGATCTATCGCAAAAAAGACTGTTAAATTAAAAGTGGGGAAAATCCATGAATCGACATTTCCAAAAGAGGACAGCTGAAGAGCCAGTAAGCATAACAAAAAGTTCTTAATATTGTTAGTCACCAGGATGATGCAAATTAAAACCAAAATTACATACCAATACACACACACACACACACACACACACACACCAGAAAATCTAAAATTAAAAAGAATAACAATGCCAAGTGTTGGTAAGGATATACAACAACTGGAACTCTTATGCTACCTGTACACATATGCAAACATCTTGGAAATTAATTGGCAGTATCTACTAAAGCTATGCATGTGCATACCCTGTGTGTAGCAACTGCATTTTCCCCCAAATTGCATATATATGTGCACCAAAAGACATATGCAACAATGCTCAAGAAGCATCATGCAGCAAGAATAGGATGGATAATTATAATTGTCATATACAGTATAATGGAAAACTACACAGCAATGAGAATCTATGTATTAATACTACAAAGTGGATGAATCCCATAACAAAATGCTGAGTGAGAGAATTTAGGCACAAAAATTCAAAAAGAGGTCATTGTAATCTGTTGTGATAGAAGTCACAATATACTTTATCTTTGAGGGAAGTTGAGGGGAAGTTTGGTGGTTAACTGCAACTGCCTCAAGCAAGACTGGCTGGCATGCAGCTAACGTTCTATAGCTTGATCTAGATGGAAGTGACAAGTGTGTTCATGGATGTATTCACTTTGAAAAATTCAGTGATCACTTAATATTTGTGTACTTTTGGAACATATAGTTTATTAATAAAGTATAAACATGCATACATACATAAGGATATAGAGGCTTAGACATATACTAAGTATGGATATATGTATGGCTGTGAGTTTGTATACACATCATAAAATTACAAGCTGAAAAAGTTCTATAAAGATGTTTTGATAGGTAATATTAGGGGCGGGTGCATGAAAGGAAGAATTACTAAGGTCAAAAAATTTTTATCTGTAAATATATCTTTCAAGCTGAGACTTGAAGAATGAGGAAGAGCCCTGCTGGTGAAAAACTGGACCATGCCTTCCAGGCATAGGAGGAAGAATATACATGGCCTATAAGGTGGGAAAGAGTTTGTCTTGGTCTGAGAACTAAAAGGAATCCAGCATAACTGAAGGCCAGTTAAAGATGAGGAGAGAGGTTAGTGATGAAGATGGAAAGGGGAAAAGGTGTTTGTTTGGTCTTGCAGGGCCTCACAGGCTATAATAAGAAATTTGATTTTATTCTAAGGAATAGTGGAAGTCATTGAATGATTTTAAGCAGAGGCATTACATAATCTCATCGTGTTGTTGGTTTGCTTTGTTCTAATCATTCTGGATACTTTATGGAAAATAGATTGAAATGAAGGAAAATAATGGGGGAGATCAGTTTTAGTACAGGTTGATGAGTAAGGCAGGATTATGTAATCTAAGACTTTTACGGTCACATTTGACTTGGGGAAATAACTTAGCAAATAGTATTCCTGGTGAATACTTGTTTTTATTTGTTTAAATTGTGAATTATCATATGTGCACATATAAATTGTGCACTTATTTTTCCCAGAGCAAAGAGGCTGGGTCTTGTAGTTTCTGGTGATGACATGTTAGTGATAAATCTCAATTTACTCTCAATGTTTAAACTTTAAAAATCCAAAGAGTTGGAGATTCTCAGTGAAACTATCCATTATTTCATGAATTAATAAGGTTTTGTATTTCAAGGATCACCTTAAATGTGTAACCTGTGAACATATTTGATCTCATTTGCCAATATGAAGAGTTTTCTCATCTAAAAATAAAGTACAAAAATGAATTCCATCATTTCTCCTATTCATTTTTGTATTTCTGACAAAAGTATGGGGGGGGGGGCATGAATTAATTTACATGGATGTCGTAAGAAAAAATCTCAGTCTGCATAAATTTATGGGTGACTCATTTTTACCAGATTTTTTTACCACATCAAAAATAAAATACTTGGTATTGTGAAACAGTAATTTGAGTTTTTATATTTATTTCTTAAAGCTATCTTAGGATTCTTTTTTTTCTTATAGGGTTTTCTTTGTCAGACACTTCATGCTTTAGCATCGGGGCTTAAAATAACAATTTATAAAATGAACAGTATTCAATGATACTCTACAATGGGATCTTCCTACTCTGGTTCTGAACTATCATGATTTTTTTCCTCTGTATAGAAAACTAGAAAGTAAACATGTTTAACAAGAAGGAGGAAGAGAAAGAGGGGTAGGAGGAGGAACAGAAGGAGTAAGGGAGGAGAAGGAAAAAAGGAAGAAGAGAAAAAGAGAGGAAGAGAAGAAGGAAGGAAGGAAGGAAGGAAGGAAGGAAGGAAGGGAGAGAGGAAGGGAGGAAGGGAAGGAGGGAGGGAGGGAAGGAGGGAGGGAGGAGAGGAGAGGGAAGTGGAAGGAAAGAAGGAAAGAGGGAGAGAGGGAGGGAGGGAAGGAAGGGGAAGGGGAGGGAGGGAAAGAAGGAGAGAGGGAGGGAGAGAATTACATTTTTTCTTGGAGGATAGGTCAATTAAACTACTAGCAAACACTTACTATGTGAATAAGGTAGACAACCCACAGCACTTTTTTCTGATTGTCCTGGCTTCTTACTGACCAAATTCAGTTCAATAATTTGCTGTATTATAGATATTTTAACCTTTCTCTGTGTCTATGTCACTCTCATGTTCCATTCTAGTATCCCAAATACCTGTCTGTATATATAGGTTATCTTCACTTAAGTAGACAAATGCTGCCTCAAACTCAACAAGTCTCCAACTGAAGTTATCTTCATATTTAAAAATTACCACTTCTACCCAATAATCAATTGGTAGCCAGATCACTCTTATAAACATCCAAGTTCATAACCCTGAAGTCCTCTTTTAGCCTTTGATATCTTAATGTCATCAAATTCACTACTGTTAAATTTTTTTTTTCTTCTAAATATCTCATAGTTTTGTCCTTTTCTCTCAATCCTCATCACCACCTTCACAATATCCACCTCCTTCTCACCCAGTCTCTAGATAACCACTAATTAACTGGATGTTTAATCCCATCACCATTCATCCTCCTAGACATCTATCCCAACAAAGTTAGATCACAGTAGCATTTTGAAACCACTGGTTATTTCTTGTGATCCTTACAGTTATGTTATTATAATCTCATGTAATTGCTCAAATGCTTAGAAATGTTATTAATATCTTAGAATAAAGAAAAGAGGTCAGTAGATTGAAAGTACACAAATGAAATTTGCAGAAGATACAGTCTAATAGCTTTCATCGTAACAGGCAATTTGAAATAGTGACAAATGAGAAAATATTTTAATATAAATGCTGATGGATATATTCATGCTTTAATATTTAGGTCATGAAAAATCTAGAAGAAAAGTAAAAAATAAACAGGTGAACTAATAAGATAACTATAATGAAGTGACCAGATGATTTTAATCTTACTGTTATGAGGTTATTTCTTTCTCTGAAATAAGAAAGCTTCACCTTATTAGAATAGTCAATCACCATTTAACCATTTTTTTCTTATTTTAACCCATGCTAGAATGTCTAAGTGTGGTGTCACTGGACTTATGTAACAGGAAGATACAACTGCAGGTTCTTTTCTATGCAACTGCTTTGTTAATTTGTGGTTACCTTTTTGTGTTAAGGTTAAGATCTCATCTTTTTAATTGTTCCATGTTAGTGCAGTATATGTACACTACTGCATTTGTATACTGCAGATATAAAATTCTGAAATAATAAAAGACAGAAGAGATTTGTAACTCTCCAGACTTGGAGAAGGATTCACAGTAGTGAATGGGGAATTTTCTATAAGGGAAACTCTCCCAAGGGACTCTGGTAGAGTTTGAAGTTCTAAAATCTGATCTAAGCTATTCTGTGTCTTAAAATACTTTTTTTAAATAATGAAATCTACCAGAGAATAAGATTTTTGAAATCAAGCTAAGTTTTTCCTTCTAAGCCTTTAAAAATAAAATTATTTTAAGGGAAGATCTGTTTCAGGCTAATTATCAAGTATCTTTATTCTAAATGGAAAAATCCAACATCATTGTCCAGGGAAATATCCTCTAAATCCATAAAGAGTTTTGAAATATCTAAAAAACAAAAAACAAACAAAACAACAACAACAAAAGAAAACCCCTGGAAATTCCAGGTGATTTTAGGAAAAGCTAGAAGCAACTAAAGAATCTAAGCACCAGTCTGAAATCTCACATTTTCAAAGTGAATTTTTTTTCTTAACATCCTGGGAGATTTTATGCTCAAAGATCAGACAGGGATGTTTTTGGGGAAATGAAACTTCAGGGAGACAAGATGAATTTAGGATCGATTTTACAAAGGCTAGATGTTTGATGGTAGAAACATACACTTACTATTCATTTATTAATTCAAAAAAATTTTATAAAGGGTCTACTTTGGGCCAATACCTGCCCCTATTCTCCAGGCACCCACTATATATACATACATACATATATGTATGTATGTATTTCTCACTTTAGTACATTCAAGGTATGAGCTAGGTACCATGGGGCACAGAGGGCCGAGTGTTTAACACTATCTGAAGTCATGGGAGAGGGTAGCAAGGAGGCTTGCTAGAGAAGGTAACAATTGAGTTGAGTACTGAAGAATGAGAAAGAATTTCCCAAGTGGGCAAGGGGTGAGAGGAGAGTGTTCAGAAAAGGGAAACAGTACGAGCAAAGGCACAGAAGCAAGCAATTGCATGGTTCCTTCCAGGAAATGGGAATAATTAATCCGTATTGGGGCACAGAGTGCAGTGTGGGTAATGCAGGGGGTAGGGTTGGACAGCCGGTAAGGGGCCAATCATCAAGGGAAACATTTACAATACAGAGACTTCTGACCTTAAGTGTGATGAAGAGGCTTGTAAAGGATTTTAACAGAGGGAGCAATGAGATTTGTACTGTGAAAATGCAACTCTGGCTATGAAGATAAATTGGATTAGAGATGGCCAGTGAAAAGAGGTAAGAGTAGTAAAAATAGTCCCAGTCAGAAATTATAAAAGCCTGACCTGATGTGGTAAATAAAGAAGGAGACAGGTTCAAATTAGAGACTTATTAAGGAAATATAATTATTAGAACTTAGTGACCAACTGGATGCATAGACTTAGTAACTCTAGGATGACTCCCACACTTCTGAATTGGATGCCAAGGTAAATGTTACTATTCTGAACCAGGTTATGGTAGACAAAGGACGAAGAACTAGTTTGCACACTGTTCTTTTGATCTGACTGTTGTATAGTCTGGTGAAAACAGCCAGTAGACCATTAGATATTTAGCTTAGGCTGGCAAGAAAGAAGCCCAAGTTCAAGCTATAGATTTGGGTGACATCAACATAGCTGGCATTTAACACCTTAGAAGTAGATGTCTAAGGAACCGTGACTAGAATATAGGCGCCATTTCAAAATTAACAGGGATAATTTTTCAAAATCTACTACATATCCAGGCTTTTATACCCTAGGTATGTTCCATATCTTCCAGTACCTATCCTAGAACCTTGGAACAGAAATGGGTACTTGGGATGGGATTGATCATTTGAGCAGTTGATCAAATGACTGAACAGACTGACTAGACTGGAGATGCAGGCACTGACATGGATTTGATTCAGTCAGTAATAGATCATGAGAAGTTTCAGTGGTGAGATGGGAAAAAGGAAAGCCAGACTGTAGAACCTTAGGAGTAAGGTGAAGGTAGGAAGTGCACTAAGGAGTGAGGAGAAAGAAGGAAATAGAAATAATCACTCTTTCAAGAAGTTTAGCTGTGAAGGGAAAGAGGGAGGTAAGCTGGTAGAGAGACATTATATAGAAAGGGACATCTATTACTTGATAATGTTTATAGGCTGAGATGAGAGCTGCCAACAAAACTTTTAGTCCATATTTACTGTTTTCTTTTGAGGGAACCAACCAAAATTCCAAGTATTTTCAGGAGCTGACATTCTAGCTACTCAATTGCCCAATTTCAGGAGCTGACATTCTAGCTACTCAATTGCCCAATTGTCAGTCATTACCCATGTTTAATATTTGGTTGGCATCTTATGAATATCTCCTAGTGATTTATTTTCCACAGGAACTAAACAACTGAAAATTATCACTTATAAATTTTAGAAAAGAATAATCTTGCCAATTCTGTGTTTATTCAAAATCTCTGCTAGAATTTATTTTAATTAATTTTTCTTGGAAGTTTCTCCATTTCTCTCACACATACAGTAGCCGAACGATATACTTTTCATTAAATTACTGAGGGGAAGTGGTTGAGGGAGATGGCAGGGATGGCAATCTGATATTAAAAATCTGATATTTTTACCCCAGGGGAAAAAAGGAAGAAGAGGAAGAGAAAGAAGCAAAGGGGCAAGAGAGTAGAACCATAAAGAGAATTCTTTTCCAATTCATGTATTTTCTCTAATGTTCTAGAAATAATCAAATTAATAAAAAGAAACCTTGATAAACATTCTCTTTATCTGAGACGTATTTTTGTTTTGGGATAAAAATAATTATACAATCATTTCTGAAAATTATATTTCAATGAAACTAACAGTGTAAGTTCCTAAAGCCAAATATCTATATATAAATGAATAATGATTAAATTCATAAAAGTAAAAATTTTTAATACTTTTTAAGTTAGTGAAATCAAGAAAAAATATTTAAAATTTGTTTATTTCAGTTTTTAACTTTCTAGGGATCTTCTAGGATTCATGAATCAAAACTTTGACCTAGCTGTAAAAGATTATTTACATGTATTTTTCACAAAGTTTGTGATACCTGTGAAGAAATGGGAAGAGAGTAAAATTATAAATTGTTTGCATTTTAATTGAAAGGAAAAGAAATCATCAAATATGATAAGGTTGAAAAATTAGATCAAGTTACAGTCAAAGAATCCCTAATCCCTTCCACAGGTGCACTGACTGAATTGTTCATGTGAACATCTACCCACTGGCATTGATAATTCAAGGGTCTGGTTGCCCCATGTTGCATGAATGTATTGTCTGTGTTTTCCATTAGAACTAATGGGTGTTACATATGCAAACGAAGAGAAAAACAGACTTCATCTATGATTAATAACAATAATGCTTTCCACTCTGGTGCAGGCTTCCTTGGAAAGCAGATCTTATCATCCAGTTCAACAAACTGGACTCCATACACTGGACAGGTAGTGATACATTGCACCTACATAATAAAGTTAAAAACAGGTTTGTAAAGGTAGAACTAAATCTTCTCCAGGACCTGGTTGCTACAGACCTTGTCAATAGTTCAGATTTGTGTAACAACATTAGACTTACTAAATTGAGCCCTCAAGGTTCTGAGGCACTAGGTATCTTCTGCACTCATCAATTAATACTCCTGCCTACTGTTTTGTTTTTCTTTCCCCTTGGGAGATGGGAGGGTGGGCAGAGAAAAGAATGTATATTCAGCCCATGGCAACTCCAATTAGTTGCCAACCAAAGATTTTATCTTAGCAGCAAAACCAGGAGAAAAAAAATATCTTAAATTAATTTGAAGATGCCTACATTTCTAGAATGGCATTCCTTTAACAGGGCTATGCAAATGAGTCCAATTTAGCATCTTGTATTCAGCTGGAAACCATTGCTAAATGATCAGGATAGCCAGTCACAGATATTAAAATGAATTATATCTAATCTGAATTTTAGTCACGCTACATTAACTAATAGAAAGTTATTAACATTTCAAGAGAAAAAAAGCTTTTGCCTGCAAAATTAACAGTGGCTGAGATGTGACCTGTGAGCCATGAAGCCTGATCACTGTAATGACAGTGTAATGGCATATTTACATTAAAATCTCTGCAGCTAATATGGGATTCAGAATTGGACGGTAAGTCGAGGATTATTTAGTCTGGCCTGTTGGCCTTTCTCTAAGTAGTTTTTTTTTTTTTTTTACTTCAATACAAATCTGAAACTTTTCATTTCATGACTATTTATGTGACCAGTTTCTACAGCTCGGTGTCTCCATCTTTATAAGACTAATTTTTGCTTTCATTTTCTCTCTTGCTTCTTTTTCAATATATCTCTTTCTGTACAGCTGTGTTTCCTTCTCTCCTTGTCTTTTTTTCCCTTCTTATTTTCTCCCTTTGGTTTGATGAACTTTAGGAAACTGGGGCTCAATTGCAAACCAGTGGAGAGAAAGGGAGCAGTTTCTTCTTCATTTTTACTATGATTTGGCTTCAAAATTTAGGTCATTTTGATTTTTTTTCTTTATTTTATGCTTTCAAAATGCACATTAGAGAAGACAGTTCTGCAACAAACACTGGTTTGAAATGAGTAACAATACAACTATTCTCATTAATCTCTAGAAACATGGGAGGCGTTCAGGTTATCAGATTGTTTCTTCTATAGTCAGTTTAAAAGGTAAAAGTTCAACAATATCATTTGCATAACTTACAGCATTCATTTACCTTGTAGATTCAGGTCATTGTTTTTGTATCTTTCTTTTTTCATTGAAGGGAATAAAAGAGATTACAAATAAAATAATAGGAATAATAAAAATAAGAAGAATCAAACTGAACATTAATTTTGAAATTTTATAAGTGTTTGGACTTGAAAGGACATTTGTTTGTTAAGGAAATCATCTAGAGAACGGCATAAAAATCTAGACTGGAGAGAGATAAGTTCGTAAGTTCTCAAATATGTCATCTGTAGACTAGTTTACTTTTTAACCTGTCAAATTTGCAAATACTGAACTCTAAACAAAACTTTGATAATGAAATATAATAAAGAGGCATTTATCTTTTCTAAAAGGACAGAGAACAAAAGACAAATAATGGGTTCTTTTAATGCAGTTAATGTTTGACACAGATAGTTTGCTACAATTCTGCTTCAAAGATTAATTCAATCCATTCTTCTCTAATCATAACAAATAAAGCAGATACATATTTCTAAACTGTAACTTCTAACAATTTAGTATTTTATTGCCTTCTCCATTTTCAAAGAGGGTGTTATCAAATATCTCTTTGCCTTTCTTGAATTTCTAAGTTTTCTAAAAGAGTACTTTATCTGAAGGGAAATTATCCTATTGACACTATGAATTTGCATACAAATGTATTTCAGCACAGACATGTGTAAATCACAGAGGACGTCATGATAAAAATGTCACCTCAGTTCCATTTCCCAATTAGAAAAGGAGTATCAATATGGTGACATTGGTTTAACGAACATGAATCTATGCTAAATGTCTGCTAGGCTTATCTCTATAATAAATACAAGCAATGCATTTGTAGTAAAACCAAAGCTTACTCTATTTCTTGGATCTGTATTAAAATACAGGCATATTATAAATGTTGATTGAAGAAATAACTAGAAATTTGATCTGATGTAATATGATGCAAATTAAGTTTAAACAGTTTGAACTTTGATATTTGAATGCATTGTCATATTTTGAATTTTTTTAATAAAAGTCCTAGGCAATAATAAACTGACAACCCGTGTCTAATTTCTCTTCTGAAACCCTTCTTTCCCCTTTCACCATTGACAAAGGATGCTTCTTAAGTTTGTAGGGAATATACAGAATATACACAGCTTTGACTATAAATACTAATCATATAAAAGCTTGCTGGTTAAATTGAATCACAGGATATCATTAAAAGAACAATATTTCCAATTCTGGACACTTGGTAACACCCTAAATATGCCAAGCCTCATGTTGTATTAGCTATTTATTTTCTAATATGTTAGACATGTGATCATGTTTTAAAAATCAGCCGTATAAATGCTGGGAAACAAGGCATAGAGTCTTATATAATAACAAATAAGCCATATATGTATCTGCAATTTTTAAAAAGGTCAATTATAAAATTCAATATAGGTTTCCTGCACACAAACTTCTTGGCTAGGTACTAATAAAACTACTTAGAGGATATAACATCCAGACTTAGATTTGTTGTGCTTGCTCTTGGAGGCAAGAGGGAACACTGCTAAAATCCCTCTTCCTTCCATAATTTTATGATTCCACTTTGAAAGGAAGAACAAATTATATCTTTAAAAATGGGTCCAGGAGTCTCAAATAGGAGATAGGAGACTGGTGGCCTATGACAACGGTGGTGTTGTGGAGGTGAAAGTGACAAAAATACCTCCTTACATTCTTGACCAAAACCATCATCTATATCACCTTTTTCCTTTTCACAATAGTATGTGGTGGGGCTTAAGGAGATTAAAAGAATCCTCTAATTTTCATGTCTTTCTTTCTGTCTTGGGTTTTCTTGCCTGCTACCTGTTTGGTTTATGGATTGACAGTTTTGATAAGCAAACACCGTGTAAAACACATAGGATAGTTCTTTTAAAACAAATCAGTGTTTATGCAAGTTTAATAATCATATTTACTTGTAATCATTAAATCATTTTAAAAAATCTATCTTTCTGCTGTTTTATTGTTTTCTCAACAAATTCTGAGCCCATAAAGTTAATCCTGCTGAAGTAAACATAAGTAACCATAACTTAATTTTTTCTGAAAACTTTTTGTTGCACACATATAGAAAGACTAGACTGCACATATACTAACACAATATGGTATATATCATAACTAATATACATATATGTGTACACACATACACAACACGCGCACACAGACACCCACACACCTATTAATTCACTGTTGAAATACTAGGGAGAAAGTCCTCTATCAGAGGCAATATAGCGTAGTGGTTTAGAGCACAGATCCTAAAGCCAGATTCCAAATCTTGAGTTCCTGGCTTTGCCACTACTAGCTGTGTAACTTCAGACAAGTCTCTGGACTTCCATCTCCTCATTTGTAAATGACAATGACAATTTTACCAATCTCATGAAGTTTTGACGATCAAATAGTTTGGCAATATGAAGCACATATAACAGCGCCTAGCTTATAGTAAGTGCCCAATAAATACTCTCTGTGATGCTAAGTATTATTATTGTTACTATTATTAATTATATCACTGTCTACCAGAAATAGAAGACAGAAGCACAGGTAAGGTTTAAATTATTTTTCATCTATCACTAGACACTTTGGTTTACAAATAAAAGAAGAGGTAGCCTAGCGCCAAATAATAAATACATGTGTTTCTAAGCAAGAAAGGAGGGACTCCTGTGGTATAATTTGAAGGATATAACCAAAGTTTTCTTACTCAAATTTGCCTCTCTATCTAGGTGAACTTCAGCAATTCACTTAAGCTTTCTGGGACTCCATTTCCTCACCTATAAAATGGAGAGATCGAAGTGGATGATTATTAAGCTCTTTCTGAACTCAATGATATTTTCTTTGTTATTATTCAATAACAACTTACATTTTTACAAGATAATGCAAAGTTTTTAAATCCTCAACATATAAATGTCTGAAACAAGACATCTATATTCCTTAGTCTGCATTTTTCTTTCTTGAGTTTTAGCAAAGGACATAAGAGGAACAGTATGGCTTACATAAAGTGAAAGTGACCAGACTGACAGAACATGGGGACATTATTTTTATGTAGAGATGAGGGCCCCTAAACACAAACTACACATGCATTGCATCAACCCCAAGTGCTGACAAGCATTCTGGGATGTGTAGAAATCTCCTAGCCAACTTATCAAAGAAAGAAGACAACAAGCAAAAACAGTTAAGTCTTCCATGATTCCTGCAATCCCACTCCTGGGCATATATCCGGAGAAAAACATGGTCCGAAAGGATACATGCACTCCAATGTTCATTGCAGCATTGTTTACAATAGCCAAGACATGGAAGCAACCTAAACGTCCATCGACAGAGGAATGGATAAAGAAGATGTGGTACATATGTACAATGGATTATTACTCAGCCATTAAGAAGAATGAAATGATGCCATTTGCAGCAACATGGATGGACCTAGAGATTATCATACTGAGTGAAGTTAAGTCAGAGAGAAAGAGAAATAGTATGATATCGCTTGTGTGGAATCTAAAAAAAAATGATAAAAATGAACTTATTTACAAAACCGAAACTGACTCACAGACTTAGAGAATGAACTTATTGTTACCAGGGGGGAAGGGTAGCGGGGAGGGATAGTTAGGGAGTTTGGGAATGGCATGTACCAACTGCTATATTTAAAATGGATAACCAAAAAGGACCTACTGTACAGCACAGGGAACTCTGCTCAATATTATGTAACAACCTAAACGGGAAAATAATTTGAAAAAGAATAAGTACATGTGTATGTATAACTGAATCACTTTGCTGTACACCTGAAACTAACACAACATTGTTAATCAACTATACTCCAATATAAAATAGAAAGTTTAAAATAAATAAATAAAATTCAAAAAAAAATTACGTCTTCTAGAACACTGACTGTGATCCTGAGAATCATAATAATGTCTTTCTAGCTGGAGAAAAACACTAAAACCAACAGAAGAAGGAACCAAGATCTTCTTTTTCAGGATGAAATTCAGTTGTGAAAAGTGTATTGCAAGAAGACTGGGAGTAGGGCTTCCCTGGTGGTGCAGTGGTTAAGAATCCACCTGCCAATGCAGGGGACATGGGTTCAAGCCCTGGTCCAGGAAGATCCCACATGCCATGGAGCAACTAAGCCCATGCGCCACAACTACTGAACCTGCACTCTAGAGCTCACGAACCACCACTACTGAAGTCGGCGCACCTAGAGCCTGTGCTCCGCAACAAGAGAAGCCACTGCAATGAGAAGCCTGCGCACCGCAACAAAGAGTAGCCCCCGCTCACTGCAACTAGAGAAAGCCTGAGCACAGTAACGAAGACCCAACACAGCCTAAAATAAAATAAAATAAATAAATTTATATAAAAGAAAAAGACTGGGAGTAGAAAACATCCTGTGTTTTTGGTGAAGTGAAGACTCAAGCATCACCCCTGTATTAAAGCAGGCCTCATAGTGTGGATAGATCTGTCTTTCTGAATCATTTGAACTTTTTTCATTCTCTTGCTTTTAAGAACGTGACCAAAATAGACGTAGAAGAGCATATGCATTTGTGATGACAGCTAAATATATGTCTTATCCTTTCCAGACACAGAACCTCTTATAAGGCAGAAACCTATACTTTGCAGAAAGTGAGGCACATCAAATGGCAGTAGTCTAGTGGCTAATTAAGCTGGGTGTCATGCCAACCTGGGTTTGAATTTGGCTATGCTGTATTTCCTACCTGTGTAGACAAGTCATCCTTTCCCTCAAAGACTCATTTACTCACCAACAAAATGGGAATAATGATAGGGTTGTTGTGACCTAATACTTATGAAAGGCTTAAAGTAGCTGGCAATGGGTATTCATTAGGAAGAATGGTAGCAGTATTATTAAACATTTTTAAACATGGAGCATTTCATTTTAGATGCAGAAGTATGGGTATAACAACCCTTCAATCTACTGGGAAAAGCAGTCAAACCACTTGTTTGCATTTATCAATGGTCTTAGGAAAGCCTGTACTCTCTCAAAACTATCTCAACTTGCTGAAATGGAGGATTAAAATCAACAAGGTGAAAGTTAATAGAGATAAATGTAAGTACTGCACAGGAGATTATTACAGGGGAGACTTGAGACTTTTCTTCATGTGAAAAAAACATGAGAATGGGACAAGACAGCAAACCCAGGATGTATTGATGAAGATACCGTGTCCAGATTAAGGAAGGTAACATCTAGCCATTTGAGGCATGAATAAAGTCTGAGGAAGACTTAGGCAGGAAAGAAGAAAAGAGATAAATGTGTAACAGTTTGCTATTATCCCTCAATAGTCAAAACAGTACCATATTCAAGTGGTAGTATACTAATTCTGTATCATTCTAGAGGCCATAACTTGAATCAAGGGAATTAAGAGGAGGCAGCTTTTGCCACATGTAAATTTAATAGTCAAGGTTTAGACTAAACTGCTGTAACAAAGAAACTTCAAAATACAGTGGCGATGGAAGGAGATGGAATGGTCAGTGGTAGGGAGGTGAGTTCTACTCTACAATGTTATCCAGGTATTTAAACTGGACAATCAACCCAGCCATCTCCAACACATGGCTCCAATCCCTAAACCTAAAGCTGTCTCTGCAGTTGTTGGCACATCCCAACTACCAGGATATTCAGGACAAACAGCTTTGTCTTTAAAGAGATGACCTGGAAGTTCCACATATTACTTTAGCTCACATCCCATTGGCCCAAACTTAATTGCATGGCCACATCTAACTGTAAGAGAAGTTTGGAAATGTGGTCTCCAGATACATAGTCATAAACCAGCCAAAAGTCAGTGTGTTGGGGTGGGAGTGAGTTGTGATCATTAATTAAAGAAGTGGAGAATAAACATAAAGAAGGGAGAAGTTAGAAGTTTCTGCCACAAGGAAGAATTATATAAACATTATAGCCATTCAGTACTAGAATTAGCAGTCTTATCAACCTATTGCACTTTCTTAGTATTCAGAGTTAGTCACGGATACAATAGAAAATATTCCTGAATTCAACAGTAGATGATACTATGTGGCAAATGTGGTTCCTTCTAACCCTGACATTTTGTAATTTTAAAATGGCACTTTCAACAAGCCCTATCTGCTTAACACACTGTTAGATGGAATTTGAAAGTGACTACTCTAAGCCCTGACGTCTCATTCCCCTTCTTGTATCATTAGGGTATATGGCTATATCCTTAACTTCTGTCAGTGCAGATACTATATTTCATTCATCATCATAATTTAAAGGGTTACCTATTTTTAAGATAAACATAAATGAAATGTTAGTCAAATCTCAGACCTCAATTCAGCCATAACTCATAATATTATTCTTCTAATGCATTTTTTTCAGAAAGTTAGTAAAAAAAAAAGTGGTAAAAAAAGTTAATAGATTATTTTGTAGCATATATTGGGGTTAAAAAATCTATAGCTACTGCCTTCTTTAACTATTAAGTTATATGAGTTATATTAAGGATCTATTATAAATATCTGTAATAAACCCTGATTTTTGCAAACAGGTGAAAGTTTCTTCCAAGTGAGATTATTCAACTTTTTTAGGGGTAATATGTGAAGGAAAAAATTAAACCTTAATCTTGGCTGAATCTTTCTGAACTGAAGTTGTGACCTTACCACAAAGACATGATTTAAGTCAACAAAATGGGGGCAGAGGGAGGAAATTAATCAAATTTGTCAGTTTCATTCTACTGGTTACTTCTTTCAAGTTTTGACCTAATCGTCCCATAAGCATATAGTCTCAGAAGGCTTACTTTATAATTTAAAATTAAACTTGGATTAAAACTACACTGTGTCTATATGACACTTTTGTGGGAATTAGAGAAGGTGGAGGATGCTTCCCCCAAAGCAATGGCATGTTCAGTTGAGAAAAGGCTGGATTTAGAGTTCCACCCAGACCTTCAACCAGTCTTTTTTGTGCAGTACACAAATGCACAACCTTCTGTAGCAGCTCTAAATCATTTATTTAGTTGAGCAAAGAATTAAATTAAATGTAAAGCTTTTCTTCAAAGGGTTATGTTGTTTCTAATAGAGTACATTTACCCTCTTCTTCGGTAAAATGGTAAATTGTGGCAAATAAACATGATTGTTGTCTGGATTCACTTTTCAAAATAACAGCAAATCCAATGAGAATTTCAGAATAACTCCTGAGTAGATTCTCTGTCTCCTTCAGAAGTTAGGGGAATCTTTACTCTCACTCAGACTTTATCTTTTAAAAATCAGATAAATGCTCATGAAATTTAAACTCTGGTAAACATTGGGAAACTTACCCTTAGTGACTATTTTGATTATTTTCTCACAATAAAAATTAATTTACTCACATAAATCCTTACCTTTCGTACACTGATAGACTGTATTGGGAGATGAATCAGATACATTTATGATTGAATTTCAAAAGCTACAAAACATGTGTGTATTTATGTATATGTATACACGTGCACAACAGGAATTTCTTTCTCTTTAGAATAAGCAATGTTAGAGAAAATTTATTATTCAACTCCAGACTCAGAGTTGAGTAATCTAAAAAGGACTTATTTCTAAATAACATAGACAAGTATTCAGGATTAAAATTAAATATTTTTCAGAATTTTTCAATCTGGCTGCAAATTAACACATTCATTTTTCCATTGTTTCAAGTAAAAATTATTGAAGTACTCATGAAAAATCATGCTTCATGTGTGATTAAACTGATTTATTTCTACTTCTAATTCCATTTACTTTAATAAAATGTTAACATTAAAAGAGAGATCAAGGCTTAAGATGCTGACAGGAAGTTTAGTTTTCAAGTAAAATCATGGGAATGGAGCACATGCTTGTCTACACCATGTTCACTGGCATTTACAGGGAGAAATTTGTGCAATGGGCAGGAAGATTATTGTTAACGCCTTCCAGAGATCATGAGGCCTGCATTTAACAAACATAACTTTATACTTTCCAAGGCCAACCTCTAGCTAGGAGTCAGGATATAGCCCCTTGGCAATTAGGCTGGGGACACGGGTTATTGACTGACATACCATGAAATACCACCAGGCCTTAGAAGGATAGCTTGCTGCAGAATGTGCTAACAGACACTTAATTGGGACAGTAAGATCTCCATGGCAAATTGTTATATGTAATTTACACCATTCATGTATCTGCTGCAAACACTCTAATAAAATAAGTTATTCTCTAGCACTGAGAAAAAGCACAAACTGCTATATTTTATATGAAGAGTGCAGAATTTATCTCTACCTATGGCCTTTGGAGTTTTGTTCCTTAGTCTTGCTTAGCAATCTTCATGACCAGTATTTGACTTCCATTCAATATTTAATGTACATACTGATTTTTTTTTTTTTAGCATTTCCATTGTAAGACTTAGCCTGACAGCTCCTTCTCCACAGGATGCCTAAATGAGTGACACCCAACTGGCAGGGGGAAGTGGGTAATCAAAGTGTCTACAGAGCTCCTTTTATTTGCTTCTTACCCCATACCAACTCTTCCAGTTCGGTAATTGATGTCTTCTCTTGGTAACTTAGGAGAAGGAAAGGAAATGTACAGATGTGGTCATATTAAACCCTATCAAAACTCCTACTCTGATGTATTCTTAAGCTTCTTTCTCACTTCTTATGGTGGAAGGAGGGAGTTTACACATGAAGTTCCTCCACCCTCTCTCTCAAACTTGTTGGCAGATTTACAGAAACAGCCAGGACTACCCCAACTGCAGACAGATTTCTCTCACCACTATAGAGCAGAACTTTCCCAAGTACTGAACTCAGAGAGTCAATAGCATCACATTGATCCTGCCTGAGGAGGGAAACCCATACCACCCCAGGGTCCACCCTAATGGGTCGGGCTCTCACTAACAGGGCCCCAGACCACAGACCTTTCCCTCTTTCTTCCTTTCTTATCAAGCTTTCCTACTATATCTCATATACCATTCAGGGTCTGATATTAGGTTTGTTGATATCAAAAATTTAATTCACACTACAGTCTTAGGAATTCACCATACTTTAAAAGTTTTATCTTTCCCCAGGGACATCAACATTTCAAGGAAGACTTTCAGGAATGCAAATTCCTCTGTCTACTTGTAAGGCTGATGCAGATCCAGCAGTATACACACAGTATTTGGTTCTAAATCTAACTTTTCCTGTCCTAGGCTACGAGCTATGCCTAACCTGAGTGGTTTAAGAATCATTTATTTCACAAAAGTGCTTTGTATGTCTATTACTGCCTAAGCTTGAACTAGTTTCTGATGACTCAAAAGTGAATTATACAAGATTCATGAAATTTAAGGATTTCCCTGTCCCATGAGATACAGACTATAGATATATTATATATGTATTATTACAAGGCAGGCTATTATTACAACCTCTCTAATAACTCTTCCTGCACTAGTGAAATTGCTGGTTTACTTCTCTGCTCCTTGCCCACCCCCTGATGTCCTTGTGGGACAAGATTGTGTCTTACCCATCTTTGTAATTATACTTACCTAACTTCAGGATACAAAACACATTAGATAAGAAAGGAAGGTGTGGATACAGAAACTGATACTCAGAGATGTTAAGGGCTTAGTCACAATGAAAATCTAGTAAGATCAGAAATGGGTTCAAATCTAAGTCCTTTGGCTCTAGGTAACATGCTCTTACCTCAACATCATTCGTCCATTGACATTCCTTTTAAGGAGTCAACCTGATAGCAATGTACATGTAAGCATGAATGCTAAGCACATACAGCTACAGTCATTTCTAGTAATCTACAGATCACCTACATGTTAATTATCTACTTCGTGGCTTATCTGTTAGAAATGATTGCTATCAGAGTGTCTTCCATTTGCCATCAAATACACCTCTGAACCTTTTACCCGATTATCGCTTGCACAGGAAATGTAGACCACTGAGATTCTAATATTACCCTAGGTGCAACATAATTTAAATAATAAATCTGATGCACTCCCCCATTGCCAACTGACAAAATTTAATATAAATGGTTCTTAAGAGATGCACCCCTATATTACCACAGATAATTTAGTTTATTGTACTTACTTTGTTGTAACTTACATTCAGAGATTCTGTTTTGGGTAGGAGTATTTAAGGACATTGATGTGTACTTTTCTCTCTGAAGCTGCCCACCTCCAGGACATACTATATAACCTTCACTCTTGGAGGCTCAAAAACTCATATAATCTTAGAAGGTAAATCTGGGAAACGTAGCCCTCTCTATTCGAATTGCCATGATGCCATTCTATGGAAAGGCTTGCTAGTGACCTGCCAATAGTAAAGCTCCCAGGTGAGCAATAGCATCTTTCCAAACACAGAGAGCAAATTCAGACTTGTCACAAGTGGCCATTTAATCAGGAAACAATTCTCTAGAGTTTAGACATCACTTATGTGATTTATTTTTCAATATGTAAGCTCTCAGGTATCACTGCAAAAGACCAACCACAACAAAACTATAAAATTAAACATACACACATACACACACAGAGAAATAAGCCTCTGGTGACTTTAAACAACCAAAAAAACTTTTTTTCCACTTCTTTCATCAAACTTTTTCCTATTCCATCCAAATGGAGAGCACCACAGGACATCGTGAAGGTAGTAGAGGTGTCACCAGCACAGTGCTGCTCTGAGAACCACTGGTACAGTCTTCATGAAGACTTATGAAGACACAAAGTCTTTTGTCCCTTCAGAATAAAAAGTCCAGTGCAATGAACCTGTCATTTGAAACCTTGAGGGTTTTAATTTTATACATAATGGAGTTTGGAAATGAACCTATTGTACAGTTTTGCTCAGAATTCAGATTTATATTATGTACTCCTACAGATGCCCTAAAATGTACTCAAGTAGCAGGGTGTTGATGACATATACTAAAGTGGCAATTCTAATTGCTATCTGTATTGTGTAAACTACTTTAGCAAGCTAATCCAGGAACCCCTTTTCATTCAGTGCTAAAGACAAGCAGTTAAACATATATAGTAGCCCACTTAGTTAATCATCATCTTGCTCTCACTGAGAACAGTCATGTTTCTCAAGACCAGCATATGCAAATTTGGGGTGGGGAGAGAGAAAGAAAGAGAAAAAGAAAAGTATATTCAAGGTTTTCTAAGGCAATATATTTAAGATAATTGCCCTTCTATTACCTGGTTCTGAAGATTACAGTGCAAAGACTAAATAACCCCAATATATACCACATATATATATATATAAAATAATCACATACAGCAAATATAGTCCTTAATTGAGGGAACAGAACAAGTAGGGTACCTGACCATAAAAAAGACAAGATAAGAAATATTAATCAAGCAGCATTTAACCTCCATTTACATCAACTGCCTGTAGAAGCACCCCCAAAACTAATATTTTAGCAATCTATAACTAAAGGCTTCAATGTCAATTTATCTCTTTATTTTTAATGTAACATTTGTTCAATGTACGGAACTAATTTCTTTTTTTAACATCTTTATTGGAGTATAATTGTTTTACAATGTTGTGTTAGTTGCTGCTGTATAACAAAGTGAATTAGCTATATGTATACATATATCCCCATATCCCATCCTTCTTGCGTCTCTCTCCCACTCTCCCTCCCTATCCCACCCCGTCACGTGGTCACAAAGCACCGAGCTGATCTCCCTGTGCTATGAGGCTGCTTCCCACTAGCTATCTATTTTACATTTGGTAGTGTGTATATGTCAATGTTACTCCCTCACTTCGTCCCAGCCTACCCTTCTCCCTCCACATGTCCTCAAGTCCATTCTCTACGTCTGCATCTTTCTTCCTGTCCTGCCCCTAGGTTCGTCAGAACCTTTTTTTTTTTTTTTAGATTCCATATATATGTGTTAGCATACAGTATTTGTTTTTCTCTCTCTGACTTACTTCACTCTGTATGACAGACTCTAGGTCCATCCACCTTACTACAAATAACTCAATTTTGTTTCTTTTTATGCCTGAGTAATATTCCATTGTATATATGGGTCACATCTTCTTTATCCATTCATCTGCTGATGGACACTTAGGTTGCTTCCATGTCCTGGCTATTGTAAATAGAGCTGCAATGAACACTGTGGTACATGACTCTTTTTGAATTATGGTTTTCTCAGGGTAAATGCCCAGAAGTGCGATTGCTGGGTCATATGGTAGTTCTATTTTTCGTTTTTTAAGGACCCTCCATACTGTTCTCCATAGTGGCTGTATCAATTTACATTCTCACCAACAGTGCAGGAGGGTTCCCTTTTCTCCACACCCTCTCCAGCATTTGTTGTTTGTAGATCTTTTGATGATGGCTGTTCTGACTGGTGTGAGGTGATACCTCATTGTAGTTTTGATTTGCATTTCTCTAATGATTAGTGATGTTGAGCATTCTTTCATGTGTTTGCTGGCAATCTCTATATCTTATTTGGAGAAATGTCTATTTAGATCTTCTGCTCATTTCTGAATTGGGTTGCTTGTTTTTTTGATAATGAGCTACATGAGCTGTTTGTATATTTTGGAGATTAATCCTTTGTCAGTTGCTTCGTTTGCCAATATTTTCTCCCATTCTGAGGGTTGTCTTTTCGTCTTGTTTATGGTTTCCTTTGCTGTACAAAAGCTTTTAAGTTTCAATAGGTCCCATTTGTTTATTTTTATTTTTATTTCCATTTCTCTAGGAGGTGGGTCAAAAAGAATCTTGCTGTGATTTATGTCAGAGAGTGTTCTTCCTATGTTTTCCTCTTAAGAGTTTCATAGTGTCTGGCCTTACATTTAGGTCTTTAATCCATTTTGAGTTTATTTTTGAGTATGGTGTTAAGGAGTGTTCTAATTTCATTCTTTTACATGTAGCTGTCTAGTATTACCAGCACCACTTATTGAAGAGACTGTCTTTTCTGCATTGTATATTCTTGCCTCCTTTATCAAAGATAAGGTGACCATATGTACATGGGTTTATCTCTGGGCTTTATATGCTGTTCCATTGATCTATATTTCTGTTTTTGTGCCAGTACCATACTGTCTTGATTACTGTAGCTTTGTAGTATAGTCTGAAGTCCAGGAGCCTGATTCCTCCAGCTCCATTTTTCTTTCTCAAGATTGCTTTGGCTATTCGGGGTCTTTTGTGTTTCCATACAAATTGTGAAATTTTTTGCTCTAGTTCTGTGAAAAATGCCCTTGGTAGTTTGATAGGGATTGCAATGAATCTGTAGATTGCTTTGGGTACTATAGTCATTTTCACAAAGTTGATTCTTCCAATCCAAGAACATGGTATATCTCTCCATCTGTTTATATCATCTTTAATTTCTTTCATCAGTGTCTTATAGTTTTCTGCATACAGGTCTTTTGTCTCCTTAGGTAGGTTTATTCCTAAGTATTTTATTCTTTTTGTTGCAGTGGTAATTGGGATTGTTTCCTTAATTTCTCTTTCAGATTTTTTCATCATTAGTGTATAGGAATGCAAGAGATTTCTGTGCATTAATTTTGTATCCTGCTACTTTACTAAATTCATTGATTAGCTCCCATAGTTTTCTGGTAGCATCTTTTGGATTCTCTATGTATAGTATCATGTCATCTGCAAACAGTGACAGCTTAATTTCTTCTTTTCCGATTTGGTTTCCTTTTATTTATTTTTCTTCTCTGATTGCTGTGGCTAAAACTTCGAAAACTATGCTGAATAACAGTGGTGAGAGTGGACATCCTTATCTTGTTCCTGATTTTAGAGGAAATGGTTTCAGTTTTTCTCCATTGAGACGACATTAGCTGTGGGTTTGTCATATATGGCCTTTATTATGTTGAGGTAAGTTCCCTCTATGCCTACTTATTGGAGAGTTTTTATCATAAATGGGTGTTGAATTTTGTCAAAAGCTTTTTCTGCATCTATTGAGATGATCATATGGTTTTTATCCTTCAGTTTGTTAATATGGTGTATCACATTGATTGATTTGCGTATATTGAAGAATCCTTGTATTCCTGGGATAAACCCCACTTGATCATGGTGTATGATCCTTTTAATGTGCTTTTGGATTCTGTTTACTAGTATTTTGCTGAGCATTTTTGCATCTATGTTCATCAGTGATATTGATTTGTAGTTTTCTTTTTTTGTGACATCTTTTTCTGGTTTTGGTTTCAGGGTGATGGTGGCCTCGTAAAATGACTTTGCAAGTGTTCCTCCCTCTGCTATATTTTGGAAGAGTTTGAGAAGGATAGGTGTTAGCTCTTCTCTAAATGTTTGATAGAATTTTTCTGTGAAGCCATGTGGTCCTGGGCTTTTGTTTGTTGGAAGATTTTTATTCACAGTTTCAATTTCAGTGCTTGTGATTCGTCTGTTTACATTTTCTATTTCTTCCTGGTTCAGCCTCAGAAGGTTGTGCTTTTCTAAGAATGTGTCCATTTCTTCCACGTTGTCCATTTTATTGGCATATAGTTGCCTGTAGTAATTTCTCAATGGTTCATTGTATTTCTGCAGTATCAGATGTTACTTCTCCTTTTTCATTTCTAATTCTATTGATTTGAGTCTTCTCCTTTTTCTTATGAGTCTGGCTAGTGGTTTATCAATTTTGTTTACCTTCTCAAAGAACAAGCTTTTAGTTTTATTGATCTGTGCTATTGTTTCCTTCATTTCTTTTTCATTTATTTTTGATCTGATTTTTTTCCTTCTGCTAACTGGGTTTCTTTTGTTCTTCTTTCTCTAATTGCTTTAGGTGCAAGGTTAGGTTGTTTATTTGAGATGTTTCTTGTTTCTTGAAGTAGGATTATATTGCTATAAACTTCCCTCTTAGAACTGTTTTTGCTGCATCCCATAGGTTGTGGTTCATCATGTTTTCATTGTCATTTGTTTCTAGGTATTTTTTGATTTCCTCTTTGATTTCTTCAGTGATCTCTTGGTTATTCAGTAGCATATTGTTTAGCCTCCATGTGTTTGTTTCTTTTACAGTTTTTTTTCCTGTAATTGCTATCTAGTCTCATAGTGCTGTGGTCAGAAAAGATACTTGATTCAATTTCAATTTTCTTAAATTTACCAAAGTTTGATTTGTGACCCAAGATATGCTCTATCCTGGAGAATGTTCTATGAGCATTTGAGAAGAAAGTGTATTCTGTTGTTTTTGGATGAAATGTCCTATAAATATCAATGAAGTCTGTCTTGTTTAATATATCATTTAAAGCTTGTGTTTCCTTATTTATTTTCATTTTGGATGATCTGTCCATTGGTGAAAGTGGGGTGTTAAAGTCCTCTACTATGATTGTGTTACTGTCAATTTCCCATTTTATGGCTGTTAGCATTTGCTTTAAGTATTGAGGTGCTCCTGTTATATCTTTACAATTGTTAAAAATATTTAAAATTGTTATAATATTTACAATTGTTATATCTTCTTCTTGGATTGATCCCTTGACCATTATGTAGTATCCTTCTTTGTCTCTTGTAATAGTCTTTATTTTAAAGTCTATTTTGTCTGATATGAGAATTGCTACTCCAGCTTTCTTTTGATTTCCATTTGCATGGAATATCTTTTTCCATCCCCTCACTTTCAGTCTGTATATGTCCTTAGGTCTGAAGTGGGTCTCTTGTAGACAGCATATATACAGGTCTTGTTTTTGTATCTCTTCAGCCAGTCTATGGCTTTTGGTTGACGCATTTAATCCATTTACATTTAAGGTAATTATCGATATGTATGTTCCTATTACCATCGTCTTAATTGTTTGGGGTTTGTTATTGTAGGTCTTTTCCTTCTCTTATGTTTCCTGCCTAGAGAAGTTCCTTTAGCATTTGTTGTAAAGCTGGTTTGGTGGTGCTGAATTCTCTTAGCTTTTGCTTGTCTGTAAAGGTTTTAATTTCTCCATCAAATCTGAATAAGATTCTTGCTGGGTAGAGTAATTGGTTGTTGGTTTCCCTTTCATCACTTTAAAGATGTCCTGCCACTCTCTTCTGGCTTGCAGAGTTTCTGCTGAAAGATCAGCTGTTAACCTTATGGGGATTCCCTTGTATGTTATTTGTTGTTTTTCCCTTGTTGCTTTTAATATTTTTTCTTTGTATTTAATTTTTGATAGTTTGATTAATATGTGTCTTGGTTTGCTTCTCCTTGGATTTATCCTGTATGGGACTCAGTGTGCTTCCTGGACTTGATTGACTATTTCCTTTCCCTTGTTAGGGAAGTTTTCAACTATAATCTCTTCAAATATTTTCTCAGACCGTTTCTTTTTCTCTTCTTCTTCTGGGACCCCTATAATTAGAATGCTGTTGCGTTTAATGTTGTCCCAGAGGTCTCTGAGACTGTCCTCAATTCTTTTCATTCTTTTTTCTTTATTCTGCTCTGCAGTAGCTATTTCCACTATTTTATCTTCCAGGTCACTTATCCGTTCTTCTGCCTCAGTTATTCTGCTGTTGATTCCTTCTAGAGAATTTTTCATTTCATTTATTGTGTTGTTCATCATTGTTTGTTTGCTCTTTAGTTCTTCTAGGTCCTTGTTAAATGTTTCCTGTATTTTCTCCATTCTATTTCCAAGATTTTGGATCATCTTTACTATCATTACTCTGAATTCTTTTTCAGGTAGACTGACTATTTCCTCTTCAGTTGTTTGGTCTGGTGGAGTTTTACCTTGCTCCTTCATCTGCTCTGTGTTTCTCTGTCTTCTCATTTTGCTTAACTTGCTGTATTTGGGGTCTCCTTTTTGCAGGCTGCAGGTTCATAGTTCCCATTGTTTTTGGTGTCTGCCCCCAGTGGGTAAGGTTGTTTCAGTGGCTTGTGTACGCTTCCTGGCAGAGGGGACTGGTG
Source organism: Balaenoptera ricei (assembly GCF_028023285.1). Lineage (NCBI taxonomy): Eukaryota > Metazoa > Chordata > Mammalia > Artiodactyla > Balaenopteridae > Balaenoptera > Balaenoptera ricei. The sequence continues at coordinate 52,654,823 of NC_082645.1, forward strand.
CCTGTGTTCTGCTGCATGGGGCTGGATCTTGTCTTTCTGGTGCGCAGGGCTGCATCTGGTGGTGTGTTTTGGGGTGTCCATGAACTTAGTATGATTTTAGGCAGCCTCACTGCTAATGGGTGTGGTTGTGTTCCTGTCTTGCTAGTTGTTTGACATGGGGCATCCAGCCCTGGAGCTTCCTGGCCGTTGGGTGGAGCTGGGTCTTAGCGTTGAGACAGCGATCTCTGGGAGAGCTCTCGCCAATTGATATTACAGGGGTCCGGGAGGTCTCTGGTGGTCCAGTGTCCTGAACTCGGCTCTCCCACCTCAGAGGCTCAGGCCTGACACCAGGCCAGAGCACCAAGACCCTGTCAGCCACATGGCTCAGAAGAAGAGTCAGAAAAAAAGAAAGAGAAAGAAATAAAAAAATAAAATAAAATAAACACAATAAAATCATTAAAATTAAAAAGTAAGTAAAAAAAGAAGAGAGCACCCAAACCAATAAACAAATCCACCAATGATAACAATCGCTAAAAACTATACTAAGATAAACATAAAAATCAGAAACAAGTCAGTCGCAGACAGCAAACCCCAAGTCTACAGTTGCTCCCAAAGTCCACCACCTCAATTTTGGGATGATTCGTTGTCTATTCAGGTATTCCACAGATGCAGGGTACATCAAGTTGATTGTGGAGATTTAATCCGCTGCTCCTGAGGCTGCTGGGAGAGATTTCCCTTTCTCTTCTTTGTTTGCACAGCTCCTGGGGTTCAGCTTTGGTTTTGGCCCCACCTCTGCGTGTAGGTTGCCCTCAGCCTTCTGTTCTGCCCAGACATGATGGGGTTAAAGCAGCGGCTGATTAGGGGGCTCTGGCTCAGTCTTGCTGGGAGGAAGGAGGGGTATGGTAGTTATAATTGGAATGTGCAGTTAGCCTGTGGTGGCAGAGGCCAGTGTGACATTGCACCAGCCTGAGGTGCACCGTGTGTTCTCCCGGGGAAGTTTTCCCTGGATCACGGGACCCTGGCAGTGGCGGGCTGCACAGTCTCCCAGGGAGGGGGGGCATGTGGATAGTGACCTTGTGCTTGCATACACAAGGATTGCATACACCAAGGATTCTTGGTGGCTGCAGTAGCAGCATTAGCGTTTCATGCCTAACTCTGCTGTCCGCGCTGATAGCCACGGCTTGCACCTCTCTCTGGAGCTCGATTAGGTGGTGCTCTGTCTTCTGTGGGCAGACAGGGAAGGAATTCCCTCTCCTTGTGCACCCCAAAACAATGGTCTCTTGCCTCTTAGGCAGGTCCAGAGTTTTTTCCGGACTCCCTCACAGCTACCTGTGGCGCACTCACCCCCTTCAGGCTGTGTTCATGCAGCCAACCCCAGTCCTCTCCCTGGGGTCCGACCTACGAAGCCTGTGCCTCAGGTCCCAGCCCCCACCCGCCCCAGTGGGTGAGCAGACAAGCCTCTCAGGCTGGTGAGTGCTGGTTGGCACTGATCCTCTGTGCGGGAATTTCTCTGCTTTGCCCTCTGCACTCCTGTTGCTGCGCTCTCCTCCATGGTTCCAACGCTTCCCTCCCACCCGCCCTCCGTCTCTGCCAGTGAAGGGGCTTCCTAGTGTGTGGAAACTTTTCCTCCTTCACAGCTCCCACCCAGAGGTGCAGGTTCCGTCCCTATTCTTTTGTCTCTTTTTTTTCTTTTGCCCTACCCAGGTACGTGGGGATTTTCTTGCCTTTTGGAAAGTCTGAGGTCTTCTTCCAGCGTTCACTAGGTGTTCTGTAGAAGCTGTTCCACACGTAGACGTATTTTTGATGTATTTGTGGGGAGGAAGGTGATCTCCACGTCTTACTCCTCTGCCATCTTGAAGGCCCCCCTCTACGGAACTAAGTTTTTATTTCTCCATTTCATGTTTGCAGAAAAGATCCAGTGCAGCATTTCAGAATTTGGTTTGGCTCTGCCACACTGGAGTTACCCAAGCCAACATATTCAGCATAGCACAGTGTTTTAATGTAATGATATACCACTGCTTCTAGACCCAGCAATAAGATGAAAATCCAAGAACAGGCATAAAACACCCATGAAGAAATGACAGAGCTTGAAGTCAGCTTGAATAATTTCTGAGTCATAAATTCATGAAAGCGGAGGGAGGAAAAAAGAGAAAAGGAGAAGCAAGGAGGAGGGGGAAAAGGGCAAGTGAGTGGCTCATTCTACCCAACTCAAACACTGAATTTAGGAGCTTTATGCACATTCCTATTTCTTATTCACAGGACTCCAGTATATATCAACTGACCCACAATCATGGATGCATTAGAAGCTCTGCCTCAATTGTGTTGAGAGGGTAGAGTGTGCCCAGTTTGGTAATCATGCATTTTTCACTTTGGCTACATATGTATGTGTATGTGCACAGTTGTGCATAACAGATAGCGGTGCATGTTTTGCACCATTCACACTGGCTTCCTTCAGACTTCATTTTCCTTCCCCAGATATCTGCTGCCTGTCTTTGCTCCTGCAGAACATCATGATTTGATGGGAACTCTGTAAATCTGTATTAGTGCCTGGGATACACACTTTTCTCCTAACACCCTCAAGACAGCTGAGATCAGCACTTCTGTCAATAGTTTCCAGGTATGACCTCTGGGGAACTAGGCTACCCCTGGAATTTACTTTTCCTCACAGACGAATAAAGCTTGAGGAATACCACAAAACACATCCTTTCTGATTAGCACATCCAGATAGAAACTCTCATATCTTTGACCACTCCTTTCCTTTTTGTCAATATTTAAATTGGAATTTAGAATGGGTATGCTGCTAAAAATCTGGAATTTTTTAAATTAAAAAATTGGAAATATAATGATACACCACCATACACATCTAAGGAAAAATGCCTGCCTGATGGACAAATGTGATGTTCCCGTTGGCATGCCTGGCTGGTGGTCCTTTGTACTACTATGCATGTAATGTGCTCAGAGGGCCTGTCATGTCCCCCTCCAGACTGTAAACCTTGGCAGCTGAAGGCACACACAGCATCCAGAACATGGGAGGCTTTCAATAAACGTCTATTGAATTTATTGGAAACATGAGGAGTCTCTTTAAATATTGGGGTTCTGACTCCACCTTTCTTGACTATGTTTATTACTTTTACTTAGGAATATCTAAGAAGATATACCTTTCCATCCTAAGAACTGGATGAGTGTCAGGGAAGAAAAATCAATAGAGAGAAAAGAGAATTCTACAACCAATTCCATGCCCCTGACTTTGAACCCTACAGATTCCTAAAAAGTAGGCAGTGTATTGGGAGCCGGCTACCTCCATTTTGATCTGCAAGCTTAGTTTTAATATTAACTACTATGGCAGACATTAAAAAGACCCAAGAAGCACAAAGTATCTGCAGAGCTAAGCAGCAGTACTCCTTGTACCCAAGGTGAACTTTCTCTATACAGGTATTTGTATACTGGATTTACCTCTGAAGTTAAGCTAGATACGGGAGTAAAAGGGAAACTAGATATCTGAACAACTATTACTTGATGAGTGGAAGTTGGAGCAATTATAAACAAGCAGAAGAAAACCCAGGTATTAAAGTGCCTTTAAGTATAGTTTGAAATTGTGTAGTAAGCACCCTAGGGTCAGCACAGCTTTCTGGAATGAAGCATGTCTCTGAACAAAAACTTTTCTGTAACTTATATTCTGTATACCTGCATGTTTTATTTTTGATACAGCACTGTTGGTAAAGAGTTCTGAAAGGCATAAGAAGCATTAAATAATGCTACACAATGAAAGACTAGATGGCAATTAGAATGTCCAAGTTTGTCATTTTTGCTTTAAAAGGAACGTTGGAAATATGATTTATGTAATGATCTCATTTTCTGAAAGGAATCCGATTGCAGACAAAGGAGTGTTCGTCTAGAAGTTAGGGATGTATAGCTTGAGAAATATTGATTTATAGTGAATACTTAGAATCACATTAACCATTGTTCTCCTGGAAATACCAAGTTAGTTATTTATAAACAGCCTGATCTCACGATCAGGTTCAATATCCAGGGCTCACTTCTGTTTTTTGGTGACCTTTTACATCAATAGCTATTCAAATGTTCAGGTGGCTTCCATTTTAGGTTTTATTTATTTTGGTTTACATTTTTTCTCCTTCATAATAGGTCACAAGGTCCTTCCTACCTGCATTGTTCCACAAAGGTTATCCAGCGCACATTAGAAGCATGTGGCCCGTGAGCCAAATATAGCACATGACTGTGTTTGTTTTGGCTTCCAGGTGTTTGAAATGTATGGATTTCTTTAGATATGGATATGTTTTCCAGTTTGCAAGAGTTCTTACCACTCCCTAATGTTCTTACCTGCATATTTACAATTAACTTCTTGGTCTCTGTAGACACTTGATTGGAAAGCTCTAGCCTAGAACCTAGGCTTCCCCTGATGCAAGAAATATTCCTTATTCCATGCTATTCTTTACTTCACACTGTTCTTGTACTTCACTTTGATTCAATTTAGCACTAAATTTTCACAGGCATTCATTCATTGTTTGTTGAGCTTCTTCTAAATGCCGAGTACTGTCCTGGGCACTGGTGACAGCAGTGTCTACTGGTGATACATCATGCCCGCTCTCACAGAGCTTTTATTCTTGTTGGGGATAAGAGGGCACATGGACAATAAATAAATACTTTTAGGTGGTGATAAGTATTATGTAAAGAAAAATAAAGCAGAGAAAGGAGGTCGAGCATGACAGGGGATGTTATTTTCAACAGGGTATTAGGAACATTCTCTCTGATGAGGTGACATCTTAGCACACACCTGAGTAAAGTCATAGGATAAACCACACGGATATCTGTGGGAAGAACTTCCCAAGCAAACACAGGTCTCCTCCTAGAAAGAGCTCTATCTTTATACAGGTAAAAGCTTCTAACTCTAGCACACTCTTTTGGTTTCCTCAGCTGAGTATAGAAGACAATTGCTAGTGGTTTTCTACTTAATTCTGTCACTACTTTTTACACATAGTTTTTTAAAACCAAATGGAAAATAAATCAGTAATTTTCAAACTCTTCCTTCACTATTACAACTTGATCTGATGCTTCTGTTATCACTGTAACAATAATAGATGATAATAGAAAGTTGCTACTATAAAGGAAAGTGTCTATTGAAAAAGCTGCTTTTAGAAAACTCTCCCACCAAAAATCCCAAGGTTACTTCAAACAGCAACAACAATGACTAACAAACAATGGCATGATTATGTAAAAAAGAATCATATTACTTTTGCGAGTACCTTTTAAATAATAGAAGAAATGAACATTCTACTTACTTTTTAAAAAAGAGTAAGTAATGGTTGTAAATGAGTAATTAAGGAAGCATAATCTTTGTTTTTTAAGGTAGCAATAATTTTAGAATTCTAAAGAGATCTGAGAAATTATTTATATCAATTCCTTCTTTTAAACTATAAGAAAACTAAAGCTCTGAGGGATGAAGTGGCTTGTCCAAGGACAAAGAGCCATTTATTGGTCAAACTAGAACCTGAACCCAAGGTTCCTAATTTTTAGACTGGTACTCTTATTACACTGTATATATCACATTGCACTAGTGAATTTAAAAAATCAAAAACTACTATTGAGACTCATTATTTTCCATGCTGTCAGCCAACACCCAATGACTGCAATAAGTTAGATATTTTCTTAGTGTATCCACTATGCCCTCCACTCCTTGACTACTGGAACGTGAAAGCATGTTCTATCAGGAAGGCTAATTTGTACCTCTCTATGTCAAACACCCCAAACCCCAGTTTATGGTTATGAAGGGCAAGATTAATTTAGGAATTTCACAGATGCTTTAGAAAGGCATTAGTGGGGCCTCTTGGATCAGAAAAAAAAGATGTCTAAGTAACAACACTCAATAGAGTAGAGTCTAAATCCTGTTCTGGATCTTTGCAGATGGTGATCATGGGAAAGAGGAACCCAAGCACGCTGGCTCAGTTTATGCAGAATCACTGGATTGATAAATCCATTCCAATCTCCATCTTGTATATGTCTAATATGCCAGTTTACCACTGCAAGAATAGTAATTGGTGATTTCTTTGCTCATATTCTTACTTTTAAGTGAAAAAAACATATCTAAGAATTAATACCTTAAAAATAAATTAGTTGAGAGTAGTTATAAAAACAGCAATGGGGCTTCCCTGGTGGCGCAGTGGTTGAGAATCTGCCTGCCAATGCAGGGGACACGGGTTCAAGCCCTGGTCTGGGAAGATCCCACATGCCGCAGAGCAGCTAGGTCCATGAGCCACAGTTGCTGAGCCTGCACGTCTGGAGTCTGTGCTCCGCAACAAGAGAGGCCGCGATAGTGAGAGGCCGGCGCACCGCGATGAAGAGTGGACCTCGCTTGCCGCAACTAGAGAAAGCCCTCGCACAGAAACGAAGACCCAACACAGCCATAAATAAATAAATAAATAAATAAATAAATAAAATTTAAAAAAAAAATGCCTTGCTAAAAATAACCTTTCCTACAGTAGAAAATATTAAAAAAAAAAACAAACAGCAATATAGAAATAATTTTAAATAATTCTTCAAATTAATTTGATTTTCAAGATTAACCTAAACCTAAAATAACTTAGTCACTTTTTTGCTTACACCTAAAATTAAATTATTGGTCATTAAAAATTCCTATCACCAAGATATTAAAATATGCTATGTATTTTACTGTCAACATAATAGTATGCTATTATTTTTTGCATATTTCCTATTAATAACAAATCATCCAAACCATCAGTTTCAATATCTATACAGTAAACTCATAGAAATGTATCAGTTGTGGATCTTGGTGTAGGTTCAACTCAATTCAATGGATACATATTGAGCATCTACTATATGCTAAGAAGATAATCAAAATACAATTAAGAAATGATCCCTGAACTCAAAGAAGTTAGATTTAACTTAGAGTTTCAGTTAGCTGTCAGAGGCCTGATAATTTTTTATTTGTTCATATTTTATTTAGATTGTAGTAAATGTCATCCATCCAGAACTAATCCAACAGCAAAGGCCTTATGCTTTAGGTGTATGCTATGGACGTGTATAATCCCAATCATCTGAAGAAAGTGAAACATGCTATATCCCGAGGAGGACATTTGGAGGGGAAGTTTTGGCTTACACATAGCAGGCTCTCAATAAAATTCTGATGATTGAACAGTAACTCAATTCTTTTGTTCCAACTTGGGAACCAAGGAAGACATCTCCCACAATGAAACCCTTTAAGAGTATCGGGAATCTCCATGCTGTACCCTCTCTGACACTTCACACCACCAGGCTCTGTCACAGTCATGGCCAGGGATTCTGAAAATCCAGTGCTACAGAAGGGACTAAGAAGGCAACAGGATTATGTGAAGTTTCTGACAGCAGTGAAATCGAAAGCACTTGGCCGTTGTATATAAGAGGCATTTGAAATCAGACATTGCTAATTTGGGAATGGTCTGAATACATATTGTGCGAATACTCATAAGGTTCATGTTAAGTTTTAGCGCATAACCTTTATCCTCTGTAAATCCTGAGAAGCAAAACATTACAACTTGATTTATTCTAGAAATTGAATTGTCAGAAAAAACAATCAACTCTTTCTCAATTTCTGAAGGAAAGCATTGTAACATTTACAGAACTTTTAGATTAAATAAACAAAGCTTAGTTTTGAATATATTTTTAAAACCAAAAAGGCAAAAACCTTTAAGAAATTTATGGAATCATCTTAAATTGAAAAATCGGATGGAACAGAGATGAAATATCCAGTAATGTTCTTTTGTCCCAAAGAACTTTCTTTTAAAGAATTTGTGGTTTGGGGAAGGGAATATAATTTATCACTCCCAAATAATTGCTTTACTTTGTTAAAAATCTATACATCTTTATTTTGATATTTCTAATGGCAACATATATAATATATATTGATAGTTTGTATTCCATTAATAATAAAATCTAAAAGAAATCTATTCAAGTAAAAAAGCTATAAAATTTTTTCTAAATCTAATAATGGCTTACGGATTCTGAGCTATAGCAAATATCCTGAAATTTTAGATCAATGATATGAATATTCAATTAAAATTTGTAATAATGAGATATGGCCAAATGTATCCTGCAAGGACACCAGATGTTTGAACATAAATAGACAAAAATTCAGATATACTGTATTTAAAATATTAATTCAAATATAATATGAAATAATATATTAAAACTTGTTGGAGTCTACAGTCCAGCTCCTTTACTTTAAAATTGAAGCAACAGAAGCCAGATAATTTCTTTCATTCACCTTTACAAGATTGCACAGTTGGCTAGCAGAATAGAACTCAGTTTTTGCTGATGCTTACCACTAAACTGTGCTATCTCTAATTAGGGTACTGGGTTTTTAAATTATTTTTAAATAATAGTGAACTACTGATTAGGCTATACCTTATTAGAAATGAGAACACCTACTTAGACTTTTCCAATAAGAATTTTTTAAGCAAAATAGGTATCAGCAGTTAAGAGCAAGAAACTGCCAAAAAAAGGCAAAAAGAAAAAATCTGCTTCAGTATTTTGACCAATTCTGGACTTCTCAGTAATTTAGCATTTTGTCACCCAATTTAGACATTCTATCCAGTGATGCTAAATCCAGTTAGAAACAATGATGATCAGTGAGGAGAAAATCCTCAATACTGATCAAGACAGGATTTTTTGTTAGTTTAAGTTTTATACCTAGTAAACATTGTAGATAACAAGCTAATTCTGATATGGGTAGATTGAATTAAAGTCCACAGATGTTAGCATTTTGAAAGGAAAATGAATTACCATATTTTGGAGTTGTGTCAGTTGGCAGCCCTGGAATCTGTAGCCACAACAAAGACCACAATGTACAAGGAAGAAAAGGCACAATGTTAGATAGCATCTACCAAACCAGCCCTACTGCAATTGATTCTGTTTCTAGCTTCTCTCTGACCCCACTGTTACCCTCAAATCCCTCTCAGCTTCCATGCCGAGTTTTTTATTCTGCTGCTGTTTTCTCTCCACATAGCTTCTTTCCAAACCAACATCCATGTTTCACTCATCAACCACCGCTTTAGAAAGCTTCAGGCTGGATGGCCAGGCATGAAGTGCTGGCAGGTGGTATAGCTGTTAGGCAGCCTTGTGTATCACAAGAGATCTGATGTTATCAAATTCCTTTTCCCCCAAAGACTAAAGAGAGCAAGCCTTTGTGAGCATGCAGGAGGGGGATGAAAACAGTTTGTCTCCTGAGCAGCTAGCCTTTGTCATATTACAAATGAAATCACTTAGGAAATTTAGAGAATTAATACCATAATGAAGACGGGAGTACCCATTAGGGTGGTCTAATGTTGCTCTGGAGAAATATGATGGATACCCAGTGGCTGCAAGCCCTTATTTGCAGAGAGTTACCTCTGCAGTTGCCATTATTAGGAAGATGTCTGAAGCAGAGGATCAGACACAACCATTGCAAGATGAGATAGTGTTTGACTGGTTTCCAGGGAACGGAAGGATACAAGCTTAGTTGTACCTGTCACTACGGCTCCCAGCATTTTTCCCCCCTTAATGTCTTTTTTAGCTGTAGGAAGTTTCTCTTTAAAGATTCAGTGCTTTCCTAATGACATAAAGCGAGTAACGGGGAGCATATAAAAATGTTATATAGATTACAAACGGATTCAGTCTATTTTAAGACAATGTGTGCCAGCCCTAAAGAATGATTTTATTTAGCTTTACTTTTCTCTTGAAAATAAATTTAGCCAAAAATTCCGAAATGAACACACCACTGGCATCCCCATGTTCATTTAGCTTTCTATGTAAAACATCTCTCACTTTCCATGGCAGTATTTATGCCTACCCAAAATCCGATCTGCATTTGATGCTCTTTTCTGCACTAAAGCCTAGACTATGGTACTTCCAGAAATTATTGTAAAATGTAATTGAATCCTCCTTTCTGGTACTCAAATCTCTTTCTCTCTTGTACTGTTTGCCAGTGACATCAGTATACATAATTGGAAATGGGAAACTTCCAAAACCCCACATCAATTCCAGACTAGATAAAAAGGAAGGATAATTTCTCTGAGAAAAATTTGGAATGGTGCAAAGGAAGGGAAAGGCTAAATATTTCCTGGAAAGTAAGACTATATACCTATACTTTTTCTCCACTTCACAACTAATCCTTTTGTCTCTCAGACCGGAATTTTCACAATTAGCATTTCTTTTTACTGTGCCTGCCATCCACTGAGTAATATCCCTTCTCTGCAATATTTTTCTTCCAATGTCTGTCCCTTTTCAAGACAAGTTTATAGAGTAGTTCATTCTCTTGATGAAGTCAAATGCAATTTTTTATTTGAGACTGCTGTAAAGACACAATCACCCAGATTTTGGAAATCTTGGTCAATTATAAATAGGAACAACTCAGAAATTATTCCCAGTTCTTTTCCCAGCATGAAAAAAAAAACAAAATAGCTAAACTTGCTTAATTACCAATTAGGGAACAAACTTGTACTATTGTAGCATTTGGTTCGGTGAATATCCAGGTTCTTTCCATTGAGCTACTTTTGATTTCCTATTCTCTTCTGTATTCAAAACCTTTCAGGACAGCCAACCCAAAGGGTCAATAAAATCTCTTCCATGGAAAATGTTAAACACCAAAAGCAAGGTTCACCAAAAAGCTGAGCTAACTACTGTCTGGGTTGTCTCTGGTCCCTTTTGAAGGGGACACAATTAACTTCATTAATAAACCTTTATTACTACCCCAAAACAGTAAATTCTACTCACTCCCCAAACACAAAAGCTTGCTGATGCTCCACACGTATACCTTGCATATCCATTCGGTACTTACTACACTTTAAATTTTCATTTCATCACATATCTTATGTCTTTAACCTTATCACATATCCAAGTCATTTTCCCCCCAGCTAGATTTTAGTCTCCCTAAAAACAATACATATTTATCATTATAGTACTGAGTCCAGTATTAGGCCTATTATGAGGACTCCATAAATATCTGCTAAATGAAATCAAACTGATATAACCAGTAAATGCTATGAACTTTCTAAAACTCAATATAGATAAACAAATCCCGTGTGGAAGGGAAGGTATATGGTCACTCCTCTGTATTGTTTTACATTTCCTTCTGAACTGCTACATGCAAATTCCACTAATAAAGAAACGCATCCTCCCTAAAGTGAATAAAAAGGTCCTAATGAAAGTAATGTACCCCACTAGCATTCGGACCCTGAAAACACAAATGTGATCTTGGCCAGAGAAGAATCTAATGAAAACAATCATAGTAAACATAGCTATTCCCTGCTCAGTGCTCAGTAAGTGAGCAGCAGGTTTTCTCTGTGTAGCTTACAGAAAACAGGAGGTAGCAGTTTGCAAGGAGCAGCGTTTTAATGTGATTGGACTATAACAGACAATCTATTTACAGCATGCTCTGGGGAGCTTATAAACAAATGTTGAGTAATTTCAGCCAGCAGTAATTACCCTTGCAGCTGACAAGGATAGCATGAGACTTTCTCCTTCACCTTCAGCCCAGTCCAGAAGGCAGTGTACACAATGCCACTTCTAATTATTTCTGCATTTCTATGGCTAAAGACCAAAGTGTGTTATTAGTGAACATTTTAGAAGCTTTTTAAAAGCTTATTTATTAGGACAATTAAAAGGCATCACTATGACAGCAAATAAAAGGTTCCATTGTCAGGAATGCAGTATCAAATGAGCTTCTGCCCACTTACCTTTAAGGCAATGTGGACTTGTTTTGTGTTGTCTATTGTTAAGAGCCGAGACTAAAGCTTGGTAATAAAAAGAAATAGTATCTGGAATGCATTTGGTTTAATTCTGAGATATGCCTTTTGCTCTTAACAGTTTTTAAGTAATGTAGAGCATATAACTGAAGTTATTTCTCAAAAAGCATAGAATTTTGAAATGTGTGTGTTTTGCTTGATTACAGAGCCTGCTGGAGATAAAATACACGTAGTCATACTCTCTCTCTTCTTCTACCTCTCACGGGAGGCACTAGATTACCCTGGCTGGTTAAAGGATTTTATCTGGAGGGGTCACTGATATTGCATCAGTTTGACATAAGGAAGATGTTAAAAATTCAAAGATCTAAAAATAAACCTTTGGCAGATAAGCTCCTAATGGATGCTGAAGGAGTAAAACAATTATGCAGAGCAATCACCCTGAGCATTTGTAATTAACAATCAAATTACTTCCCAGAAGTGTCCAACAAGAGAACTTTTGTTGAACATTTCTATACGTGCCAAACTACCCCAAAGTAATTGGGGAAATCAGTGAACTGTGGTGTGTGCTGGTTCTCAAACACCACGGCCAGTTTGGCATTCACTGAGCTTCTGTCCGCCTCGGTAAGTTCTGTTCAGATCCCTACGATAGGAATTGACAGCAGATATCTAATCCCGCAAAGTATATTATTTACATTTTTTGATACGTTACATTACATTACATTCTGTCATGTTGCATTTCATCAACAACAGATAGAATGTTGCATAACTTCATGTGACATGATGACAGATTCTCTCTCTCTCACACACACACACACACACACACACACACACACACATGCACACACACACCCCACAAAACTTTTAGAACGGTGGGTCTGAGGGAATGCATTTGAATTTGGCCCTAGAAGGATCATAGAAGCCAACCGATCATGACCAAATCCATGGGTCTTTCATGACAATAACATCACGTTGCCCTGCACAGCGACACCTAAGCTTATTCAATACTTATGTTGCCACTTGTTTGTAAATATTTTAAAATGTGTCAATAAGACATACAATGGACCACAAAAGCAGGTTCTCAGTGTTAAACAACAATATGCTGAAAATTGCCTTCCTTGAAAGAAACATCCAGAAGACAAATTAGAGTTTAGCAATACACCATCAGATGCACATCCCTGCCATTGCTCTGCTCTCATTGCTGAGACGTGGTTAGCAGACGGACAATAATTTTTCCTTGTTCTTTAGACTGGCAGGTGTCACTTTGGCCAGTGTGGGATGTGAGTGATGGATATTTTACAGCTGAAGAAATGAGAATGCAGAAATTCAAGCGTACCTCTGGGATTTCCCTGGTCATTGTGGGCAACGCAAGGGCAGGGCGGGCCGCTGTGCTAACACAGGACTGCTGGTGGTTGCCACTGCTGCAAGCTGCTGCCGATTCACAGCGTTTTAAATAATATTTCTACTAGCAAGGGTGTGTTTCTTCTTTGATGGAAGCATGCAGAAAGCTGCTCTCTAGGCTGTCCATTGTATACTAAACTGCTCTAATTGTTTTCCTGTGCTTTATTCAGAAATCTGGTAAAAGCTATTTCAGTGCAAAATTGCTTACAGACTTAGCACTTTTGAACATGCAGGTTTTATACACATTAATATAATTTATCAAAAAGCTGGAAGTTTGTTTTCCTCCTCCACCCAAAAGTGTCAAATTATTTTAGTTTTACCAAAAAAAAAGAAGGAAAAACTTATTAGAAGATATTTAAGCTATGATAGTGGGAAACAATAATAAAAACAGAATGCAATACAAGAGCAAAAATAAGAGTATGGTTCTCTTCTACCTGGATGTAATTGGGAACTTATGTTTTCTTGGGTTTAATCTAATTTTTATATATTAAAATTAAAGTGAAATTAAACATTTAAATTACAGTGTAAAAAGAAAGCTAGCTATATAGCTTCAAGCATATCTAAGCTATATTTTAAACATGGATTTTCAGGCTCACCTTTCTCAATGAGATAAGTTTTTAAAAATATAATTATCCAAATTCATTAATATGTAAATTTAGTAGTGTTTGAGGATAAGAATAAATGGTTAAAATCAGCAAAAATCTAAGATTTTACAAACAAAATATTCTCCAAAATTTACAGGTATATGTTTAAAATAGAAAGATAAAAATTACTTCTTTTTAAAATATGATGCAAAACTATTAAGGAACTTATTTTTTTAAAATACTGTATCTGATGTTAAGATTACAAAGAAAGGAATTTCTCTACTTTAAGTCTGAGTTATCCCTGAAATTTACGTACCATAAACACAATATTAGAATTGTGCTTTTTGTTAAGACTATAGTAGCTATACTAAGATATACCCTTGTCCATTAAACTTGTAGAACTCAGAGAGTTCACTCAACCTAATTTGATGTAGAGAAGATACATTTTTAAAAAAATCAAAGTTCTTAGGGCAATTGCTTAAAAGAATCATTATATGCAATGATACACAACAACATGAACACTAGGCTTTAGTTACAGGGATAGTTATCTGCCTTCATTTTGCATTAATTTCCTCCAGACCACTGCTGAAATATTACCTTGCAAAATTAAAATGGAAACCACATGTTGATTAGGGAAAACAATGTCAGAGCACATTTCAACATTCACTGAAAGAGTTAACACTGAAACTATCTCCAAAGAGAAAGAAGATATGTTGACTCAGATTGATGTTAGAATTTGTTGTTTAATGTCATTTGCCAAATGTTGTTTCATTTTTAAAGTAATTACTTATGTTAAATAAATTGAAGCATGCATGCAAGCAGCATGATATGAAATTAGCACTTTACTGTAATTTTAGGAACAGAAATAAGATTTTTCCCCATGAATGGAATAAAGCTTTTTCATAAAAACCAATAACATACTGAAAAACATACAGTCACAATTACTTTTTTCCCTACTTACTAATGCAAAGATAAATTGTTCTTCTTTGGAAATCAAATATTTTCCTAACCACAGTGTTTCTTTAATTAAACTGTATTCTTTATAGTGATCAAATATAATTAGCAGTAACAAGTATTTAATGAAAACAAACTGCTACTCCCAAACCTTTACTACATGTTTTGTCTAAGTCCCACAGATGCTCCAAGGATCCCTGTCTCCATCACAAGTACAAAAACAAGCCCCCTCCCACTTTACCCAACCCTATTTGCCAGTAGAATTTAAAACAACAGTAAAAACAACAACAAAAACTTTTGTAATTCTAAGTACTTTAGTTCACATTAAATCTTTCTCCTCTGCTCAAGGCATCGTTTCCAAAGAAGCTTAACACTTAGCAGTTCAAATATTTTATCGATTTCTTGTTTAAAAATTCCATACGATATCCTCATATAATAAAGCATTACCCTGGTATCTTTATTAGTAAGTGACCAAAATAAGAAGAAAAGTGCCCACGCTGGACCCATTGACAGCTAGGTGCTATACTAAGTCCTCTGTAATTAATTGTGAGTGAAAGGGGGTTTGATTTTGCAGCCTCGTAAAACTTTTCCCACATGGCTGAACCCACGGTCAGAAGACGTTAGGCAACGTTAACTGCCTGCACATTTCTGCAAGGCTCTCGAGGAACAGCTAGGCACTGGGGCTCCAATCCTGAGAACCTTGGGACATAAGACATCAGTCTCTACCTTTCATCTTTGCTGAGATTTGGAGTGGGTTCAGACCACAGAGGCTTCTTAATTCTCACTAATTCATTTGCTTTTCTGATTCACTTGGCTGGGGATAACCTGAGAATGATAACGAACCTGCAAGGGGAGGTCTTAGTCCCTTGCCTTTGAATGTGCTCGGCATGGATCGAGGGCTTTCTGTGAATCTTGCAAGAGGAAAATAATCTTATTAGCACTGATTGCTAGTCATGAGGTTTCCTCTAAAAATTGCTTTTGTGTTTTAACTCTTGCTTGCTTTCTGAAAAGTTGAGTAGCAGGGGAGAAAAGTTAGATTATTTATACAAATGATGTATATTTCTGGAAGCTGGGGTGATATTTTTGGGGTGTGATTTAAATCAAATCCTAGCCTCTAGCTTTTTGTTGGTCACCAAAAAGCAACCTCAGTGTTTCCTACTCTTTTCTGCAACTGATACTAAGTTCTTTTTTCATTCCCCATAGATAAACACACCCCTGTACCAGAGAGGGAGAGTTTTCCAAAGAAATACCCAAAGCTTCTTTAAAAAAAGAAATTATTCTTAGATTAATTTACACAAGAGTTGTCAAGTTCAGAGGCATTTCCCGTGGTTTTGGAATCCTGTTGAATTGGCACTTTTGCTTTTACAATTAGTGTGTTGTGAACCTTTAACTTCTACCTAGGTAAGAATTTGTGCTTGAGATGTAAAAGTCAATAAATGAACTAGGCAAAGTGGTGTGTTTTAGTGAAGCAATAAAAAGGGCCATTTGGGTCTACTAGTCTAGCAGAAGGTGATCTTTCTTTAGATCTTGGGATGCTGAACTACTGACCAAATTATTCCCTTGTTCGATTGTAATTGTGCTTTCACATGTTCAGTTGTACAGGCTTACCATGCACATGGTCATAGAAGTTATATTCAGCAGCTGCGATGAAATAGATGCACCGAGCAGCAGAAGAGGGCTTGACTCAAGAATTAGAAAGGGACCTTGGTGGCAGAGCATAGTGTTAACACACTCTGGTACTTTACAAAAGGTGTGTAACCTCTGATGTCATGTGCTTATCCCCCATCTGGGGACTCTCTTATCAAGATTTTAAATTTCCTCCACAGTCTGAGTGAGCAACCCATGACATCCATACGTGATGTTAGTAAATGAGTAGCATGGGCACAGGCCGCAAACCTAAGCCATAAATCGTCACCACGTTTTGAGCATACAGAATATAAGAATATAAGAATAAGAGCCCTGGAGCTCATCCAGTCCCACTCCCAGGGATTTAAAGATGACAGAACTCAGGACCAGGAAGTTTGGGAGATTTGTCCAACGTCAAACAGCAGTTTAGTGAAAGAGCTAGGAAGGAAATTCAGTATTCAGATCCCAAGTCCAGTGCTCTGTCTGAGACTGCGCATAAAGAGTGCTAGAATTTCTATGAAACTGTTTTGACATTACAGTGCACATGTTCAAGGGCTTAATGCTAAGGGAAAGTATTTCAGCAGTAAGCTGTCCTCCTAAGCCCACCACTTCTCCATTGACTTCCTATTGCCTGACACCATTAGCTCTGTTTCCATTTTGACTCTTTCCAAGGACACCCCCTTTTATGTCTTCCCGGCCAGAGAATGTCTCCACTTATTAAATAAGTTGACAAACCAGAGATCAAATTTTCACCCATTTGTTTTCTTCATAATCACACTATGCCCCTGTCTCCACATTGGGACTCTCTCTATTTCTGACTGAACTGGGCAAATCTTTACTAAAATAAAATTTATTTACAATTTATTTTTAATTCCATGAAATCACTTGTTCGGTGCAATTTCATAAAATCTCTGACTTGACTTTTTATTTTATATTGGATTATGGTTGAAAGATATTCAATATGAGAAATACTTATGAAAAATGCATAAATGCTTCCATCAAGGAAACACGATCAATTCAAACAATATAGAACAGTGCATGGGTTTGAAAGCTGACAAATCTGGGCTTCTGACCTTGAGTAAGGTATTTAACCTCCCTAAGCCTCAATTTTCTCTTCTATAATAGATAAGGCTTATGAAGTCCTTCAGAACGCCTAGCACATAATAGGCTCTCAACAAATGTTAGCTATTAGTGTTGTTATTGTTGTCATTATTATTATTATTAGTGGCCTTGTTAGTCTATTGGTATAAATAATATTAAAAAACATGCATGTATGGAGCATTGCAAAGCTAAAGTAACTGAAGATTGAATGGATTGGGGGACCATTCTAGAGAAAGAGGAGGGAAATAAATGTGAAAAGCTAATTCACGGCTCCAGCTCGAGAGACTGAAAGTGATGACATTACTTGTCACACCCTGAAGGGGTGAATCTTGGAAGCAGATTCTAATGAAGTGGCTTTGATAATTGTGGATTTGTGTCAGGTGAGGGCAACAGAGAGCTATCCAGACAGGCAACTCTGGAGGCCTGGAAGACCATGAACTTGGTTTGATAACCCCTAGGGGAAGCAGCAAAGCCAATTAGAGCTGAGGAGAGAGCCAAGAATGCACCCTAACCAGGACCTAGAGTCTCTACTGGGTCCAGAAGAAAGTCAAGAGTAGAAGCTGGGAACAAGCTAACTCACCCAACAAAAATAAGGTAGAACACTTAAAATAGAGCTACAGTGGTATCAAGAGAGATACCAGCAGCCCCAGATACGGAGATTCCCTCAGAAAATCTTGTCTGTGGTCCCTTGAGAGGCAGCAGACGAAGAGCCTCCAAAGACCTAGCAGTTGTCTTTGGCCTTTGGGAGGGCCCTGATGACTCTGGAAGAAAAACAGAGTTTTAGAAGGGGAAGTTTGGGGTGGTGGTCATGGGAGGAGAAAAGATGGTGTGTGCTTTAACATTCACAACTGAGGTGGGAGTGGGGCATACAGTAGAAATGACCAGCCAAGAAAAAAATATGACCAAAACTTAGCAGGAAATTCAGAAAATTATTTAGAAAGGTCAAAAAAACTAACATTTATTGAGCATTCACTATGTGCTGCTCATTCTCACTTAATCCTATTTATCCCATGCAGAAGGTATTATCATCCCTACTTCTGAGATGCAGAAACTGAGGTGTCAAGAAGTTAAGAAATGTATCCAAGTTCATATAGCTCAAAATGGAAGAACCATATAGAATTAGAATGGATATCTGCCTCATATCAAAGCTCTTTCCATCCATCCCTGCTGCTCAAAATTGAAACCGTGAGAATGCACAAGTTCTCTGAGGGACAAAAAAAAAAGGTAGGCAAGAGTCAAAGAAGTCAAGTAAGTGTTTAATGCTACAGTGATTTCAGGAATTAGGACTGATAACACACTGTTGGGTTTGGCAATTAGGAAGACACTGGTGACCTTGGGAAAAGGAATTCCTGTAAAGTGATGAGGCCGGATGCCAAACTGTCAGCGAGGGGTGGTGAGGGAATGATGGCTGGAACAGTAAAGTGCCCTTTGGAGAAACTTGGCAGTAAAAGTAGTAACTCCAAGGAGTACCACGAGCTGGAGACATCTTTTTCTTTCATTAGAGATGTGAAAATATTTGTGGACAGTGACGATAAAGCCACTAGAAATCAATGTTCATTCACAAAAATGAGGGAATAATTACAAAGTGCAGTTATGCAGAAGGAAAAGGAAATCTCTGCCTGGTAAAACTGTCCTTAAATGGTAGGAAAGAAAGAAAAGAGAGCTAAAATTATATAGACTTACTGAGGTGGTATGAAAGACACAAGTATAGAGATATTAGGAAGTTTGGGTGAGATGGAAAATAGGAAAAACAGGGACTTCCCTCGTGGTCCAGTGGCTAAGACTCCGTGCTCCCAGTGCAAGGGGCCCGGGTTTGATTCCTGGTCAAGGAACTAGATCCCACATGCCGCAACTAAGAGTTCACATGCGGCAACTAAGATCCTGCATGCTGCAGCTAAGAGCTGGCACAGCCAAATAAATATTAAAAAAAAAAAAAAAGAAAATAGGAAAAACGTGTCAGATATCTTTGATCAGTCAAGTGAAAGACAAAGTATTTGCTGTAAATGAGATGTCTTGAAGTGAATCTGGGGGCCCAAAGACTGTGGATGAATGAACAAATGAATAAATGAATGAATGACATAGGAGAAAATCTAGAGGCACACTTTGGTTAGTGTCAGAAGAGAGAGGATTCACCAAATAGACAGAATCTCATTATTAAGTGAATCTGAGTACTGAACAGCCCTATGTGTGTTGAAAGTTGGCAGGTCAGAGCTGTTATAAACTGACCCTTTTAGGGCTATACAGTCCACCTTGTAAAATGCATCCCACTGTAGCCCTAGTGGGAGACACAGTGATTATACAAGCAGCATCAATCTGGCCTCTTTGAGATGTGGTGCTTAATATGCTGCATTGAAACCAAGACAGATAAAATTGTTTGCAGCCACCTTCTCTTCCCACCATATACAGAGTAAACGGCCAGTGCATCACTTCCATAGGCAGAATATAACAGACTTTGTCTTGATGCCTAATCTCCACCGTTAAAACAAAAGCCTATTGTTAAATCTATATTTATTAGAGAAAAAAAGAAGTTTTCCAGGACTCACACTGTGGACATTTAGAAAAAATCTTGCCCGGAATGAATAGTAGATTTAGTAACTCCCTTTGAAAGGGCAGGAAAACCTGGCTAATATATCAACCTAGCTATTAAAGAGATGAGGCAGAGTAAGGAGAGAGGGGGTGGGCTTCTGTTTCCTTTTTCTTTTACCCTCAAAAATCTATGACAGATCAACTTCCCTTTATTGATAGAGTATTATCTAACAACTCAGTCAACATCCAAAGTACATACTTGAACAAGATAGGAAAAAAAAAAATGACCTTTTCATCAGTCTTAACACTGAGTTGCTTGAATTCTAAAATTCAAATCTAATTTTAAGAAAAGAAAAAACTTTTTTCTCAGTACTGATGCCATTTATTCTGACGCAATTTGGGGTTCAAAAGGTTCTGTTAGCCTGACATTCTAGACACATCCATGAATTCAAACTTTTTCAAAAACACCTCTACAGAGGCACATGTTGATTTAGGAAGTGTCCACATGACAGTAAAACAACCAATCAATTCAGTGAAAAAAAAATCAATTGATTCAATAAAAACATCAAACAGGCTGTTTGCTGTCATGAAGATCAAACTACAGTTTGACAGAACTTTTACTTTTTAATCAATGGTATTGATGTCTGTAAAACAGCCCATGTTCACTGTATGAAAGAGGACCAAGCTGCTATTCGTGAGGTTATTTCAAGAAAAGAGCACACATGAAAACCTCAACTTCAGGGCAGAATTTTAACTTCCACTTTGCATCTCTTCCCACCATGTCTGATTTCTTTATTATTGACCTCCTTCAAAAAGAAATTTGTTTTGTGATGTGGTGCCATTTATTATACAGCACGATATACTCAGGTAATGTTGCCATCATAGTGAACAGCATCTTATATGTTCATCTTTAAAAGAAAGGTGGTAGATTTTCACCTTCCTTTCTTTAATGCATCATTCTTCATCCTTCTTGGCTGATATGTCTAGAATTTGTAGCATATCCATCATTATCTAACTGCCAACTGTTTTCAGAGGAGCTGTTGCTTTAAGCTCATTATTTCTTCCGATTGGAGAATCTGCAGAGCCTCTCTCTACAACGCAGCAGCCAGCATGGTACATGTGTACAGATGAATGGTCGGGTTGTCCTTCAGAGACTCTTTGTACCCAGCTTTGTTCCTGAACTACAGCGCATAATGAGCAGCAAATGCATACTCACGTGCCTTAAAAGTGTACAGTGAAACCGTTTAAAAAATGCCAAAATAAAGACCACATTCCATAAATAAGCTGTTAGTATAACCATGTAGTTCCACAGGGTTTCCTACTTAACCTAGGAGTTTGGGGATTATCATGACTCTTCTATAATTAGTTTCCTCAAAACTTCCTTGAAGTCGAGTACAGTTGATTGGGCAGTTGCCTTTCAAGAAGAGTTATATGTGCTACACTTTGGGAGCCTTCCAACTAAATCTGAGAGTGAATGATGAAAGAACCAACATGCAGATTGTGGGGAAAGTAGGCGAAGACTCTATGAATGTTATTAGTTTAAAAGTCTGTGCAATCCTATCCATAGGCACTGAGCTACAATCAGAGAAAAAGATGTGTGTCCCATCCCTTTCTCTATGACTCATTATTTAACAACCTAAGTTAACAGATATAGATGTTTCAGAGTTTCAGAATGCAATTTTTGGATTTTTTTTTAAAGACTGAATGGTGCTTGGAAATATTGAAAATGTAAAATCTGATCTGTCCTGATCTCTAAAGTCTATCTGGGGACATGAGATAATGGGGAGGAGATCTGCAAATAATTCCGAGGTAACCAAAATAAAGCATGTTTTTCCCCTCCTTTTCTTACAACATGGGTCAAAGCAAATATACGTTAACACTCCACCATGATCAAACCTGGTCTTGTACATTATGTACTGTTATTGTTTTCATTAAAACAAAACAAAAAAGAAAAGCCAAGAGGATTAGTTATCTCAGCTGTAAATATCTGAGTTACAGAAACACAGCTGGAGAGGCATGGTTTACTCCCATTCCACAGTCTTTCCCATGGTTAAAATCAGCAAGGCTCTAATGAGGTCTAAGAGACAAAGACGTATTGTCACTGACTCCTGCCATGCTAACACTCAAGTGCATCGCCTGTAGTGATCTAGAGTCATTCTGGATCTTTAGGTATTGATAACAATTCTTTATGATCACATGAGTGGATCAAAATCATTTGTTACCATGAAAAATATGAATCTACACACTATGATGTTAGCAACACTATTAAGAAAATCTGTCATGGAAAATAAACAAAGGCATTATACCCTAGGCCATCGGGTGTTAAAGTATCAAAAAGGACAATCAGAAAATAACTATTTTTAACCTCTCAGCAGGACTATAAGCTGCTGCTGCTAATAGTTATATATACATCGGAGAACTGAAAGACGGAAGCTGTTCTAAAATTTTAGATTTTGTCACAATATACCATCCTATTTTAAAAATAGATCAATGGAAGATGCTCTTCTTTTGAAGACATTTCTGTGCTGTTTTATACGCAAATTTCTTTCGTGGATTCTATTTATCTTCTGGCCAATTCTTTTTAAGTCCAAAAGTAAGGACTGTCCCAATTTCTTAGGTTCTTATGAAAGAAAGAATAAGCTATCTATAGTAGTTCAGTCACTAAATATCATGTTTCTATGAAATTTAAAGGCCATGGACCAACTAAAAGTTTTGATTGTAGAAAATATCACCAATGAAACATCTCATTTAGACTCCATATAAGTAATGAGCAGTTGAAGGTGTGTTGGAAATGTCCTTTTAAATATGAGGTCATGGGCTTCCTTGGTGGCGCAGTGGTTGAGAATCTGCCTGCTAATGCAGGGGACACGGGTTCGAGCCCTGGTCTGGGAAGATCCCACATACCACGGAGCAACTAGGCCCGTGAGCCACAACTACTGAGTCTGCGCGTCTGGAGCCTGTGCTCCGCAACAAGAGAGGCCGCGACAATGAGAGGCCCACACACCGCGATGAAGAGTGGCCCCCGCCTGCCACAACTAGAGAAAGCCCTCGCACAGAAACGAAGACCCAACACAGCCAAAAATAAATTAATTAATTTTTTTTAAAAATGAGGTCATTAAGAAGATGCTTACCTTTCATGTTTTTAATTAAACATTTTATTGAGATAACTGTAGGTTCACGTGCAATTGTAAGAAATAGCACAGAAAGGTCCCCTCCTCACACACACTTTGCCCAGTTTTCCCCACTGGCAACATCTTGCAAAACTATAGTATAATACCAGCAACAGGAAACTGACATTGATACAATCCACCAATCTTATTCGGAGTTCTCCAGTTTTACTTATACTCATTTATATGTCACTTTATGTTTTAAAGATTTCAATATCCCAATATATGAATTATTTTTATTACACTTTGTTAGAGTGTGTGATGGGTGGGTGCCATTTGGTGCCTGATTCTAAAGTTAAACATCTCCCTGGTTCTTTAAAATAGCTAGTTATTATGTTTGATCAAATTTAACTTCAAGAACTGATTTGTCACATGACAGTGATGGTAGCATAGTCCAAGACCAAGACAAATGTTAAACAAGAACACATAAATGCTTACAAGCAATGTGGCTTACTTCCCCCGCTACCCACCCAAGAAACTGGGTGCTTTGAAGAACACTAAAAATATGAGATAGATCTTTAAGTTCACTCCTGTGTGCAGCAATGGGTTGCTTTTGTCTTTATTTTTATTGAGTGCCCTCTAGGTATATAGTTCTATATGAGTGAAAGGAAATAGTTTTATGAATAGAGACATATCTGGAGGACCCAAAGTCCTGAATTCTTGGCTGAATCCTATTGCAAACCTCCTGAATATAATCCCCAAATGGCAATTTTGATTTTCCCTCTGTTTCTCCACCTGTGAGTTAAAAATTGTGCAGTGTAATAAGGCAGAAAGTACTGACACAGTAAAATTGAAAAAAAATCATTCAGTTTTTCTCCTCTGCTTTTAGAACATTCTGTCCTCAGTCATAATAATAGTATAACCTAACATTTAAGTATTTACTATATGCCATGTTCTATTCTTATCCCTGATTATGCACTACCTACTTTCATTACTACCACACCCCAAAGTAATCTAAGAATTAGAGACTGTTATTTCCATTTCATAGATGACAAAACTGAGGCCTGGATCATTTAACTTACTCAAGGCCATGCAACTGGTAATTGGCAAAGTGGGATTCTGAATTACAGTTCCTTACCCCAATATCCCTGCCTTGCTCTTACCCACTACATTGTAATGCTTTCCTCTCTATTGTCCAAGTGTTCTCTCCTACATTGGGTCAAAAGGAAAAAATGACTTCTAGGAGCTATCGTTGTGTTCTGAGGACAGTCACTGAGATTCCTCTACATTGTGAAAGCACTACACAGGGATCTGAAAGAACTAATAATATGAGAAGAAACCTCCCCCAACCAATCCACTTCTACCCAGAACAGGAAGACTAAAACAAAACAAAACAAAACAAAACAAAAAAACATGAAAATTAAGTTTCTCAAGAGTAACTCTGATAATTCACAATTTTGAAGCAAAATTACAGTTACGGTGCTAGTTTGAAAAAAAATAACACGAAAAACCCTAGTGGGTGGTCATTTGCACACCACTTGATAACCAGCAGAAAGAGTAAAAGTAGAGTCTTTTTCCAGGAAAAAACCATAGGGTAACTAAATAGTAGGCACATGCATATCCTATGCTTTAATCCAGAAGCACTGAATTTATGAGTCCTCAGAGGCCTTTTAAAAGGTAGAAGAAGAATCCGGGGCTGGTAGTCTTCAGAGGACACTATGCAGAGAACAAAGCCCTGGATGGCATCAAATCAAGGGATTCCACCCCCCTAAGAGGTTGTAATAAATCTCAGGAGAGACACCCCACAGCACCAAATGGATCTCTCAGGGCACATACATAAAATGCCTTCATTCCTAAGGAATCAACATTCCTGCCTAAAGAGCCTTCATTATAAAAGAAGGTAAGTACACTTCTGTCAGACTCACAGACCAGCTGCCTGCAGCCTGCAATCCTGAAAATAAGGAGTCCTTGCAGCGCGGGATGTTTGATGAGTAACTCAGCAGCAAACTGAACCTCATGGCCGGAGACTGCTGGTGTGCACGCCCCATCGTACAGAGAGACAGATGGAGGTGATGAGCTGGGGATGGCTTCCACTGCAGATGGGGTGTGGGAAAGGTGGCTTGTTAATAACACTGCTGCTCCAAGCAACTTCTTGTCAGCAGTCAAAGTTTCAGGATCATGGACCTGTGGCTTCTTGAAAATTGCTGCAGGGCTGACATAATTCCTAATGTAATTCCTGGTGTAGTTCCATAAAAAAATAAGAAAAGTCTTAAAACACTCCAAAGGGTTAGGTAAGGCCAGTGGTGTGAAGTGACTGACATTTGATGAAATCTTCTAGTCTTGCAGTATTCATACTGTTCACGAATGAGATTTTTAGAACTGGTATTCACATTAACCACACTTTTTTTTTCTAGCAGAAGCAAACAATCAATCCCAAAGCACTTTCTTTTTTGAGATCTTTTTCTAAAAAGATTGTCAATGCACGCTGCAAAGCAATTTTTGATGTGAGAACAATCAAGTATGTACTCGTTGTAGAAGGAGTTCATTTTCAGACAAGGTATCAGGCCAGAGTACTGAAATTTCTGCACTAGGTCAGGTGATCTTTACTTAAAAATATGATTAATACAAAACCAAATAGGAAGATTAATTTGAGCATTGTTGGAATTTGACAACGTAATTACACACTAGCTTTTTTCTCTCACACTATCAAAGATTATACTCTTACAAAATGATGATATTCTTTTCTTTTCAAAAACTACAAATCATAATAAACATTCTAAATGTCTTCCTGGGATAAGCCATACTGAATAAATGTCTTACTGAGACATTTCTTACTGAGAAGGTTCAGAACTGACAATGAGTATGACAATAATTTTTAACTAATTTATTGATCCTACAAAATGGACAAAGTTTAAAGTTTCTAGAATCGTTCAAACTGGAGCTTCCTTTTGTCAAAAATTAGATGCTGGTATTCAGGTATTGATAAATTATAAAATGTATTCCATAGTTTCCCTTTTTCTAAAACTACTTTTTTTTCCCTACCATTGTAAACTCTAACAGATGGATAACACTATCAGAGTGCTAGATAGAGGTCCACTTATATCCCTAAGAACTAGAAAACCCTAGTTTCTCAATGCTTGAGACTATACAGAAACAACAATAAACCCTTATATTTTTGGTGAAGGGTTCATATAGGTCAGCCACACATTAGCATGGAAACGTATTTCTCTAACCAAATGAGTCAGTCATTTGAAAATGTTATTGTATTATCTAAATTTATGTCACCATTATGCTGTTTTTAAAAAATGGTTGAGGGGAGGATGTACAGGGTGTACACTATATCAGTCCAAAACGCACAAAGAAAAATGCTGGTCATTCAACTAGATAGCTGAATGTGAACTAAACCGTGAGACGAAATTAAAAGACACAAAATACACGCATGGATTTTCACTTACTTGAAGACCACCTCAGCACAAGAGAATGCTAGCTCCAAAAGAGTATGGTTGCTGCCAAAGCTAGAGAAGACAGACATCTACCTGATTTGATCGCTATAAACGTATTTTATTTCCTACTTTCTTTGCCCTCTTTTAAAATCAATAAACATAATTTACTTTAAATGGATTCTGGATTCCGAGTTCCAGTTCCTCTTCTATTGCATGATACACATATGACTTTGAGTTTTTCAAGCTCTAGGAGTTTCAGTAATTCATGTTTAAGTAGTCTTGGGGATCCCTGGAAGAGTAAAGTGAGATAATGGATACTACATATCTCTGATATCTGTAAAGCACTATGTATATACAGATTGCTTATTATTATGATTAATATCAAGATTTAGGATTAAGGCATTTGATCCAACAAGAGGCTATTGTGTGCATAAATTTACATGATAATAGTAACACTTCATTAGGTTAGTATCAATGGGGGTAGTTCATTAGAATCTGTAGGAACGGTGCCATTTGATTAAACTAATACTGGCTGAACACATCATATGTACTGGGTACTATGGGAGGCCAGTTAACATACAGATGGCACTTAATCCCAAACTAGTACCATTATCCCCATTTTGCAGATTAAAATACAAAGGTTCCGAGAGGCTTAGTGTTTGTTCAAAGCTACTTAACTGTTAGATTTTAACAGGAATTATCTACAGCTAGAAGCACCACCAGAAAGAAACCAAATCATACTGGATACCTAAGTCAAGTTACATGTTCTGACCAATGTAAGAGTATTAAGGTGACAATGGGACTGCATATTTTTAAATTGGTTCTTTCCTGCTTTAAGTGTAGTACACAAGAGAGAAACATTGCTTCCATCCCTGTCTCTCCCTAAAAATTAATGTTATTACATAAAGCCACCTACTATGAACTAGTCGGGATCACCAGAGGGGGAAAAAAAAATCTATAAACTGTAGTCATGCTGTATGCTAGATGTTTGTTGGGAGTGACTGCAGCCAGAATCTGTGGGGTCTATGTGGAGTGCTTCAGAAGCACAGGGCTAGCAATCAAAAGTTAAAAAAAAAAAAAAAAAGAAATTAAATAAACATAACCTACTAGGGCATTTTATCAAGCTGTAAGACAAATAGACTTCTTTTTTAAAAGAAAAAACGTTGACATATTTTTCTCTTTCACTTAATCTTTGATTGCCTTTCAGGTGGGGGAAGGGTTGAAGTTGGAAGTGAGAGCAAAGTGATGAAGGAAAGCAGCCGGAGTCTGTCTCTCTAATATTGCTGCTAATCTGCTCCCTGCTGCCAGCCCTGCCACTCAGCAGACTCCTAGGGGCTGAGCAAGTATTACGGAGAGCCAGGAAAGGGAGCTGTGGAGGGAGAAAAAAGAAGAGAGAAGGAAGAAATGGATGTGGTTGGGGAAAAGGGAAGCAGTAAAATCTTGTTTGTAGCAGACAAACATGTACTCCTCCCAAATCCCTAATTTAGTCATGTTTCAATTCAGTGTCAATCTCTTTTTATGTATGTATGTAGGTATCTATCTATCAACCTACCTACCTTCCAACTGGCTATGTATTTACTGTGAATTATAAGTGACTTCTCACTGACAGCATGTGGGCTTATTATTTTTTATTCATATTTAAACATTTCATCCCCAACTAGCTAGGTATACATACATAAATAGGCACACACACACTAGATTAAAAAATCAGATAAATCTACTTATAAATAGTTACCGATCCGCTGCTCTCTGCAATGTTGCCAGTTCACACAGTAGACCCAAATGATCTGTTTTGCTTCTGGACCTTTAGTTTAACTGAAAGATGATGAAAATGATGTGCTGCTAGAAGGTAGCCCGTTAGGTTTTTGTCCTAAGGACACTGAAGAATAGGAGACAAGTAGGTGAGCTAGAATCATACTCTTGTTTGCTCATTCCCAGTTAATCTGCAAGACTCTTTCCTGGGATAAATCATCCGACAGGACTCTTTACTATGGAAGAACAGCCCAGCAGGTAATACACACAGTCAGTAAGTTGCCAGCTTGTTGACAGCCAGTGGGGTGGATTTCATACTCTATGGGGATGTCAGCTTCTAGGGAGTTCAAAAAGAAGCCCTAGTGAAGACAAACTCCAAGATAGTAATTTTGCCTGTCAGGAATGCATACCAGCCACATTTAGCAGTGGCCTGACTTGTCCAGACTCTAAAGAAGATTTTGAAAGGACAGGAAAATCACCCAGGATTCCTTTTCTAGCCACTCCCAGCCATCAGAAACCCACAGCCTTAAAATCAAGACGGTCTCAGCAGGAGAGCAAAGGGTCACAGGAAGAGAAATTTCCATGTGGCAGGGGCAGACGGTCTACCTGGAACTCTACTCACTTCCAGTGAGCTGTCTTCATTTTAAACCTGAATCCCTCTCCTCCTCAGAATGCTTCTTATGGCAGGTGAATCCACTCTCATCGCAGCTCACGACACATTCCACTACAGATTTTTATATCGTGCATAGATTTCTAGAAACTTTTTCTTTAAAAAAGGCTAGAAATGGCAAGAAAAGTCTTCTGAATAAGAAGAAATTTTCCTTGCAATGAAAACCTATGTTCACCCCACAAATACGCAAAATATTTTTACTTTCCCTCAGTGCCTTGATCTTACTAGAGAGACAGACAGAAGGCATTTAAAGTGCTTAATTATAAAAAGCAGTTACTAATCAAAATGTGGTGAAGGACCTCACTTCTCCAGAGTTACTACTGACTTGAAATTTTTACTTTACAATGCTTAGCAAATAAGAATACTTCTACAAACAGCATTAAATTGGATTTTTTTTCTTCATAAAG
Organism: Balaenoptera ricei; assembly: GCF_028023285.1. NCBI lineage: Eukaryota > Metazoa > Chordata > Mammalia > Artiodactyla > Balaenopteridae > Balaenoptera > Balaenoptera ricei. Next base: position 52,684,102 of record NC_082645.1, read on the forward strand.
AGAAATGTCACATGGATGGAAACTTAGCAGTGATTGTCCTAGATTCTTAATTTATGTAGACTATCTGCCTTAATCAAATCAACCAAGTTTTGTGAACATGGTCCATGTACCTGAACATGGAGATCAATTTCTAATATAGAAACTGCAACATACTGCCTGTAGTTATTATAAGGCATTGTCGATATATCTATAAAGGGCTTTTTTTCATATGTTGGTTTCAGGTAGATAGAAAAATAAGTAGGTAGAAGACAGATTAGATAGATAGATGATTGATAAAGACAGTAGGTAAATATTGATTTACATATAGATAAAACTATTTATAGTGATAAATATTCCTCACATTTTACTTTCATGTGCCATTAGTGCATAAAGGTCATGTATTTGAATCTGGAACCAGCAAGTGAGACTGTTCTTAACCTCAGTCCTAAACCCCAGTATTTTATCCTCGCCTTTGAACTACCCACCCTGGCCTGCCTTATAAGGCATCAGCAGTATCATACATTCTCATTCTAATCTGGCCTTGTTTAGAATTAGAACTCCCTGGAGGATAATAAGCATTTGCCCTAAGGCGATGGGCGGTGGCGGTGGTGGGAGACAGGGCAAAAATATCATGGTGCTTCAGGAATTCCATCAAGTGGCCCAACTTCAGGGCAGAGGTATTCTAATCTCCGTCCTATCTGAACAACAACTAAACTGTACTATTTGCTGAGTACTATCTTTGCATTTACTTAGTATCTATATTTTATTCATGTATTTATTCTTAATGATTGCTCCATTGTTCTTTAGTTGCATGGAGTTAGTCTTAGCTTGTAAACTCCTACAGGTAAGAGAATATGTCAGTCTAACCCTATCTTACCCCCATCCCATCTTTCAATTCTGTATTTAAAGAATAAGCACTTAATAATATTATTTATGGGTTTGGTAAAATACCTTATTATGATTTTGGAGCGTATCATATTCTTCTACCTTAGATAAGTGCCAATACTGTAAAGCTCTCTTTATCTGGGATTTGATTATTTTTTACTAATTCTAATAGGAATATAAACCCTTCCATAAATAAAATGCTTAGCAAAATACCTGTTAATAGCAAGGGCTCAATATATGTTAATTAGCCTTTTGAGACAGGATCCATAGTGGTAAATTCATGGGCTTCAGGTTCTATCATTCCCACATTAAAAACTCTACTATATAACTCTTTGCTGTTTGAGCTTAGACAAGTCACTTGATATGTCTACAGGTAATATTACATTCTTCATAGCCTTTGCCGTGAATTAATTCATGTGAAGCACTTAGTACAGTTCTGACTGTATGACACAAACTTTTTTTTTTTAAATTATTTATTTATTATGTTTATTTTTGGCTGTGTTGGGTCTTTGTTTCTGTGTGAGGGCTTTCTCCAGTTGCAGCGAGTGGGGGCCACTCTTCATCGCGGTGCGCGGGCCTCTCACTATCGCGGCCTCTCTCGTTGCGGAGCACAGGCTCCAGACGCTCACGCTCAGTAGTTGTGGCTCACGGGCCCAGTTGCTCTGCGGCATGTGGGATCTTCCCAGACCAGGGCTCGAACCCGTGTCCCCTGCATTGGCAGGCAGATTCTCAACCACTGCGCCACCAGGGAAGCCCGACACAAACTTTTAAAAAATACTATCTTCCCAACAGTTTTTGTCAGGTCATCTAACACTGACTCTCCTTTTGGAGACTTCTGGAACCTTTTCTCTTTTCTATTACAATCCAGGCTTTTTTCTCTCCTTCTGCTTCTGTGTCCCTCCATTCTGATTCTTCTGCACACACTTCTCTTTCTCCCCTGGATCCTTAAATGTGGAGATTCTCTAAACTTCTGATCTCAGAACATTTTTTTCACAATACATTCTAGATTTAGACCACCTCATGAACCCTCAAAGGTTGCATTTCTATGTCGTCATGTATGACCTTGCTTCATAAATCTCAGAGGAAAAAAGATTTAGGCAGGAATACCTCCACCTTCCCCTCGTAAAATCTCTAAGCCCACCTGCATCTGCCCTGTCCTCATTGTGACACTTCTGTACAACAGAGGTGTAGTTTTTTCCTACAAAAAAACAAAGACCAATTCCTTCACCTTTACTCCAGACTTCATCAGCTTCAGCCTTTTCCGGGACTTTGTTACATCTGTTTTCATCTATTGTTCTACTTAACCTCTCCCTTTCTACTAAATTCTTCCCCTAGGTGTTCAAATATGTTTTAACAGTTCTTCCATTTAAAACAAAAGGCAACCATAATAAGCTTCCCTTTTCCCCACATCTCCTTCCAGCTCCTGCTTTAATTTTTTTCTCTTTTACAATCAAGCTTCTGGAGGGTGTTGCCTATTTGCATGTTTCCTCCACTTCCTCATCTCCCATCCACTCTTCAGCTCAATCCAGTCTGACTTTCGGCCCCATCACACCAAAACTATTTTCATTAAGGTCACCTATGATATCCGTGATGATATCTAATGGACACTGTTCTGCACTTATCTTTCCTGACTTATTAGAAACATGTAAAATACTGGTCTACATAGCTTGTTTTCCATGACACCAGACTCTCTTGGTTTACCTCAGACTCTTCTACATAATTTTAACTCCACTTTGACTAGTATCACCTTATCCTCTACCCTATCTCTAAATGCTGATGTGCCTCAAGTCTTGGCTCAGATCTGTCTTCTCACTCTTTAAATACCTTCTGCATGCTATATATTCCATATCTCCATAACTGCCTACACCCTGTATTCTGAGCTCAAAAAACTTGATAAGCTACCTACTTATTATCTCCAATTAGAATTGTTATAGGTGTCTTAAACTTATATTTTCAAAAACTGGGCTCTAACTAGTTTTAAATGTTCCCAGCCTGGTACAATGGCATCTCCATCTACTTAGTTGAAATTGGAAATAGTCTACCCAATTATTCTTAAAAGAAATACTCTTTCATACCTCCTTCTCTCTTACTTTCCATCTATGATTCATCACCAAATCTTCCAACTCTACCCCCACTTTTCCTTTACACTACTACCATGCCAATCCAATCACTGTCATCTCTCACTGGTATTATTATTATTATTATTTTGGCCATGCTGTGCAGCTTGTGGGATCTTAGTTCCTCGGCAGTGAAAGCACAGAGTCCTAACCACTGGACCACCAGGGAACTCCCTCTCACTGGTATTACTGATATAACCCCCTAATTAAACTATCTCCTTTTTTGATCTCCATCATCCACCCCACCTCTTAGAAGCCACAGGAAAAAATGCAAATCTTAAAATTCATCTATAATTTGCCACTCTCTTAAAATAAATTCTAAAATTCTTAGCATGGTCTAAAAAGCCTTGTATGATCGGGTCTCTGACTCCCTTTACAATTTCATCTCAGGGTTTATCTCCCTTTTATTCTCTAAGCTTCAGCCAGTCTCAGATTCTTTGAGTTCCACGAATACTTACAGCTTTCTCTAACTTCAGCATTTCCATACATGCTGTTCCTTCTGCCTGAACTATACATCCAGCATCCTTAGCCCAGATAACTCTTTCTTTTTCTTCAGGTTTCTACTTAAACAACTTCAGAAAAAGCTTTCAATTTCCCATAATTAAAGTCAGATCCCAATTATAATGCCTAACTCTATCACTTTTTCTTCATAGAACTAGGGACCCTTTAAATAATACGTCAATTTGCATGACAATATCTATCTGCCATGGTAAACTCCACAGAGGCACAGACCATGTCTACTTGTTTACCACCCTATCTGTAATACAGAATTAGGCAGATGGTGGGTACTCAATATGTTTTACTTGAATGACTATCCAAATGTCTATAACCCTTGTCTAGCCTTGACCCCACTCCTGAAAAGCAGACTTCCATTTCCAAATGCCTACTTGACATAGCCACAGAAATAAAACACCTTTAACTTAGCAAATTAGCAACAAAACATACCATTTGTCCCCTCCCAACCTGCACCTTGCATTCCCTATCTTTGTTATTGGCATTCGTCACCTTCCTCCATTTTGGAATCTCAAAGTAATTTTTACTTCCTCCCTTTCTTTCCCTCTTGATAGCCAATTAATTGTCCAAATTGGTCACGTCTTCCTCTGTGGTGTTTCTCAAATTTACCCTTCCATTTTTATTTCTACTGCTAACTTCCCATTCAGGCCTTCATCATCATTCTCCTAGACCCACTGAATGGCCTTTCCACCTCCAATACTGAACTTAGTCACTGCATTCTCTACATTGGAACGACTGAGACAGCGTAATGGTTAGGAGCATGGATTCTGAAGCCATTATGCCTTGACAAAACTCTGGCTCTGTTTTTTCCTAACTTTGTTACCAAATTGCTTAACCTTCTTGTGTCTTATTATAAAAGGAGGATAATAATGATAACTACATGTGGAACTATGGTGAGGGTTAATGAGTTAATATACATTACACATGCCCAGCAATGCTTGGCACTTACTAAGCACTCAAATAAATATTAGCTACTACTATTGTATTGTTAAGACTAATATTCTAAAAATTCAGACTAAATCATGTCACTCCTGTCCATGCCCCCCCCCACTGCCAACAGAATACTCAGACTCCTATTTAAGATACTCAATAATCTGAACTCAGCCTATCTTTATCACTACCCAGTTCAATCTTCCTCAACTCCTAAACTCCAAAAATACCAGGTAAATTCAGTGTCCCCAGTTACAACATGTACTTTTATGTTTCCATGCCTTTGATTATGTTATACTTTCAACCTGCAATGCCTACTCCACATCTTAAACACTTATATATTCAAAGTCAAGACTGTTTTCAAGGATATCCCTGAGTCTCTTAGGCAGAATTAATTACTTTTTATTGTGTCTCCCCTAGCACTTGTGCCTCTATTTAGCACTTATTTTGGTTTGCTTTACATTATTTATTTCATTCTTTTCTGCTTCCTTACCAACCATCCCCAGTGATGCAATAAGCCTGAAAGCTCCATTACAGTAGTAACCACGCCTTAAGCACCTCAGTGCATCACACAATATTGGTAGTGGTATCTGGCAAGTTTACCAGCCAGTAACAGATACTCAACAGTTATTTGCTGACTTTAATTGAAAAGGAATTGAGTAGTTTAAGGATTTGACAAAACTAAGACACTTTCCCTTTTTGGAGACACTACTTAGATAGCATAATGATAGAGCAGTACTTACTATTGATATTATTGCCAACTATTTAATCATACCTTGTATCAGTGGAAAAAAAACATTATTTTATACACTGTTAATATAAACTATTACTGGGAATTCCCTGGCGGTCCAGTGATTAGGGCTCCGCGCTTCTGCTGCAGGGGGCACGGGAACTAAGATCCCGCATGCCACACAGCACAGCTAAAAATATATACATATATATATATATATATATATATATACACACACACACACACACACACACATATATACGTACATATATGTATATATATACTATTATTTTCTAATTTAAAATAAATTATCTTATATTATGAATATTTAGCTTATCAGTAAACTATTTCCTTATAATAAAGACCAGGGATGTGATAGCAATCATTCAAGCATTTTATATTTTAAAGGTTGACAACTAAAGCATTCTGAAGCCATTTTTTCCCAAAATAAAAAAGAATGCTTTGTTCACTCTCCTACGTAATCTCTGTTTACCAAATTTCAGAACAGTGAGAGGTTTGACTTTTTCTCTTTACAGTGAAATTATTAACCTGAGGAAATGCAGTATCTTCAGGGGCTAGTAATGGAATCCTGAACAAAACTTTGAAATTGCATAGAGATGTAGTGTCAGTTAACCAGAAGTTTTTATTTCCCCACTCCAAACTGCAATCTATCTCTATCTGGAGCAGGACTTTTGTCTTTCTGGCAACCTCTTTGGCCAAACTTGAATATAAGCATCCAGTGCTCTTTTAAAATAGTTTGGCAAGGCCAGAAAGGAAAATTGTGCCAAACAATCCTCCTATTCCAAGACCTATGATGCTTGATTTTTAGACCCAAAATCAGTCTAGTCAGGGTATCTCCTGGCTAGGACCTCATCTCATTAGTTTTTCAATTCATATTGGATCCACTGTTAAGCTATTTTCAGTCATACATATTGACCTAGATTCTCCCACAGTGTAAGCTATTCCCCAGGAGTATGCTAGGTACTTAAGGAAACTGCATTAACACTTTCAGGTATGGTATGATAGCTGGTTTTCTGATGGCTGAAAAGAGCTACCTCCCAGGATATTAAAAGATACCTTCATATCCTGAAGAGGATTTACTCAACTTCGCTAAGTGTCTGCTGTGCAAACCAGGGGAAACTCAGAAACTAGGAAAAACTGTTCACTAAATAGAAGGCAAATATTTAGATAATAGATTTTTTAAATCTTCTAATAGAAATTACAGTGAACGTTTATAAGCTAGCTCCTTATTACAGAAAAGTCTTTGACCCAATACTAAAGTTAGCACAAAATTAAAGTCGTATTTTGAAGATCATAAATGATAACTTCCTCCGAAAGCATCCTTCTCCCAGTCTCTGCCACCCATCAAAGGGTCTTCTGTGATCTTTTAAAGGTGGTGCTTTACTTTCTCTCAATTGAGCCTTAAAGCAGGTATGTATTCATTTTTTTAACCACATTATTAATTAGTAGAGAAACCCAACTCAAACTAGCTTCAGCAAGAGTAGCTGATTGTTGTTGGCTCTCCTAACTAAAAAATTCAGGGATAGATGTTTGAAGAATGGATTTAGGGGTTCAAATAGCACCCAGCTCATTTGATCTTTCCACTCTTTCTTCATTTCTTCACTTCTCAGCTCTTCTTTCTTCTGCATTTGGCTTCATTCTCTGGTGTGTTCTTTCTTCATAATGGTGGCCCTTGTACAGCCCCAGGCATATCAGCTTAGCAAATCAGCAAAAAATAATGTTTCAGTAAAAGTCCCAGCAATGAATCTCAGTGAACTGGCTTGGGGATTTTTACCTTCGATATTTCACCCATACAGTGTATCTTCTACACTGGGTAGACTGAAAGAGAGTAAAGCATAGTGGTTAGGAACACCCACTAGGGAGCCATCACGCCTGGTTAAAACCCGGCTCTGCCCCTTCACACAGTGACTGTGTTACTTTTGTCTATCCCTGAATGAATAATTGCAGCCAGAAGACTGTATGACCAGGCCTGCATTACGTCCCCACCCCTGGGCAGGTACAGGTAGAAGTGAGATCTGTTCCTCCTAGTTTGAGATAAGGGAAAAAAAAAAAAAATCAAGAAGCTGTTATAAGAAAATGAGCAGAGATAAACTACAGATGTCTATTAAACTGCTATGTGAAAATACTTGACATGCATCTTATGGTTAAATACAAAATGAATGCTAAAACTGTAGGTATCCACATCATCATTTTCTCATACTGTATAGCTGTTGCTTGTTTACAAGCTTATCTCCCTCAATAAACCCTGTGCCTCTCATGGTCAGAAGCTGTTTCTAGTGAGGCAAGGAGTATCTAGTATGTGGAGAGATTTAGTAAATGTTTGCTGAATATGGAAAAAGTGGCTCCAACTTTAAACAAAATACTTTCAACAATACATTTGCAAATACACTTGCACATTCATTTTACTCCCAAGATATATGTGGCAATAGTTACTTAGAAGGAGACTACACAATTCAGTAGGATTTAATGGCCTTCCTATTGTTTAAAAAAAGTACTGATGTATACCACTATCTTTGAGGTTTACCGCTACTTGAAAAAATACTGGTGAGGGGACCATAGAGATGAATTAGAACTTGACTTAAGCTAAGGTTGTTGACGATTCTAATTTATTACCATCAATAAAGTAAAAAGCTGTTTACTCGCTTCTTTGATATATGCCAGTAGGTTTAACCCCATCCTAAGCTAAAATTTGTTCTCTCTTCATCAGAATCTCTTCTAGGCAGGAACAGAGGTGTACACAGAGGCCCACAGTTAGACTTGAGCTTTCAGTTTTGGTGGCATCCAATTCTTATGACTCCAAAATAAATTTACTGACTAGGATTATCAATTCATTTTACAGCTTAACTTCTTTTTAAAAATGACCACACAGAAGCTTCAATAAATATCCGGCCTGGAAACAGGCAAGACAGGTGCAAAATGCGCTCCTAAGGTGCTATATAAACTCTTCCAAGCCTTGAAGAGGTTATTTGCTAAACGTCTAAAAGAGTTAATGATCTTCCAAAAGGGAAAAAAGATCAAACTCGGTGTCCTCCAAGCAGCACTAATGGCCCAGTACACGAAATCTTATACTCTTCTCTAAGTGACTTCAGTTTCTTTCTTTTTGCCTATTGAGAGCAAAATCTTACCCCTTTAAAAGGGACAAAGGATGAAACTACTTTTAGATTGCATTAAAACCATATGCTGCCCAGGAAATTCAACATTAGCAGGCAGTAAATTACACTTTTAATCTGCTTGTTGTTCCTGGGTGTTGCCACAAACATATTGCAGTATGTGGTACCACTTAGTGGCTGGATAACCTATCCGTGCCGTTTGGAAAACATGTTGTATTAATGATGGACTTCGGTGTTAACTCAATCCCCACCCCCCAAGCTGGTTTAGATCATAATGCATCATTTTATAAGTATGAATAATAAGCACTTTACTGCAAATTAATTTAGATGCCACCCCACCCTCCATTTTGCAAAGTGAAATTAAAAGAGATTTTTTTAGCCTAACCTCGACTGTCTATTAAAGTTGTGTATATAAACAAGCCAGGTTATCTTTTTCCTTGTGACAAAAGTTGTTTTATCTAACAGCCGCTTTCCTAGCAGTTCAGTACTCCACCACCCTAAATTAGGACACTTTATCTTAAGGCTTCATAATCTTATGAGACTATAATTGGAAAGTTTATAAAAAAAAAAAAATCCTGCTTTGTAAGCTTGGCAGCTGAGATAGGAGGGAATGAGAAGGGCTACAGCAGAATTACACCATCACTGCTAGCCTGACTCTGCTTGACAGAGCCGTTTAATATTTTGACAAGACAAAATATAAAGCAGCATTTTATTCTGTAGAGACTTCACTAGACACAAGCATGGAAGTGCTTGTGATCAATAAAGTTTGCGGTGGAGAGTGATTTATTTACAGCAGGGTATTATGTAGAGAAAGAGCTGTGATATTTCCACAGGCTTTGACGGCATAATGGGCCCCTCTCAATCCTTACATGGAAGGGTTAGATTGTCATGGTTGCTCAGGCAGTATTCAAAACGTTATCTGATCAGCCTTAAAGACTTCAGAAGGAGACAGATGATTAGTTACCCTAAACGATCCTCATCATGCAGAAATTGATGATTTAATATAGTCAATGACAGACGATTCCATTTGTACTAGATAAAGTGTCTGCGGTTTGTATCAATCATAATAGAGTTATTATTGAGCATAAAAGAAAAGCATGTTTAATATCATTAATTCCAGATATGTCGCTTTCCACATCTGGCATTCATCCATAGACCAGAACCACTCCAGGCTATCATTCCTGCCTCTATGCCGGCGACTCCAGTGTTTTTTTGTAATTTCAAAATGTTTTTCAGCACCTCCAGCTAGGCGCAATAACAGTTTACAGATTACCTATGTCATCACATTTTGACAAACTTCTCAATCTGATGTGACCTTCATCTTTAGCCATCTGCTTGCCTTTGTTTCTACTCTTTTTTGATAAACCTCCACAGCTTAAAGCTGTAGTAGTTTGTTCCATACACTGTATTTCTAGGTCAACATTTCACCTGTGTAAATCCAGAAACACAGACTTCAGTGTAAAGATGGTGACCTGGGTTCAGGTCCCCAGGTACCTGACTCTCCCTCACCCCCTTAGTTATATTTTTCATCATTCATGTCAAATTCATTTTGATTGTATGGAGGAGAAAGCACACAATCAGAAAAAAGGAAGTACAAGTGGGAGTTGAGGTGAAGGAAGAGAGAGAAAAGAATAATTAGTAAAACTGAGAAGTTAGAAAAGATAGGGAAAAAATGTCATTTCTAAATTTGATTTCTCTGTAAACAATGTAACAGTGGGAAAGCCATATAAATAATGAAGGAAGAGACACAAACTTTCTAGGGAACAAAAGTATGGTTACCTAAATTAAATGCTGTTTCTTTTTTATTTTAAATACTTTAATTTCCAAGTGATATGTTGAAATAACAAAAAAAAGCCCAGCTTCAAATATTGCGCATCCGTTTTTTAGGGAGGAAAAAACTCAGTAAAAACAAAGAAGTCTCTCAGATTTAAGTTACTTCTACTCACAAATGTATATGCAGTCCTCGAGGTTGTAGAAGACACTAGGGGTTTTTTTCTTTTTTTCTTTTTGTAATAAGAATTGATTTGCAGATAATTTTTTATGTATTTATTTAACAAATACTTATTGAGCACCTACTATGTGCCAGACAACTGTTTAGGCACTGGGGATAACATCAGTGAACAAAAGAGGCAAAAAGCTCTGCCCTCATAATGCTCACATTATAATGCTGATTACTGATAAAAGGGATTGTGAGAAGTTAGATGGTTAAAAGTAGAACATTTTAAAAGATTAAGGATAGGGTCAAAATAACAAACCTCAGGGAAGATAAACAAAAATCAAGATCTCCCTCTACCTTCATAAGTATTAGGTGTTAGGCATATGTACATTGGGAAGCGAAAAAATGTCATCATTCCTAGATGAATTTAGTCCAACTAATTATCAATTATCAACACTAATATATTTGTTTCCTCTCATTTTGCATGGTGGGGTAAAGTAAAAGAGATTAATACTTCTTCAGGGACAAAGAGTAAGTTTTCAAGTTTAGCTCCCACTGACTCATCAATATGCTTTAGTTATCACTGCCTCAACATGACTGGTTTTCCAAGACAAAGTCCAAAATCTTCTCCATGTATGAACACTCCTTGTTAATTATAGAGGCAAATAATGGATTATGTAAGTACACATATAGCTTTTCAATTATTTTGTTGAAAACTATTGATGACATCTAAGGTGTAAATATTAAAGTATTCAGGGGAATAACTTAGCAGATTAGCCAAATCAGATTTAAGTATACAAATCTTATGAAATACCCTCTATAACAGGAAAACATTCAGATTTCTAGTATTGAAGCTGGGCTCCAAAATTTTCTAACTATTTGACAAACTCTAAACCTCAGGTTTCTTGTTTTCAAAGTAGGAGAAAATATCTGCCTTGCCTTCTTGCAAAGGGTTACCTTAGGGGTGATTTTAAAAGTCAACTATTTTGCAATAAGAAAAACCTGAGATACAATCTAGTCGAACTCCTCCATTTCATTAATGAGAAAATAAAGGCCGGGAAAATTTAAGATACTTAATCCAGGTCAGTCAACTTAATAGCAGAACTGAGATTAGATCCTTATTCTCAATTTCTTATCCAGTGATTTTTCTTTTCCTCTATGAGATAATGTAGTAAAAATGCTTGGAAAACTATGACATGCAGAAAGAATATGGTATTATAATGATGGAGCAAAATATTATCTTTCTACACCTGAGTTTTTATATTTGTCAAAAAGGCACTCCTGAATATCTCATAATGGATTCTATTAAGAATTAAAAGGAAATTTATGCAAGAAACATTAGACATCTGATAAGAATGATTTCACACCTTGTATAAAATTTTATATGCAGATAAGACTAATGAATGTCCCTCAATAATCATGTTAATAGATCATGCCAAGTTTGACACTTTAGTTCTCTAATAATTTATTCAACTGTCAGTATAAACATCATATTGGTTGAGTCTTATAAAATAATAAATCATGGCTCTGTTTTATTTTATTCCCATGACTAAGGTTAGGTTTTAATATCTTTCTGATGATCTAACTCTCTCAAAGCAGACAGCAGACACCAGTAAACAAATACACTGTTATTTGAGAAAGACTTTCTGTTCATTGATGGGTTTAGCCTTGACACTAAAATGTATATAGAGAAAGTGTCACTCAACTTTTGACATGCAAAATGTTTGTGTCAGACTCAGAGCAGGTTCAGAAAGCAAGTGACCAGTCACCTGAAGCTAGAAATCAAAAGCTTTCTGAATCAGTCTAAGAAGAGCACCCTTTGGTTCTGTTTCAAGCTCCTTACTGATTTTACTTTGACCATTTATTTAATTTATGGCTGTGTTGGGTCTTCGTTTCTGTGCGAGGGCTTTCTCTAGTTGTGGCAAGCGGGGGCCACTCTTCATCGCGGTGCGCGGGCCTCTCACTATCGCGGCCTCTCTTGTTGCAGAGCACAGGCTCCAGACGCGCAGGCTCAGTAATTGTGGCTCACGGGCCCAGTTGCTCCGCGGCATGTGGGATCTTCCCAGACCAGGGCTGGAACCCGTGTCCCCTGCATTGGCAGGCAGATTCTCAACCACTGCACCACCAGGGAAGCCCCACTTTGACCATTAATCAATTCATCTGTCCTCAACATATTTTATTATTAAACTTTTTAAAAGATTTTTTTGATGTGGACCATTTTTAACATCTTTAATGAATTTGTTACAATATTGCTTCTTTTTTTATGTTTTGGTTTTTTGGCCACGAGGCATGTGGGATCTTAGCTCCCCAACCAGGGATCGAACCCTCACCCCCTGCATTGGAAGGCAAAGTCTTAACCACTGGACCACCAGGGAAGTCCCCTGTGCTCAACATATTTTAAATGCCCACACCTATTTGCCTGCCCCAAAATCACTGTGTTGACAATTACTATCTAAATCAGATTTTAACTATATAATTGTAAATTTGCAAGTATAAGAAAAATGGAATCTATACGGTAAAATCAAGGCTGTAGTCCTGCATTTCACTTCACAAATCTAAAAGGTTAACTAGATCCACTTTGAATTTGATCAGCGGGCATAGATATTTAATTTAGAACTAAAATTATGCAAAAAGTCATTCTGATGTAAAGGGAGGAAAATGCAAAAGGTTTTCCAATCAGTTTTCCACTTCTGAACAACAGTCATTATAAGTAGCAAATAATGCTTCAAATAGAAAAATAAAGAATGCTGGTTTGGATAACTTTTCTCATTTCTCTTTTAAAGACAAGAATGCTATCCTAATGTTTTAAGTTTCTTATCTGTAGTTACAAGCCAGCAGGAAACCTGAAGTTCTAATCTTTAGAAATTTCTCTTGGCACATACAATTTTAAAAATTAGGGCTAATTCTAAAATTTGTTATTTTATCAGTAAGTGTTTTGTTGTATATGGATGTAAGGCATTACTTTTTTTAATACTCTGTACTCTGATTTCCCTCTCATTTCTGTATCTTTGTTTATGATATACCTTTGTCCTAGAATTTCTTTCCTTTTCATCTTCTCCTATCAAGATACTGCATTTCCTTCAAGTGCCAACTTAAATCTAAATTCAACCACAAATCTTTCTCTGGATAATTCAGGTTTATTTATATTTATTTATTTATTTATTTTTTAATTTCTAAAGCAATTGTGGTCTACACTACATCCTCCAGGAGCATGCATTATTCACTAAACACACATTTAGTGCCTGGCCTAAACATAATTTGTATTAGGCACCAAGACTATTAAGAGGATAACACATGAGATAGTATTCCAGCTTATGTGGTAAAAGACGGGAAACTATGCATCTGGTTAACTCAGAAGAAATGTTTTTACATATTATCTCACTAAATCTTCATAGTATCTCAGTAAGGTAAAATTATTATCCTATATCTCACCTATATCATTGGTGAGAAAACTGAGGCATTAAGAGAGTGGGTTACTAATCCAAAGATTCCAGAGATAGATTGCTTCCTAATCATTCTAGGTTTATAAAACTCATCTCCACAACCACCGTGATGCCCCAGCTCTCTGAGAATTTGGGGACTATTTTTTAAACTCTTTTCCATTCTATGACTTGCTGGATAAAAGAGTATACAGTATGTTCACTTAACTATTTATTGACTGATTGCAGAGTATGAGTTCAATTCAAGTCAGTGAAGATCTAGATAGATTTTTGTCAAATACGTATCATAGTTGTAATGTTTTTCTGTGTTATTAATAAGGATATTCAAAACCATTTAATAGTCTAATCAGTACTCTCATAAGACTGAAGGAAAATGCAATAGATAAAAAACTGAAAAAGCAAAACAATAACAAAACCCAGCTTCTTTTCTCTACGATAAAGCTACAGAAATATACAACCATAAGTTCATTTTGGAATTTTGCAAATTTAAGAGGTCAAATTCACAGATACCCTATCTTACCTGTATACCAAAAAAAAAATCAGAAAATTCTAAACCTTTCAAGCAATGTACATTTCAAGTATAATAGCAACTTAGATATGTATGTTTACTATCTTAAAGAAAACCAGGCAATCACCGAAGGCAAAATTCCTCCTTCAGATCTCTATGAACAATCTGGACTCAAATTCTGTACTTTCTTTAAATGAAAAAAAAAAAAAAAATCTCATTTAAGATCAACAAGAGAAATGCAAATCTGAAATATGGCTCATTATCCTTTAATGATACTTTATATTATATTTTCACATATTCACATACATATTGTTAGTAAGCAAAAATATCAGATGCCATTTGAATGTTACAATAACATTACATGAATTCAATGATAAAATTACTAAGGGAAAAGAAAAACTGTGGGAATGGAATCTCAAGCGTTACTATATTGCGTTGGCCAAAAAGTGCCTTCGGTTTTTAAGTAAAAATAAAAGACACATTTTTCATTTTCACCAAGAACTTTATTGAACAACATATACACCCTTTTGTTCCACTACCTTCTGCCATTTTTAAAGCAACTTCATAGTTCCATCTTCCCAAAACTTTTTATCTTTTTGAGCAAAGAACTGTTCCAGGTGCCTTTTACAGTGTTCCAGAGAATTGAAACTTTTTCCATTAAGAAAATTTTGTAAAGACCGAAATAAATGGAAATCTGAAGGTGCAACGTCTGGTTGAATACGGCAGACGAATCAGAACTTGCCAGCCAAGCTGTAACAGTTTTTGCCTGGTCATCAAAGAAACATGCGGTCTTGCGTTATCCTGATGAATATTATGCGTTTTCTGTTGACTAATTCTGCATGCTTTTCATAGAGTGCTGCTTTCAGTTGGTCTAACTGGCAGCAGTACTTGCTGGAGTGATCTGTTTGGTTTTCCGGAAGGAGCTCATAATAGAGGACTCTCTTCCAATCCCACCATATACACAACATCACCTTCTTTGGATGAAGACCGGCCTTTGGTGTGGTTGGTGGTGGTTTATTTCACTTGCCCCACCATCTCTCCTATTCCACATTATTGTACAGTATCCACTTTTCATCGCCCATCACAATTTGTTTTAAAAACAGAACGTTTTCATTATGTTTAAGTAGAGAATCGCATGCGGAAATATGGTCAAGAAGGTTTCTTTTCTCTTAACTAATGTGGAACCCAAACATCAAAGCAATTAACATAACCAAGCTGGTGCAAATGATTTTCAATGCTTGATCTGGATACTTTGAGTATGTCAGCCATCTCCTGCGTGGTGTGACGTTAATTGTTCTCAATTAATGTCTCGCTTTGATCGCTATCTTCAACTGGTACCCAACCATGGAGCATTGTCCAGCGAGAAATCTCCAGCATGAAACTTCACAAACCACTTTTGACACATTTGATCAGTCACAGCATCTTCTCCATACACTGCACAAATCTTTTTTTTGCATTTCGGTTGTGTTTTTATCTTTCTTGAAATAATAAAGCATAATATGCCAAAAATGTTGCTTTTTTTCTTCCATCTTCAATATTAAAATGGCTACACAAAAATTCACCAATTTTGACAAGTCTTCTTTTAAATGCACGCTGATATGACAGCTGTCACATACGATCTAACAAAATTGTTTTGAATTAAGTTAAAGATAACTAAATGCTACTAGAGCCATCTTACGGAAAAAAACAGAACGAACCTTTTGGCCAACCCAACAGTTATGAAATATTTCTATTAACCATGTCATATTCCTAGAAATTAAATTTTTATTCCTGCCTAGTCTCTGTATGTATCAGGATTAAATATTTGAGTTTCATACTGAAAATAAACTTTACATCTCTAAAATATTAAAGTAAAAATTAAAAGTAGAAGTATGTAAAATTAGAAGGAAAAAGTATATTATTATCTGCATATTAGAGATGTCATTTAGAAAATATTTAATCTCAAGTTGCCTTTTTTATCCCTGACATTCAGTACCCTATGTATCTATTTCTCTTTTGTCAGGATCAACATGCCTGTGAAGGCTCTAAACAGCCAGGTGCTATGGCAGAGAATTACACACATGCCACCTGGCCTGTCCTCCTAAGGTATGTAGATATAGTGACTAAGGGTGAGCTTGCAGGGCTTAGGCTGCCTCAATTCAACTTCTGGCTCTACCACTCATTAGCTATGTGACATGGTATGGATTATTCAACTTCTCTGGACCTCAGCTCCACGATCTTAAAATAAAGCCAAGTACTTCATGTCTCATGAGCTTGCCATAAATATCAAATGAGATAATGCATATAAAACACTTAGTACAATGCCAGGCACATAAATAATGGTCAAGAAATATTAGCTGTTATTACTACTATTATTAGCCAATAAGAGCTTATCAGTAAAACCAACATGCTGTTAGGGTTTAAGTTCTTCAATAGCAAGGTCATCTCCTAACTAGTTTTATATTCTTGATGCATTAGTGAATGTGGATTGAATGACAGGCTAACTATGTGAATAAAACCAATGAATGCAAATATATTTAAGATATAAGATATACATATTCATGTACATATATACACACATATACGCGGTAAAAGACATGTTATACATACATAATATAAGATTTTTGGCAAGATCATCAATTACGTAGATTTAGTCAACTCATCAATTAAGTGGAAATAATAAGCAAACCAGACAGATATTTGACTGAATTGACCCACTGATTGATTAAATTCATAGGTTCATTCTTGTGGTTCAGAGTGGTAAAGCCCCACTAATATTTAAGGAAAAGAAACATAATGTCAATTGAAAAAGGAGAGTGAAGCATTTAAATCATAAGTACAGCAAGGATAAGCATACAGAAGCTAAAGAAAGGGGTAAACAGCATATTTATACACTGGTGGGAGAGGGGAGATTGAAGAATATGGCCACAGGGAGTTTAGGCAAAAAATGCAAAGTAGAGGAGGCAAAGGGTTTGAAAGTATAAATTCGCTTTCTTTCATAAGAATAGCATTAGAAAGGTGAACATACTGTCTTGGAAATATTACACCAAGCATTCCAAAACCACAAATAAATAAATACTGAGGTACTAAGTATTTGTTCCTAGAAAGCAATCCCTCCACTTTAAGCCTTACTGAAATTATTTGTGCATTAAAGACACACACACAAATACATGCATGCAAGCAAACATGTACACATACACACACATACATTTCTTGGTTGCCTAAATTAAAATTTTAAATCATTCTCAAAAGTACTGAAACTATAAAATTCAGTATAAACAAACAAACAAGAAACACTGACAACAACAACAAATCTAACAGATAATCTATAAAACAACCTCTGTATCTGGCATTTACAAATTAGTTAACAGACAAAAATCTATGTTCCTAATTGCACCTCTGGCACAGATGTGATTGTAGTGACTACTACCACTCACATATGGTATTAATTTTTCCAAGGTCGCTATTAATGGCCCACCATCACAGATATTTCCACTTCTATGAATATTTTTGTATATTTGAATTTTATTTTTTTATACAGCAGCTTCTTATTAGTTATCAATTTTATACATATACGTATATATGTGTCAATCCCAATCTCCCAATTCATCCCACCACCATGCTTCTCCCCACACCCCCGCTCTCCCCCCTTGGTGTTCATACGTTTGTTCTCTACACTTGTGTCTCTATTTCTGCCTTGCAAACCGGGTCACCTCTACCATTTTTCTAGATTCCACATATATGTGTTAATATACGATATTTGTATTTCTCCCTCTGACTTACTTCACTCTGTATGACCCTCTCTAGGTCCATCCAGGTCTCTACAAATGACCCAATTTCGTTCCTTTTTATGGCTGAGTAATATTCCATTGCATATATGTACCACATCTTCTTTATCCATTCGTCTCTTGATGGGCATTTAGATTGCTTCCATGACCTAGCTATTGTAAATAGTGCTGCAATGAACATTGAGGTGCATGTGTCTTTTTGAATTATGGTTTTCTCATGGTATATGCCCAGTAGTGGGATTGCTGGGTCGTATGGTAGTTCTATTTTCAGTTTTTTAAGGAACCTCCATCCTGTTCTCCACAGTGGCTGTATCAATTTACATTCCCACCAACACTGCAGCAGGGTTCCCTTTTCTCCACACCCTCTCCAGCATTTGTTTGTGTATTTTCTGATGATGCCCATTTTAAATGGTGTGAGGTGATTCCTCATTGTAGTTTGGATTTTCATTTCTCTAATGATTAGTGATGTTGAGCCTCCTTTCATGTGTTTGCTGGCAATCTGTACATCTTATTTGGAGAAATGTCTATTTAGATCTTCTGCCCATTTTTGGATTGGGTTGCTTGTTTTTTTGATAATGAGCTGCATGAGCTGCTTGTATATTTTGGAGATTAATCCTTTGTTGGGTGCTTCATTTGCAAATATTTTCTCCCATTCTGAGGGTTGTCTTTTCGTCTTGTTTATGATTTCCTTTGCTATACAAAAGCTTTTAAGTTTCATTGGGTCCCATTTGTTTATTTTTGTTTTTATTTCCATTTCTCTAGGAGGTGGGTCAAAACGGATCTTGCTGTGATTTATGTCATAGAGAGTTCTGCCTATGTTTTCCTCTAAGAGTTTGATAATGTCTGGCCTTACATTTAGGTCTTTAATCCATTTTGAGTTTATTTTTGTGTATGGTGTTAGGGAGTGTTCTAATTTCATTCTTTTACATGTAGCTGTCCAGTTTTCCCAGCACCACTTATAAAGAGACAGTCTTTTCTCAATTGTCTATCCTTGCCTCCTTTGTCATAGTTTAGTTGAGCATAGGTGTGTGCGTTTATCTCTGGGCTTTCTATCCTGTTCCATTGATCTATATATGTTTTTGTGCCACTACCATACTGTCTTGATTACTGTAGCTTTTTACTATAGTCAGAAGTCAGGGTGTCTGATTCCTTCAGCTCTGTTTTTTTCCCTCAAGATTGCTTTGGCTATTCAGGGTCTTTTGTATCTCTATACACATTTTAAGATTTTTTGCTCTAGTTTTGTAAAAAATGCCATTGGTAATTTGATAGGGATTGCACTGAATCTGTAGATTGCTTTGGGTAGTACAGTCATTTTCACAATATTGATTCTTCCAATCCAAGAACATGGTATATCCCTCCATCTGCTTGTGTCATCTTTGATTTCTTTCATCAGTGTCTTATAGTTTTCCGAGTACAGGTCTTTTACCTCCTTAGGTAGGTTTATTCTAGGTATTTTATTGCTTTTGTTGCAACGGTGAATGGGATTGTTTACTTAATTTCTCTTTCTGATCTTTCCTTGTTAGTGTATAGGAATGCAAGACATTTCGGTACATTGATTTTGTATCCTGCTACTTTACCAAATTCATTGATGAGCTCTAGTAGTTTTCTGGTGGCATTTTTAGGATTTTCTATGTATAGTATCACGTCATCTGCAAACAGTGACAGTTTTACTTCTTCTTTTCCAATTTGGATTCCTTTCTTTTTTTTCTGATTGCCATGACTAGGACTTCCAAAACTATATTAAATAATAGTGGTGAGAGTGGACATCCTTGTCTTGTTCCTGATCTTAGAGGAAATGCTTTCAGTTTTTCACTATTGAGAATGATGTTTGCTGTGGGTTTGTCGTATATGGCCTTTATTATGTTGAGGTAGGTTCCCTCTATGCCCACTTTCTGGAGAGTATTTATCATAAATGGGTGTTGAATTTTGTCAAAAGCTTTTCCTGCATCTATTGAGATGATCATATGATTTTTATTCTTCAGTTTGTTAATATGGTATATCAAATTGATTGATTTGCATATATTGAAGAATCCTTGCATCCCTGGGATAAATCCCACTTGATCATGGTGTATGATCCTTTTAATGTGTTGTTGGATTCTGTTTGCTAGTATTTTGTTGAGGATTTTTGCATCTATATTCATCAGTGATATTGGTCTGTAATTTTCTTTTTTTTGTAGTATCTTTCTCTGGTTTTGGTATCAGGGTGATGGTGGGCTCATAGAATGAGTTTGGGAGTGTTCCTTCCTCTGCAAATTTTTGGAAGAGTTTGAGAAAGATGGGTGTTAGGTCTTCTCTAAATGTTTGATAGAATTTACCTGTGAAGTCATCTGGTCCTGGACTTTTGTTTGTTGGAAGATTTTTAATCACAGTTTCAATTTCATTACTTGTGATTGGTCTGTTCATATTTTCTATTTCTTCCTGATTCAGTCTCGGAAGGTTATACCTTTCTAAGAATTTGTCCATTTCTTCCAGGTTGTCCAATTTATTGGCATAGAGTTGCTTGTAGTAGTCTCTCAGGATGGTTTGTATTTCTGCGGTGTCTGTTGTAACTTCTCCTTTTTCATTTCTGATTTTATTGATTTGAGTCTTCTCCCTCTTTTTCTTGATGAGTCTAGCTAATGGTTTATCAATTTTGTTTATCTTATCAAAGAACCAGCTTCTAGTTTTATTGATCTTTGCTATTGTTTTCTTTGTTTCTATTTCATTTATTTCTGCTCTGATCTTTATGATTTCTTTCCTTCTGCTAACTTTGGGTTTTGTTTTTTCTTCTTTCTCTAGTTCCTTTAGGTGTAAGGTTAGGTTGTTTCTTTGAGATTTTTCTTGTTTCTTGAGGTAGGATTGTATTGCTAGAAGCTTCCCTCTTAGAACTGCTTTTGCTGCATCCCAAACGTTTTGGATCATCGTGTTTTCATTGTCATTTGCCTCTAGGTATTTTTTGATTTCCTCTTTGATTTCTTCAGTGACCTCCTGGTTATTTAGTAACATATTGTTTAGCCTCCACATGTTTGTGTTTTTTAGGTTTTTTTCCCCTGCAATTGATTTCTAATCTCATAGTGTTGTGGTCAGAAAAGATGCTTGATATGATTTCAATTTTCTTAAATTTACTGAGGCTTGATTTGTGACCCAAGATGTGATCTATCCTGGAGAATGTTCTGTGCACACTTGAGAAGAGTAGTCTGCTGTTTTTGGATGGAATGTCCTATAAATAGCAATTAAATCTATCTGGTCTACTGTGTCATTTAAAGCTTGTGTTCCCTTGTTAATGTTCTGTTTGGATGATCTGTCCATTGGTGTAAGTGAGGTGTTAAAGTTCCCCACTATTATTGTGTTTCTGTCGATTTCCTCTTTTATAGCTGTTAACAGTTGCCTTATGTATTGAGGTGCTCCTATGTTGGGTACATATACATTTATAATTGTTATATCTTCTTGGATTGATCCCTTGATTGTTATGTAGTGTGCTTCCTTGTCTCTTGTAACATTCTTTATTTTGAAGTCTATTTTATCTGATATGAGTATTGCTACTCCAGCTTTCTTTTGATTTCCGTTTGCATTAAATATATTTTTCCATCCCCTCACTTTCAGTCTGTGTGTGGCCCTAGGTCTGAAGTGGGTCTCTTGTAGACAGCATATATATGAGCCTTGTTTTTGTATCCATTCAGCGAGCCTGTGTCTTTTGGTTGGAGCATTTAATCCATTCACGTTTAAGGTAATTATCAATATGTATGTTCCTATGACCATTTTCTTAATTGTTTTGGGTTTGTTTTTGTAGGTCCTTTTCTTCTCTTGTGTTTCCCACTTAGAGAAGTTCCTTTAGCATTTGTTGTAGAGCTCGTTTGGTGGTACTGAATTCTCTTAGCTTTTGCTTGTCTGTAAAGCTTTTGATTTCTCTGTCGAATCTGAATGAGATCCTTGCCGGGTAATCTTGGTTGTACATTCTTCCCTTTCATCACTTTAAATATATTGTGCCACTCCCTTCTGGCTTGTAGAGTTTCTGCTGAGAAATCGTCTGTTAACCTTATGGGTGTTCCCTTGTATGTTATTTATCATTTTTCCCTTGTTGCTTTTAATAATTTTTCTTTGTCTTTAATTTTTGTCAATTTCATTACTACGTGTCTCAGCGTGTTTCTCCTTGGGTTTATCCTGCTTGGGACTCTCTGTGCTTCCTAGACTTGGGTGGCTATTTCCTTTCCCATGTTAGGGAAGTTTATGACTATAATCTCTTCAAATATTTTCTTGGGTCTTTTCTCTCTCTCTTCTCCTTCTGGGACCCGTATAATGG
Source organism: Balaenoptera ricei (assembly GCF_028023285.1). Taxonomy (NCBI): domain Eukaryota; kingdom Metazoa; phylum Chordata; class Mammalia; order Artiodactyla; family Balaenopteridae; genus Balaenoptera; species Balaenoptera ricei. Next base: position 52,706,317 of record NC_082645.1, read on the forward strand.
GAATGTTGTTGTGTTTAATGTTGTCCCAGAGGTCTCTTAGGATGTCTTCATTTCTTTTCATTCTTTTTTTTTTTATTCTGTTCCGTGGCAGTGAATTCCACCATTCTGTCTTCCTGGTCACTTATCTGTTCTTCTGCCTCAGTTATTCTGCTACTGATTCCTTGTAGTGTATTTTTCAATTCAGTTACTGTATTGTTCATCTCTGTTTGTTTGTTCTTTAATTCTTCTAGGTCTTTGTTAAACATTTCTTGCATCTTGTTGATCTTTGCCTCCATTCTTTTTCCAAGGTCCTGGATCATCTTCACTATCATTATTCTGAATTCTTTTTCTGGAAGGTTGCCTATCTCCACTTCATTTAATTCTTTTTCTGGGGTTTTATCTTGTTCCTTTACCTGGTACATAGTCATCTGCCTTTTCGTTTTGTCTATCATCCTGTGAATGTGGTTTTTGTTCCACAGGCTGCAGGACTGTAGTTCTTCTTGCTTCTTCTGTCTGTCTTCTGGTGGATGAGGGTATTTAAGCGGCTTTTGCAAGCTTCCCAATGGGAGGGATTGGTGGTGGGTAGAGATGGGTGTTGCTCTGATGGGCAGAGCTCAGTAAAACTTTAATTTGCTTGTCTGCTGATGGGTGGGGCTGAGTTCCCTCCTTATTGGTTGTTTGGCCTTAGGTGACCCAGCACTGGAGGCTATAGGCTCTTTGATGGGGCTAGTGGCGGACTCTGGGAGGGCTCACACCAAGGAGTACTTCCCAGAACTTCTGCTGCCAGTGTCTTTGTCCCCGCGGTGAGCCACAGGCACCCCCTGCCTCTGCAGGAGGCCCTCCAACACTAGCAGGTAGGTCTAGGTCTGGTTCAGTCTCCTACAGGGTCATTTCTCCTTCCTCCTGGATCCTGATGGGCACCCTATTTTGTGTGTGCCCTCCAAGAGTGGAGTCTCTGTTTCCCCTAGTCCTGTTGAAGTCCTGCAATCAAATCCCGCTAGCCTTCAAAGTCTGATTCTCTGGGAATTCCTCCTCCCGTTGCCAGACCCCCAGGTTGGGAAGTCTGATGTGGGGCTCAGAACCTTCACTCCAGTGGGTGGACTTCTGTGGTATAATTGTTCTCCAGTTTGTGAGTCACCCACCCAACGGTTATGGGATTTGATTTGGGATCGCGCCCCTCCTACCGTCTCACTGCAGCTTCTCCTTTGTCTTGGGATGTGGGGTATCTTTTTTGGTGAATTCCAGTGTCTTCCTGTTGATGATTGTTCAGCAGTTAGTTGTGATTCCGGTGCTCTTGCAAGCGAGAGTGAGTGCACGTCCTTCTACTCTGCCATCTTGAACCCATCTCTCTATGGATTTGTTTCTTGTCACAGTAACATCAAAGGAAAAGAAAAGCATGTTAACAGTCAGCACTTAAGGGTTGCTGAAATGGCAGAAGGTTCAGTTCCTTTAAAACAATGACTCTCGTTTTACGTGTGTGATTGTAAGGTAAAATACTGTCTTACCTGAAAGAGGCTTTGTCTATAGCTGAAAGGAAATAGTGAGTCTATTCCTGAAAGTGAAATATGGATCTTCAATTTTATGAGAAAGTGTGTCATTAGTCATCGAATATATTCTGAGTATATTTTTAAAGTTATTTCTGTTCTGTCTTATAAAAGATATTATGGACTCTGCTCTCTACAGTTCTCTGTCTCTGTCTCTCTCTCTCACACACACATACACACGCCAAAATGATGCTCTACAGCTGGTATTCTGGTATCCAAACCTTGGTGATACTGAATCTGCAATGTGTTTGAAGAAGAGGTGTCACATTCTTCACAATGAATGGAAGACTGAATCAATCACTAGAACGTAGTCGGTCTACCAGGATTGAAGTACCACTTATCAAAATACAATTCCATCAAGATGGATATTTGTAGAAAATAGATGTAACAAGATACTAAAACAACTGTTGTATAGTCATTAGGCTGAAGTAGAAGAGGTAGAAAAAATGCTCTAAGGAGTCACCTGGAAAATAACATCCAGGAGGACATCCTGGATACCCAGGCGTTTATATAGTATGAATCTTCCTGAGCCAAATTTTCAAGCCAACATGGATAAAAGAAGAACAAAGAGTGAGTATACCTGCAAGAAGGTTCTGCAGTTTGAAAGAAAATTTCTAAAGTGAGTCCAGATCTCAAGATCTTGTTCAATGGATCTTGATCACAAGATCCACTGTGATCAAACCTATGAGCTTTCTGTTCTCAATCACTGTCAGTGTCAGTGCCATCCTCTGTGATAAAAATTAGCAATGTGTGTCATCATATTTGACCAAATCATGATTAGTTTGAGGAAAATTACTAGCTAGTATAAAGAAAAATATAAAAACAAAAACAAAATAAATTCAGAAATCTAAATAATAGGCATAGAAAATATCTTTTTCAAATGGTTTGCTCCTCAAATGAATAAAAACAGACTTCCATATTTTCATTTGCAATGAAACAAGTTTGACTTCTGGCTTTAATCTATCTTCCACCAACTTAAGACTGTCTTATAAAACTAATGGATCCAGAGAGGCTCTACACTGGGTCCTGCAGTGGAACTCACTATCATTCCTACTTGAACTCAATTCACTTCAATTTTTTCCACTGTACCTGCTCCTCCTTTTTCCTCTATCACAAAAAATCACTGTACCAACTGGCTGCCTCTCACCACATGTCTTAAGATGAACAACTCATACCACAAATCATAGACTTATTTTTGACTCTTCACAAATGCCCAGGTAGTTTATGTCTTTGGATTTTGAGCATTTCCAGCACCAATCTGGTCTTCCCCACACTAAATTCCCCAATCACTGTGGAAATTTTTCATTATTGCCTCCCCAGCACAGGGCTTAACATCTGTCATAAGAGGTATACTCAATATGTTTGTTCAATAAATGAATGGGTAACTCCTACCATAAAATGGTCTGCAATACATATTTTTGTCTAATTCTAAAAAAAGGTTTTGTGTTGCATATATTAGGTTAGCTTTCTCTCTGAGCCATCTAATTATACATTGACTCTACTCTTTACTCAAGTTTAAAATCTTTAAAAGCATGTTCACACCTCTATACTGATTTACTATGCCCCCAAAGCTAATAATTACCCCAATTTCAGGTCCTCTGTCTTTAATCCTGATGATCATAAAGTCCACAAGGAAAGCAACTGTACAAATGGCCTCTGTCTACCAGTCATTATGACATAAGATCTAAATGCAGGACTTGGGTCTTTTGGAAATAAATTTGTGAATTATCCAGTCAAAAGGCAGTATGTATGTGGTAGGTAATATGGTCAGAAGCTGTACTCATTGGCATGTAGAAAGCATTCCAGTGAACCAGATGTAGGCTTGAGGAGTCCACAACTGAAAAAGTTGGAAGAACTTTAAGGCACACAAGAACACAGCTGACAGTTCAGAGATATTAATACAAATACTCCATGAAAACGAAAAGTCTTCTATTACCCTTCATTGATGTTTGTTCACATTGTATTTCATGCTACACCAGAAATTAATATGTATCACTTCATTTATTTTCAGCATGTTTACATATTTCACCTCACTGATGAGCTATTACAAACAACAGGTCTAAGTAGGAAACCCTGGTGAGTTTAGAGGCACAGAATTGTACAATTAAAACAGAAAAATAATATGTGTGTGTCATACTTACTTATTGTAATGAATGTATCAATGACAGTTTTGAGGAGGCGTTATTGTTTCCTAAAACCAGCGCACTCCAACTATATGGACAGGAAAAATTCTTTGCTACTTTGTAGAAAACAGTATGTGCTGAAGCTAAGCTATACTGCAAGGCTAATGTTAATTGGCTTTTTAATGGCAAGATGGTTTGCAGCATACTGTAACACAAAAACTCTCTGCCTTGGTGGGATTTCTACTTCTAATCTTGACAGTTCTGGAACAGAGTCTTCGGCTTCTCCCTTTCCACCCCTACACACACACAGACACACAGACACACACACACAAATACACAGCCTAACATCCCCAATTTCCATACTCTTTTAAAACCAAAGCCTCAGGTCAGGTTAGTTCAATACCTGCAGAGAGAACTCTGAATGACGTTTAAGTCAACCTTGGAAATAGCCAGTCATTTCTTTGCTTAGAATGAATACCAAGCATGTCAATTTCACTTATTTTTAAGTAAAAATGCAGGCATTGGAAAGAGAAAAGGTTGATAATGTTTTTTGTTTTTTGCTGCTATTGCTGTTTCTTTTTTGGAGATTGTTTTGTTTTGAGTTTTGGTTGTGTGATTTATTTATAACCTGATATATGGAGGCTAAAGTCTCCGATACCTAATACTTTGAGTTTATAAAATCCTGCTGACCCCTGATAGCACAGAAAATTCTACATCCTGAGAAGTCAATTTCTTGAACTGTTGAAGAAACTGACATTTTATTAATTCCTAATAATTAACTGTTTCCAAATACTAGTCTTAGTTACCCAAAAGAACTGTCAATTCTTTGAGCATAGGGCAAAGTCTTATTTATTCATGGGAGAGACAGAGAAGGTAATAATTACAGCATAATGTAATAGAACCTATAGCATACTGATAAAAAAGAGTCCAAAACAACTGTGCAGAGGGCTGCCTGGCAAGAACTGTGACCCTATATCAACGGATGCAGCCAGCTCATGTTGATCCCTCAGGGAGGATGCTGAAGCAATAAGTAGCCGGATTTTAGTTTCTTTCTCCTCTCTCATGCCCTACTTGTGCTTACCAAGTGGCGGCTCAACCAGAAGCTGGAGAGCAAGAAAGCATTTGTGGTAGTCCATGCAGATCCACCTTCCAGAGCACAAAGCAGGTGCTTAAGGGTGGAAAGTAGACCTTGAAATATAAATGAATAATAGCCAACACATAGACTTGAGGGCGTAAGTTTAGTTTCACACATAACAAGTGGCATGTGTTCATAGGATATTCAGATGGGGACAGAAATCCAGGATCTGGAGTTCAGGAGGCAGATCTGTGCTAAACAAATGGATTTAGACCTATTAAACTACAGGTAGTTGAAACAATGAGAGTAGATGTAATAACTAATGAAGGGTGAAAAAAAAAAAAAAGAGCCAAAGGAAGAATCCTGAATAACTCCAACAAGGAAACAGTGCACAAATGATATAAAAGGCAGCACTGACTAGGTGAAAACAGAAACAGAGGATCCAATTATCATGAAGTACTGGCAAGAAATGGTCAGAAGGGGTAAATGCAGTGCAGAGTTCAGACAAAATAAGGATTGAAAAATGCTCATTCAATTTAACAATGAGATCACCGGTAATCTCAGTGAAAACAGTTTGACTGGAGAAGTGGGGATATAAGCCTACTGCAGTAGAAGAAACCTAGTGTCTTGGTGATCCATAGAAATTAGAGCCCAAAGCTAATTGCACCAATGGGAGGTGCAATCCCAAGGCAGCAAGACTGAGAAAAAAAGAATATGAAGCAGGCAAGAAAGAAAGCAAATATAAAGAGTTGCATTGTGAACAGTCTACAGATTTTTGAGAAATCCAGCCAGCTGCTTGGTGTCTGGATAAGCCATATGGAACCACCCACAGTGTGGAACAATCCAACAGAGCGGGTATAAAAGAGGAATTTACCTGCTGGATCTCCTCCTACCCAACCCTCCATCTCCTGCCTCCCAGTTGTGCTACACAGCCCTTCAGGGCAGTCAGTGCCACACAGCTCTGCATCTGAGTCCTAAGTGGTGGAAGAAGCCAGAGCCTTTGTGGATCCAGTCAGCTCAGATCTTGGCACTGGAACAGCTGTGACTCTTTCCTGGGAAAGTGTGATCATGGCCAAGCCAGTGCCCAGTCCTTGTCCTGGGGGATTCCCAACAGACAATAGGTGAGGAGACAGCTTTGCATATAGGAGTCCTCCACTGAGCAAGCAGCCGAGAACCTAGGAGGCAGCAGGGGCCAAAAAAATCTGGAGAGGTACATAAAGTGAATGGAATAGAGGTAGTAAGTGAAATCTGACAGGGCAGACAGCTGCTTCAGGAAAACTGAGAAGAGAAGGGTAAAAGGTAAAGAGGACTCCAGGAAAGGAGTATGACATAGTAGGAAAAGCACAGAGTAGAGCCAGATTGCTTGAGTTTAAATCCTTGCTCAACCTCTCACTACCTGTGTGATCTTGAACAATTCATTTGACCTTTCTGTGTGCCTCAGTGTCTTTTTCCATAAAATGTAGAAATAATATCCAGTCCGTAAGGTTGTTATGAGTTACTATATATAAAACATTTAGAACTGTGTCCAGCACATACTGGGCATTATTTTAATGTTTGATAAGGATCAAAGGAAGATTCTTTTGTTTCACAGACACTTGAACATCTTTTCATGCTGAGGAAAAAAAGAGAATTTTAAGAGAAACTAAACATGCAGGACAGGTAAGGAATTACTGATGGAGAAAGCTATCAGAAAGGATAGAGTTTCTTGGTTAAGTAAAGGGATTAGTGCATAATAGGCACTTACTGATTATATGCTTGTTGATTGATTAGAAGTAAGTATTAGATCAAATAAAGTAATCACATATGATTTACATAAGCAGTATTTGTAGTATTTACTAGTTTAATAAATGTTACATAATAATGGAATTCCCTGTAGCCGTACACATAAAGGCCTGGAATAAATACTGTTTAATGAATGAAGAACTGAAGTAATGATTGAATGAAAGTTAATATTTACTGCTTTGCCCATTCAGTTGCTACCTTTTCCAGCCCAATCTGTCCTATAGGATCTTATGTCTTAAATTCTTAAATTAATACAAAGCAAGAGAGGCAGAATATTCTGTGAGCTCAGACTCATCAGCCACTGGAGCCTGGAATTAATTTTATAGTATCTGATGAGCCTGCATTACACACTAAGCACTCACGTATCTATCATATTATATACAGCCTTTTCCTGGGGCTGCTGTGTTCCCTAGTCTGTGTGCCTAGGCATCTGCCTTAAGTTTCGTGTTCAGAGCTCCAGTTACCTTCCAGACTTAAAGTTCAGCCCTAAACTTCAGCCCATGTATTTGAATCTTTGGTTTCCTTTCTATCTTCTGTCAGAGTAGGAAAGGCTGGACCCTGTCCCTTGACCCTAACCAGTGCCTTGGTTCCCTCTCCCAATGACTGACAAGGCCAAAACATGATGCTACTCCCAAATCAGCTGAGCATGGCCATTACCTTAATTTCTTTCCAGCTGGATAATGGATGACACCAACCTGCACTATCTCAGGTTCACCAGGTTTCTTTGGAAATTGTACTAGACTGTTTGTTTCCTCTCTCAAAAGCCAGCACTAAAATTGGATCATTTCTCCCAGCCCTTGATCTTTGCAGCTTCCTCTCCTAGCTTCCTTTTCTTCCCCACTGGCCTATTTTTGCAGTGGAGATTCCAACATACCTGATGATCAAGCCCACTGCAGGTAAAGCATGCCCACTCAAAGCATGATTTTGTGCTTCTCTCAAAGACAATGTGAAAATGTTAATTCGTCAACTCGTTCTTGTATACTTGCATGTAGAAGTACTTAGCGTTTATGATCCTAAAAGGCACACAATGTAAAATTGTATATTAGCTTCAATGGGCTACATTGAACAATTCAATGGGCAACATTTTTAACACTCCACAATTTTTCCTCTAATATCAAGCTGAACACCAACCAAGTTCTCAAGTTCTTTCTGTGGACAGCCTTCTGATTCCAGAGGCAGTTTAATATATTGGAAAGTACAAGGGCTTTGTAGTCAAACAGCCATGGGTTCAAATCCTATTTGTGAAGACTACTTTGTGTTACTTGGGGCAAGTTACTTGGTATCTCTGAGCCTCACTTTCTTCACTGTAAAAAGAGGGTTGATAAATACCTGCCACAGAGGGTTGTTTGAGGGATAAATGAGATCACAGATCAAAAGCACTCGGTCCAGTGCCTGCACTCAGGGAAAGGTAATTCCCTCCCTTTTCTTTCCTTTCTCCTAATATGAACTAAAGATCAAACAGACTTCAGTATTACTCACACTCAGTTCTATTCCTGAAGACATCCTACAATTTTTATAAGCCACCCTAATATCAGAAATACGACTATCAAAACTTAATTGTCTGAGTTTTCTCCATGTGTAGACTAAGCAAATTCAAGCAATTCCATAAACTGGAAGCGTTTTAAGGCATTTTTAAACAGAAGCTTATTTATTTATTTACTTATTCTGCAGCCTCTGGTCATTTTGAGTGTGCAATCAGCCTTATTGTTATAGCACAATTTTGCAGCTGTGAATACAAGGCATATATATATGTAAGGTCCCTTTAAAACTGAGGGGTTTTATATTTGCTTTCTCCCGTATTGGGTATGTTTAATCACTTCAGCCAAAAACCTAAAACCTGAAAAATTTTTCTTGAATGCATCTAATGGTCAGGACCTTCTCTGACTACCAAAAAAATCATACGCATTTCTTTACATGATCAGGGAACAAATGGATGTGTCCTGTACCTAGGAAACAGTGCATGAATCGATCCTCTTTGTGCATCAAGACAAACTACAGATCACTGTATTTCCAGTGATGGCCCCAGACATCTCTTTATTAAATCTTGTGTCATCATCCAGGTTATCAAATTCATGACTCTATCTCCTAAATTTCACATTTGCTTTGGCCCATGTGGAAATTTGGTCCCAAAATTCTTTGAGATGCCACTTATTGATCAATGCAGTCTACATTTCCTCCCCCTGGGCTCTTGTAACTATTGGAATAGAGCATGGTGTAAATGACTGGCAGCTTTCATTTCTCAATTATTTTGGAACATTTGCTCTTGAAACCCAGCCACCATGCTGTGAGAAAGCCCAAGGTGTCTCATAAGATGTTGAGATGCAGAGGAACCAAAAGCCAGAATCAACTTGCCAGCCATGTAAACAAACCATCTTAGAAACAGGTCTCTATCCTCATCTGAGCTTCCCCAGCTGTCCCTGCTGAGCCCTGCCAAAATTTTAGATTCATGCACACAATAAATGATTACTGTTCTTTTATGACACTAAGTTTTGGAGTCATTTGTTATATTAGAATAGATAACTGGAACAATCCCCAGAAGTTAGACTTTCCATTGAGAGGAGTTTAGATAATATTTGGAATGTAATCAATGGGTTATAATCATTTATCTTTAGAAGGGAAATGGCCTTAAATTGTCTACATAGTTTCTATCTCTTCACTTCTTCCCTCTGCCATTAACTCTCTGATTTCCTCTACTACCTTTCCCTTTTAATCTTACATTCTTGGTATAGTGGTCTCTTCATAGCTCCTCATATATACAAAACATGCACCCAACTCAAGAACTTTGCATGACTGTCCCTCTAAATCCTCTTCGCCCAGATACCCTCTCAGATCATCTCCTTCAAATCTCAGCTCAAATGTATCTCAACGAGAACTACACTATTTAAATTGCAAATTCACTTCTACCAGAGGACTCATTATCTCTTCTATCCTGCTATAATTTTCTTCATAACATTCATTAACTTACTTATTATTTATTTCTCCATCAACAGAATGTAAGATCAATAAGAACAGGGATTTTTTTTTAACATCTTCATTGGAGTATAATTGCTTTACAATGTTGTGTTAGTTTCTGCTGTATAATGAAGTGAATCAGCTATATGTATACATATATCCCCATATCCCCTCCCTCTTGCACCTCCCTCCCACCCTCCCTATCCCACCCCTCTAGGTGGTCACAAAGCACCAAGCTGATCTCAGGACAGGGATTTTTGAGTTTGGGTTTTGTTTTTTTTTTTCTTTTTAGTTCACCAGTGTATTCCCAACAACATGGTATTTGGTGTTCAATAAATATTTAATGATTGGAACTTCCCTGGTGACACAGTGTTTAAGAATTCACCTGCCAAACAGTAGAGAAGATGGCGGAAGAGTAAAACGAGGAGATCACCTTCCTTCCAACAGATACACTAGAAATACATCTACACGTGGAACTGCTCCTACAGAATACCCACTGAACGCTGGCAGAAGACTTCAGACCTCCCAAAAGGCAAGAAAATCCCCACGTACTTGGGTAGGGCAAAAGAAAAAAGAAATAACAGAGACAAAAGAATAGGGACAGGACCTGCACCAGTGGGAGGGAGCTGTGAAGGAGGAAAGGTTTCCACATACCAGGAAGCCCCTTCGCGGGCAGAGACTGCGGGTGGCAGAGGGGGGAAGCTTCAGAGTCATGGAGGAGAGCGCAGCCACAGGGGTGCAGAGAGCAAAGTGGAGAGATTCCCGCACAGAGGATCGGTGCCGAGTAGCACTCACCAGCCCGAGAGGCTTGTCTGCTTAGCCGCCCGGGCGGGCGGGGGCTGGGACATGAGGCTAGGGCTTCAGTGCTAGCCGGGAGGGAGTCCAGGAAAAAGTCTGCAGCTACCGAAGAGGCAAGAGACTTTTTCTTGCCTCTTTGTTTCGTGGTGCGCAAGGAGAGGGGATTCAGAGCGCCACCTAAACGAGCTCCAGAGATGGGCGCGAGCCGCAGCTATCAGCGCGGATCCCACAGCAACAGGGGCGCAGAGGGAAAAACGAAGAGATTCCGCACGGACGCTCGGCGCCGAGCAGCACTCACCAGCCCGAGAGGCTTGTCTGCTTAGCCGTGGGGCGGGCGGGGGCTGGGAGCTGAGGCTCGGGCTTCGGTGCTAGCCGGGAGGGAGTCCGGGAAAAAGTCTGCAGCTGCCAAAAAGGCAAGAGACTTTTTCTTGCCTCTTTGTTTTGCGGCGTGCAAGGAGAGGGGATTCAGAGGGCTGCCTAAACGAACTCCAGAGATGGGCGCAAGCCGCAGCTATCAGCGCGGACCCCAGAGGCGGGCGCGAGCCGCGGCTATCAGCGCGGACCCCAGAGATAGGCAGGAGACGCTAGGGCTGCTGCTGCCGCCACCAGGAAGCCTGTGTGCGAGCACAGGTAATTCTCCACATCGCCCCTCCCGGGAGCCAGTGCAGCCCGCCACTGCCAGGCTCCCATGATCCGGGGACAACTTCCCCTGGAGAACGCACGGCGCGTCTCAGGCTGCTGCAACGTCACGCCGGCCTCTGCTGCCGCAGGCTCACCCCGCCTCCTCCGTACCGCTCCATCCCACCGCCTGAGTGAGCCAGAGCCCCCAAAGCAGCTGCTCCTTTAACCCTGTTCTGTCTGGGCGGGGAACAGACGCCCTCAGGCGACCTACAGGCAGAGGCGGGTCCAAATCCAAAACTGAACCCCGGGAGCTGTGCGAACAAAGAAGAGAAAGGGAAATCTCTCCCAGCAGCCTCAGGAGCAGCGGATTAAAGCTCCACAAACAACTTGATGTGCCTGCATCTGTTGAATACCTGAATAAACAACGAATCATCCCAAATTCAAGAGGTGGACTTTGGGAGCAGGATATATTAATTTTTCCCCTTTTCCATTTTTTGTGAGTGTATATGTGTATGCTTCTGGGTGAGATTTTGTCTGTATAGATTTGCTTTCACCATTAGTCCTAGGGTTAGGTCCGTCCGTTTTTTTTTTTTTTACTTAAAAAAATTTTTTTTTCCTAATAAATGTTTTCTTAATAATTTTTTCCTTATTTCCTATTTTTAGAAATTAAAAAAAAATTTTAATAAGTTTTTCATATTTTCTATTTTTAAAAATTAAAATTTTTTTCTTAATAAATTTTTTCTTAATTTTTTATTTTTTATTCTAAAAAATTAATAAATCAATTTTTAAAAATTTTAAAAAAAATTTTTCTTAATAAATTTATTCTTAATTTTTTTCTTATTTTTTATTATAATAGTTTTATTTTATTTTATTTTATCCTCTTTCTTTCTTTCTATTTTTTTTTCCCTTTTATTCTGAGCCATGTGGATGAAAGGCTCTTGGTGCTCCAGCCAGGCATCAGGGCTGTGCCTCTGAGGTGGGAGAGCCAACTTCAGAACACTGGTCCACAAGAGACCTTCCAGCTCCACGTAATACCAAACGGCGAAAATCTCTCAGAGATCTCCATCTCAACATCAAGACCCAGCTTCATTCAACGACCAGCAAGCTACAGTGCTGGACACCCTATGCCAAACAACTAGTAAGACAGGAAAACAGCCCCATCCATTAGCAGAGAGGCTGCCTAAAATCATAAGGCCACAGACACCCCAAAACACACCACCAGACGTGGACATGCCCACCAGAAAGACAAGATCCAACCTCATCCACCAGAACACAGGCACTAGTCCCCTCCACCAGGAAGCCTACACAACCCACTGAACCAACCTTAGCCACTGGGGACAGATACCAAAAACAACGGGAACTACGAACCTGCAGCCTGTGAAAAGGAGACCCCAAACACAGTAAGATAAGCAAAATGAGAAGACAAAAAAACACACAGCAGGTGAAGGAGCAGCGTCAAAACACACCAGACCTAACAAATGAAGAAGAAATAGGCAGTCTACCTGAAAGAGAATTCAGAATAATGATAGTAAAGATGATCCAAAATCTTGGAAATAGAATAGACAAAATGCAAGAAACATTTAACAAGGACGTAGAAGAACTAAAGAGGAACCAAGCAACGATGAAAAACACAATAAATGAAATTAAAAATACTCTAGACGGGATCAATAGCAGAATAACTGAGGCAGAAGAACGGATAAGTGACCTGGAAGATAAAATAGAGGAAATAACTACTGCAGAGCAGAATAAAGAAAAAAGAATGAAAAGAACTGAGAACAGTCTCAGAGACCTCTGGGACAACATTAAACGCACCAACATTCGAATTATAGGGGTCCCAGAAGAAGAAGAGAAAAAGAAAGGGACTGAGAAAATATTTGAAGAGATTATAGTTGAAAACTTCCCTAATATGGGAAAGGATATAGTTAATCAAGTCCTGCAAGCACAGAGAGTCCCATACAGGATAAATCCAAGGAGAAACACGCCAAGACACATATTAATCAAACTATCAAAAATTAAATATAAAGAAAACATATTAAAAGCAGCAAGGGAAAAACAACAAATAACACACAAGGGAATCCCCATAAGGTTAACAGCTGATCTTTCAGCAGAAACTCTGCAAGCCAGAAGGGAGTGGCAGGATATACTTAAAGTGATGAAGGAGAAAAACCTACAACCAAGGTTACTCTACCCAGCAAGGATCTCATTCAGATTTGATGGAGAAATTAAAACCTTTACAGACAAGCAAAAGCTGAGAGAGTTCAGCACCACCAAACCAGCTTTACAACAAATGCTAAAGGAACTTCTCTAGGCAAGAAACACAAGAGAAGGAAAACACCTACAGTAACAAACACAAAATATTTAAGAAAATGGGAATAGGAACATACATACCGATAATTACCTTAAATGTAAATGGATTAAATGCTCCAACCAAAAGACACAGACTGGCTGAATGGATACAAAAACAAGACCCATATATATGCTGTATACAAGAGACTCACTTCAGACCTAGAGACACATACAGACTGAAAGTGAGGGGATGGAAAAAGATATTCCATGCAAATGGAAATCAAAAGAAAGCTGGAGTAGCAATTCTCATATCAGACAAAATGGACTTTAAAATAAAGACTATTACAAGAGACAAAGAAGGACACTATATAATGATCAAGGGATTGATCCAAGAGGAAGGTATAACAATTGTAAATATTTATGCACCCAACATAGGAGCACCTCAATACATAAGGCAAATACTAACAGCCATAATAAGGGAAATCGACAGTAACATAACCATAGTAGGGGACTTTAACACCCCACTTTCACCAATGGACAGATCATCCAAAATGAAAATAAATAAGGAAACACAAGCTTTAAATGATACATTAAACAAGATGGACTTAATTGATATTTAGGGGACATTCCACCCAAAAACAACAGAATACACATTTTCCTCAAGTGCTCATGGAACATTCTCCAGGATAGATCATATCTTGGGTCACAAATCAAGCCTTGGTAAATTTAAGAAAATTGAAATCGTATCAAGTATCTTTTCCGACCACAACGCTATGAGACTAGATATCAATTACAGGAAAAGATCTGTAAAAAATACAAACACATGGAGGCTACACAATACACTACTTAATAACGAAGTGATCACTGAAGAAATCAAAGGGGAAATCAAAAAATACCTAGAAACAAATGACAATGGAGACACGACGACCCAAACCTATGGGATGCAGCAAAAGCAGTTCTAAGAGGGAAGTTTATAGCAATACAAGCCTACATCAAGAAACAGGAAACATCTCAAATAAACAACCTAACCTTGCACCTGAAGCAATTAGAGAAAGAAGAACAAAAAAACCCCAAAGCTAGCAGAAGGAAAGAAATCATAAAGATCAGATCAGAAATAAATGAAAAAGAAATGAAGGAAACAATAGCAAAAATCAATGAAACTAAAAGCTGGTTCTTCGAGAAGATAAACAAAATTGATAAACCATTAGCCAGACTCATCAAGAGAAAAAGGGAGAAGACTCAAATCAATAGAATTAGAAATGAAAAAGGAGAAGTAACCACTGACACTGCAGAAATACAAACGATCATGAGAGATTACAACAAGTAACTCTACGCCAATAAAATGGACAACCTGGAAGAAATGGACAGATTCTTAGAAATGCACAACCTGCCGAGACTGAACCAGGAAGAAATAGAAAATATGAACAGACCAATCACAAGCACTGAAATTGAAACTGTGATTAAAAATCTTCCAACAAACAAAAGCCCAGGACCAGATGGCTTCACAGGCGAATTCTATCAAACAACATTTAGAGAAGAGCTAATACCTATCCTTCTCAAACTCTTCCAAAATATTGCAGAGGCAGGAACACTCCCCAACTCATTCTACGAGGCCACCATCACCCTGATACCAAAACCAGACAAAGATGTCACAAAGAAAGAAAACTACAGGCCAATATCACTGATGAACATAGATGCAAAAATCCTCAACAAAATACAAGCAAACAGAATCCAACAGCACATTAAAAGGATCATACACCATGATCAAGAGGGGTTTATTCCAGGAATGCAAGGATTCTTCAATATACGCAAATCAATCAACGTGATACATCATATTAACAAACTGAAGGAGAAAAACCATATGATCATCTCAATAGATGCAGAGAAAGCTTTCGACAAAATTCAACACCCATTTATGATAAAAGCCCTGCAGAAAGTAGGCATAGAAGGAACTTTCCTCAACATAATAAAGGCCATATATGACAAACCCACAGCAAACATCGTCCTCAATGGTGAAAAACTGAAACCATTTCCACTAAGATCAGGAACAAGACAAGGTTGCCCACTCTCACCACTATTATTCAACATAGTTTTGGAAGTGTTAGCCACAGCAATCAGAGAAGAAAAAGAAATAAAAGGAATCCAAATCGGAAAAGAAGAAGCTGTCACTGTTTGCAGATGACATGATACTATACATAGAGAATCCTAAAGATGCAACCAGAAAACTACTAGAGCTAACCAATGAATTTGGTAAAGTAGCAGGATACAAAATTAATGCACAGAAATCTCTTGCATTCCTATACACTAATGATGAAAAATCTGAAAGTGAAATTAAGAAAACACTCCCGTTTACCATTGCAACAAAAAGAATAAAATATCTAGGAATAAACCTACCTAAGGAGACAAAAGACCTGTATGCAGAAAATTATAGGACACTGATGAAAGAAATTAAAGATGATACAAATAGATGGAGAGATATACCATGTTCTTGGATTGGAAGAAACAACATTTTGAAAATGATTCTACTACCCAAAGCAATCTACAGATTCAATGCAATCCCTATCAAACTACCACTGGCATTTTTCACAGAACTAGAACAAAAAATTTCACAATTTGTATGGCGACACAAAAGACCCCGAATAGCCAAAGCAATCTTGAGAACGAAAAATGGAGCTGGAGGAATCAGGCTCCCTGACTTCAGACTATATTACAAAGCTACAGTAATCAAGACAGTTTGGTACTGGCACAAAAGCAGAAATATAGATCAATGGAACAGGATAGAAAGCCCAGAGATAAACCCACGCACATATGGTCACCTTATCTTCGATAAAGGAGGCAAGCATATACAGTGGAGAAAAGACAGCCTCTTCAATAAGTGGTGCTGGGAAAATTGGACAGGTACATGTAAAAGTATGAAATTAGAACACTCCCTGACACCATACACAAAAATAAACTCAAAAATGGATTAAAGACCTAAATGTAAGGCCAGACACTATCAAACTCTTAGAGGAAAACATGGGCAGAACACTCTATGACATAAATCACAGCAAGATCCTTTTTTGACCCAGCCCCTAGAGAAATGGAAATAAAAACACAAATAAACAAATGGGACCTAATGAAACTTAAAAGCTTTTGCACAGCAAAGGAAACCATAAACAAGAAGAAGAGGCAACCCTCAGAATGGGAGAAAATATTTGCAAATGAAGCAACTGAAAAAGGATTAATCTCCAAGATTTACAAGCAGCTCATGCAGCTCAACAACAAAAAAACAAACAACCCAATCCAAAAATGGGCAGAAGACCTAAATAGACATTTCTCCAAAGAAGATATACAGATGGCCAACAGACACATGAAAGAATGCTCAACATCATTAATCATTAGAGAAATGCAAATCAAAACTACAATGAGGTATTATCTCACACCAGTCAGAATGGCCATCATCAAAAAATCTACAAACAGTAAATGCTGGAGAGGGTGTGGAGAAAAGGGAACACTCTTGCACTGTTGGTGGGAATGTAAATTGATCCAGCCACTATGGAGAACAGTATGGAGGTTCCTTAAAAAACTAAAAATAGAACTACCATATGACCCAGCAATCCCACTACTGGGCATATACCCTGAGAAAACCATAATTCAAAAAGAGTCATGTACCAAAATGTTCATTGCAGCTCTATTTACAATAGCCAGGACATGGAAGCAACCTAAGTGTCCATCATCGGATGAATGGATAAAGAAGATGTGGCACATATATACAATGGAATATTACTCAGCCATAAAAAGAAATGAAATGGAGGTATTTGTAATGAGGTGTATGGAGTTAGAGTCTGTCATACAGAGTGAAGTAAGTCAGAAAGAGAAAAACAAATACAGTATGCTAACACATATATATGGAATCTAAGGGAAAAAAAAAAAAGGTCATGAAGAACCTAGTGGCAAGATGGGAATAAAGACACAGACCTACTAGAGAATGGACTTGAGGATATGGGGATGGGGAGGGGTGAGATGTGACAGGGTGAGAGAGTGTCATGGACATATATACACTACCAAATGTAAAATAGATAGCTAGTGGGAAGCAGCCGCATAGCACAGGGAGATCAGCTCGGTGCTTTGTGACCACCTAGAGGGGTGGGATCGGGAGGGTGGGAGGGAGGGAGATGCAAGAGGGAAGAGATATGGGAACATATGTATATGTATAACTGATTCACTTTGTTATAAAGCAGAAACTAACACACCATTGTAAAGCAATTATACTCCAATAAAGATGTTTTAAAAAAAAAAGAGAAAAAAAAGAAAAAAAAAAAGAATTCACCTGCCAATGCAGGGGACACAGGTTCGATCCCTGGTCCAGGAAGGTCCCATGTGCCTCGAAGCAACTAAGCCCATGTGCCACAACTACTGAAGCCCATACGCCTAGAGCCCATGCTCTGCAACAAGAGAAGCCACCGCAACGAGAAGCCCACGCACCGCAAGGAAGAGTAGCCCCCGCTTGCCGCAACTAGAGAAAGCCCATGTGCAGCAACGAAGACCCAATGCAGTCAAAAATAAATTAATAATTAATTTTTAAAAACTCTATGGAGCTAAAACATAATTTAAAAGAAAATATTTAATGAAGGAATAGGGAATACACAGAGATCAGCTACTGCTAAATGATAAATGTAGCAATCAGCTCTTGCTAAGGAGTATAATACGCATTATCTTTCTAGGTGAGAGATGAAATAATCAGAGCTCAGTGGGGAAGGATGGGTGGAAAGAAACACAAAAAGTAGCAGTTCCTAAGTTTGATGGAGGTATCTAGAGGTGTGCAGCCTGGCGGCCAACCCATAGAGTCACCACAGCACAAAATAATTCCTGCCTGCAGTAAAAGGCACAGAACTTTAGTAGAGTGTGAGATAGAGGAGACTATGCCTGTATAGAAGTGGGTAATGAGGCTGTTGTGATGCTGAGTCCCTAACCCATTCTGAGAGACCTCCACAATTTGTCAATTTAGAACGTGACATAATTGGAATTAATCAGTATGTATTCTTTGGTGTCTGGCTTCACTCGCTCAGCATCATTTTCCATGTCATTCATGTTGTTATAGGTAGCTATAGTTCGTTCACTTTTCATGGCTTGATATTTCATCATATTATTATATCATAATTTATTTATTCTTCCATTAATAAACACTTGCATTATTTCAAGTTTTGCTCTTTTATAAACACCACTGCTAAGAACATTCCTGTACATGTATCCTGGTACACATAAGCTTTTGGTACTTCAGGGAAGGTACCAGAAGCACAACAGCTGGGTCACAGGAATGAATATCATCAAGTTCACTGATAATATCAACTTTTTCCAAAATGGTTGCACCAATTTTTTATCACCATCAGCAGTGTATGGGAGTTTTTGTTGCTCCATATACTCATGAACCCTTGTTTGGAGTTGATTTTTTTAAGTATTTTTTTCTTCTCTCTCCCTCCCTTTCTCCCTCTCTTTCTTTTTGGTTTTTGAAGAGCACTTCTACATTTTTTTGTAGTAGAATTTATAAAGCTTTTCCTCTGTGGTTATTGTTTTCACGTCTTACATAAGAAACCCTTACCTACCCACAAATGAAGAAGATCTTATATGGTCTCCTAAAACCTTTTTTTGGTTTTACCTTTCACATTTAGGTCTCTAATCCATGCTAATTAATGTCTGAGTACGAGTCCAAGATCTAATTTCATTTTTTTCCAAATAGATACCCAATTGTTTCAGCTCCATTTTACGTACAGTTTTTCTCAACTGTTCTGCCATGTCACCTTTATTATAAATCAAGGGTCTGTTTATAAGTCATTTCTGAATTCTGTTCTGCTCTTAGAATTGTGAAATCCAACAATATATCTAACCCTGCAATAAAACCACATTGTCTTAATTCCTATAGCTTTATAGCAAGTCCTGACATTTAATAGACTATATACTCTTATCCAAGATCAGCTACTTAAGGGCCCACTGAAACATAAAAATGCGGGGCCTCTTGTTCAAAAATTATTAAGAATTTGAAGATGATGACAGCAGAGTTTTAAAAGCATAAGGCCCTTCTAAATGCAGGACTCTGAGCAACTGCACAGGTCACATGCCCATGAAGCCGGTACAGCTTAAATGTCAGTGTTCATGAATAAAGTTTTATTGGAACCAAGCCCTGACCATTCCTTAATATATCATCCATGGCCTCATTTGTGTCACAATAGCAGAGCTGAGTAGTTGCAAGGAAGTCTGTGTGACCCCACAAGTCTAAAATATTTACTATCTGGCCCTTTAAGAAAAGTTTGCCAACCCCAGCTTAAAATTTCAAATATAGTTTTAGAGGAATAGGGAAGAATTTATGGAGGAAGTAGAAGTTGGGTTGTGCCCTGAATGATGAGCAGTATCTGATATGTTAAGATTAAGGGAAAATACCTCTTAGACATGGAGAAAGCATGAAAAATTTGTAGTATCAGGAATAAATGTACTGAAACCAGTCCAGTGAGAAGAATGACCTACTAACACAGAGTATGCACTTTGGGAAATACTAGAGGATAAGACTGTAGAATGAGGATGCATCCAGAACACTCTGGAAAATAGGGTCTAATTTTTAAAGATCTTTTCCAAGAGCAAGCAGACCATATTTAAGGATATTTTATTGTAAGACATTTATATAAGACATAATTTTTGTCTTGAAAGATAAACTGAGACATGGTAAAAACTGAGGATGGAAATGAAATCTTAGTACCCCTATTCCACATTATAAATCACCATTTTGGCTTAGATTATGGTTTTCATTAGTGTTACCTGGCATCTAAGATACAGTCGGCCCTCTGTATCCATGGGTTTTGCATCCACAGATTCAACGAACTACGGATAGGAAGGCTGACTGCATTCATTGTACTACACCACTTTACATAAGGGACTTGAGCAGCCCTGAATTTTGGTATCCACAGGGGCTCCTGGAACCAATCCCCTGTGGATACCAAGGGAAAACTGTAATCCCAAACACACACATACACACATTTCTATATAACCTATCATATGACTCTCCCTATTCATATTCATCAGTATGAAGCCAGAATAACTACTTAACATTTTCCTTACCTCAGGTCAAGTGCCCCTAAATGAAACAGCTACCCCTAACCATGAGTCTTCTTATATGGCCCCTTTTGAAGGTCTTAAGCTACCACTGCTTACCTCTCAACTATAGGCAGGCAGAAGGACAGTGATCACATGTCAACTTTATTGGACAGTTTGCCTGTTCTCCTCACAGGGTTTGAGGTCCTCTGACACAAACTAAGCCACTCTATTCTGTTTAACGACACACTGGCTCAGGCAGGATGCTATTGTTATTCTGTACCAAAGCTGTCCAAAGACCAAACCATAAAGTAGGAAAACCTGTATTTGGCACTATCTCAGCATCCTTTATGCTTGCTCTCTCATAATGTGACAACTAGGCTTTTCTCAGCACTCACAGTCTAGATTCTCTGCCTAGTAAAATAAATTTATTTTTTATCTTCTTCCCACCTATATCAATCTCCTCTAAGATGTTAATGACTGATGGCAAATTAATGTGTTAGGTACTGGGGGGAAATCTAAATTGTAACAGGGGATTTCCAAAAGAGCAGTGAATTAAAAAAAAAAAGAACAAATAAATTTTAATAGGAAATTTCACACAATGCAGTTGAAATGATACTTGCAAGCAGAGTTCTTTCTATCAGTCTTCAAAAAAAAGAAAATCAGGCCATGTACCAAATGTCATCCCCTCTTACCTTTATATAACAGCCTACCTAGCAGTCAACATGCTTTGTGTATCTAGAGGTACAGCTATTGCCTAAGGAACCCCTCTGGAGCTTAGGGGCTGTGAGGCTGAGTGGGCTCCTGAGACCAATCTGGAAGTCACACTACTTAGGCTATTAAAGTAACCCTCCACGTACCATAATACACTGTTCACTCAAAAACGAATATTTATAGGGTTTGTAGAAACCTCTAGGCTCCATAAAATAATAGATTTGCATGCAGTACCCAGTTCAACTAAATTCTCTCACACTTCACAGGAGAAATTCACTTGCTGAAAATCATTTATTTGGCTTAAGAGTTTAATTATTCATCTGGTTCTGAGCTGCACAAGGAAAGCAGCAAAGGCTCAGCTGAGCAAGACAGACTCTGAACAAGGAAAGAGCCCACACAACTGTTTCTAGGTCTTTTCATAAGACCTAATGTCAGCAAAGAACCTGCTGTAATTCATGGTGTGGGGCCCATGTGAAAGACTGAAGATCTCGCTAGTATTTTATCATGAATAGCTGTTGTCCATGAATTCAAATTCTTGAAACAGGAGGGAGAAGAGAAGGAGGAACTTTTTTTTTTCCATTGTGCTAGGTGCTTTAAAAAAAATCATGAAGAAGGTATAGCCACAGGTATCACCAATTTAAAGATGAGGAAACTCTAAGAGAGTTTAGAGAAGCTTAGAGAAGCTGAGACACTGGGCCAAGGACACATGACTAACTCTACCATATGTGTTTCCTGGTTTCTCTTGACTTATTGAAGGGCTCTGTTCACTTCTTTGGGCTTCTGGTTCAGGATGCCAAATAGTAATGCTTTGGAATGCTTAGGCGAGTAGCAGTTAATAGACATCATAGAATCAGCTCAAACATACAAAAGAGGAAAAGAAAATCATGTATTATTATGTTAGTTATTAATCTAAGCAGTCTCTCTAAAATAAGACCTGCCATTTCCATAAACTGATCTCAAGCTCTAACATCCACATATCATTTTTAAAAATAAAGTTAACTGCTTTAACTACCATTAAAGTAGATATTGGGAGACTTCTAGGTGCCAGATAGCATACTTTATCTTTAATCTTTCCAACAAATTAGGGAGCCCCATTTTACAGATGAGGAAACTGGCCAAATTACCTGCCTACTAGTAAATGGGAAAATGGGAATTTGAATCTAGGTCTCTCTGTCTCCTTTGCCCAGTATTTACCACTGCACCAAGCCCTAGGGCAGTGTACCATCTTGTACCATATTGTACCATCTTTATTTCAAAGTCCATGGAAGTTTAGAAGTTAAATACTAGCAGATATTTACCCCCAACAGGGTGAGTCAAACATCTCTGTGCACCCATTCTATGTCATTATCAGTGGAAATGCACATGTTTAACTTTTCCTGTATATCCAAACGTGCAACCACCCTCATCAACGAACACCCGAAACTTCAGCCTGTCTAGATGCCCCCCAGCAGTCCAAAGACTTGCACCTAAAAATGATTCTGCTAGTTCCCTGGAGTTATAAGACCCAGTTCCTGATATCTGCTCCCTCATCTTAACTCTTGAATCCTGAGTCCTTTCTGCATTAACCTAGCAAGGTGCCTTGAGGCTGAAAGGGTCATTCTATCAGGGCTCTTTAACCAGTGGGACTTATAACAGATGTATCCCTTTAAATACCATGTATACGCTGATGACTCTCACATTTATACTTCAACTTCAGCCCTATCCTGAGTTCCAGATTTATAATATTAACCACCTCCACAATATCTCCACTTGGACATGCACTAGGCATCTCGACATAATATGGCCAATACAGAACTCTTGATTCCATACAAGGTCTCCATCTAAATACATTTTCAAGCCCTTTCCAGTCCTTCCATAGTTCATAAATGGAGACTAGAGAAGTACCACTCTCCACCAGCTGATCAGGTCAAAAATCTAGAAGCCATTCTTGATTTCTCTCTTTTCCTACCATCCCATATCCAACCCATCAGTATGTCCTATTGTACCTACCACTTCTTACCAACACTGCTCCTAAAACTAAATTCCAAGCCATCATCATCACCAGCCTGAACTACAGAACTGTTCCTAATGGGTCCCTCTAATTCCACCCTTGTACCCTACAACTCATTCCCTACACAGCACTTTCTAAAATATAAAGCAAATTATGTTACTCCTATGTTTAAATACCTCTCATGGATTTCCATTATGTATACAATAAAACAGAAACATGTGACACTGTCTACGAGGTCATAAGTGATCTTGGTCCCACCCACGTCTCCAACTTTATCTCCCTATACTTTCCACATTCTTTTGCTCTCTTGAAGAGTGCAAATGTGTTCTTCTCTCAGTGCCTTTTTACATGCCATTCCCCTATTCAAAGCACCTGCCCTCCTTAAAGAGACCTTCTCTGGCTTCCTCAGGTAAAGCACCCCTTCACCTCTGTCACTCCCCACCACTTTACCCTGTTTTATCTGACTGAAGGCACTTATTAGTAAACAGACTTGGCTTTTTTCATTTATGTGTTTATTATCTATCTTCCCCATCGCCCCTATTAGAATATATGTTCCTTGAGAACAGGGGCGTGACTCTTGTTCTCTGCTGGATTTCCTGTGCCTAGAACAGTGTCTGGCACACGGGAGGCACTCAGCAGATAACTGTTTACTGACTCCTGGACGGCTCATTCCAGAAAAAGAGATGTCAGACTCTAATCTAGAGAAACACTGGGAGAAGGAACGCCAAGATGAGAGGCTGCTACTTGCCTCAACTTCAAGTGAAGAATGTATGCTTCGTGTTCCACTGGTATCAAAGGTCAGGATTCTTTCTCACAACTAGCACAAACAGAGTAAGAGTCAGTGACTGCTCTATTTTCCCAAGTAATAGTTCCTAAGAAGTATCAGCCCCGATAATCAATTTATTGAGTTTTCCCTCTAGATTTTGATAGAATTAGGCCTCTGTCACCATTTCATGGGAGAGAAGTCCTCTCAGAAGAAGTAGTCTTAATTATGAAGCCATATCCAGTCCCACTAAAGATCTCTAATGAGTTCCTAGGATTGCTGCCTGGGTCAGCAACCACTGTTCCTGAATGCCATGTGAATTCTCTGACTCCTGAAACTTGTGGGTGAGGTATCGGAGATTACCCTAAACAACCCACTAGAATCTGAAGCAGTCCTTAGGTCTTTCATGGTCATTCCTGCAAGCAGCTTGCAAGACACACCTCCTGAAGACACTCACCTCCCTAGCATCTCTGCTAGATGCTCCACACCTGCCTGTGAGGATCCCAGAGGAACACAGTAACCATGGTGGCTTCCCTGCTGAGGGTCAGGCAAGTGCTACAAAACCTATAATTGAAGAAACTATTCCACTTCTGCAGAATTAGAGATAGTTTTACCTCTAATCTACTTTCATACATTATTTTGTTAATTATATGATTTATGGTTTTCAGTGGAAAGCAGAACAGCACTGTTGGAAAAGCAACTGGGCATCTGACAACTGTGTGATCTTAGTCAAGTCATCCAACCCCCTCATACCTCAGTTCTGTAACCAGCTCTGCTTCTTGTTTATAGTGACACTAAATGCTAGTCCCAGCTTTTCCTGAACGATGGGTCTCCTGTGCTCCGTAAGTACTAATTTGATGATGATTATCACCTCCCAGGCAAAAGTCTTGGTTTCTGTTACCATGAAGTTATTAATATTTGGTACCAGATGGTATTTTCAAAATAACTTGGATCAATTGCTATTGAAATGCTAATGACTGTCAAGCTTATTCTAAAGGACCAATTCATAACACTGTAACTCAGGGTAAAATCAGAAGACAGCTGAAGCACGCTGAGGGAGGTGAACAAGAACAAAAATCTCACAGCCTAACATATAAGCGACTGAGCAGCTTGTTACCATTTATATACAAGAAAGTACAATAAGGATTTTAACAATACATATATATATATACACACACACACATATATTTTTTTTGGCCATGCCACACGGCTTGTGGCATTTTAGTTCCCCAACCAGGGATCAAACCCAGGTCCTTGGCAGTGAGAGTGCGGAGTCCTAACCACTGGACCACCAGGGAATTCCCCCAATAAGACATATTTTTAAAAATACCAGTTCCTGATTATTAATTTTAAAAGTGAATATTTCTGTGAAAAAAAAACTACTATCAATGAAAATATTGTAATATAGTACCACTTCAAGTCTGGTCCTGAGACCACATCAGCATCATCTGAGAGCTTGTTAAAAATGCAAATTTGGGGTCCCCAATCCAGACCTTCTTAATAAAAATACCTGGAGTTGGCCCAGTAGTCTTAACTCTGACGAATTCTCCAGATGATTCTTACACACACTAAAATTCGAGAAGCACTGTTAATGCACCAGCATCCTGATAACACTGGGATCTCAAACTTAAATGCTTATGGAGGCAAAGCCAGTAATAAATGAGTGACTCAGCCCAGTTCAGACTTGTGAACTGGAAAGCTCAGTTCCCATTTAAAGGAAAAAGCTACCATGCATCTTTGGCTGATGTTGTTATCTGGAAATGTGAGTCCATCACTGTCAAATTTTCCAATATTTCAAGGGAGGCCACACATCTAAAATTTCAAGTAAAAACTGTGCATTCTGAAATGCTATCAAATAATGAAAAATTTTAAACAATACTCATGTAGAACAAAAGCTCTGGTCACAGTGTGTGTGGAATATTTGAAGAATAGCCCAGAAGTCAGTGTGGGTATTTCATGTGAGACAAACA
The DNA here is from genome assembly GCF_028023285.1 of Balaenoptera ricei. NCBI lineage: Eukaryota > Metazoa > Chordata > Mammalia > Artiodactyla > Balaenopteridae > Balaenoptera > Balaenoptera ricei. The sequence goes on from NC_082645.1 coordinate 52,731,973, forward strand.
GGAGATGAAGCAGGGAGAAGTAGAAGATAAAATTGGAGAGATAAAGACCAGAAGGTATAAAGCCTTGAAGGCAAGAAAGGATTTGGATTTTTCTCTGATGAAATGGGAAGCCATTGGAGGGCTTTGAACAGACCTAAATGATATAATCTGATTTGTATTTAAAAGGATTTCTCTCATTACTGTTTTTTAGTGGCAAAGCCAGGACCACAACTACATCTCCAGCATCTCATTGTAATAATACCCATAGCTGTACTCATGAAAAATTCAATTAGTTGGTGTTAGATAGAGACCTCGGTACTAGTTCTGGACAGAAACCAGTAATACAGTGGGTTCCTGGCAACTGTCTCTCTAGTTTGTCATGAGCACTTCCAATGATGCCCTGAAATATTCGAGGGAGCCAATTCTATTTTCGGACTCCTCTAATCCTTAGAACTAAACCTGAGTCTCCTTTCCTTTGGCCTATCCACGTGTCTAATGTTGCTCTAGAATTCAGATCTAGGAAAAGTAAAATCCATCTTCCATATGATAATGCTCCATTTTTCACTCAGATTCATTCAACTTTTCCAGTTTAATATGGTTTCATGTTTCCTCTCAAAGTTCCTTTTAAAGTGAGTGCCAAATTTTAAGGACAAATGCCCGGTGAAGTCAGGTCATCACAGAGTGAACTAGAACTTGGTCAGGACATTGTGCTTCTTGGCTCATCATGCTATTTACTCCTACAGCGTTTGTTGTTAAATCAAATTCTTAAGTATTCTTCTTTTCCAAAATCCAGAAATTGTACAGTAGATTTTTCTGATGCAAGTGTAGGATTCTACATTTATTCCAGCTACATTTAATTTTGATAGAGCAATGTTGCCAGCTATAAATTCATTTTGATGTGACTGCTGACCAAAATATTTGTATTCTTCTTAGTTTTGCAATATCTACAATTTAGATAAGCATGCCATTTGTGTCTTCAAGTCATTCATATAATGTTGAATAAGACAAAGGCCACTGACAGGTTTGGGAAATCCTCTAACCTCATGAAGGCACACTACTGTCCTACAGCCATGACAGATATTAATTATCTACTATGGCAATCTTCTCTACAGAACTTGGGTCTGGTTTTAAAGTCCTAAACACAGCACTCTTGGTAGCCACTAAACAATGATATTTAGCACTTAAGATGGCAATAATTTGACGTTCTGAGCTCAGAACAAAGCACAGTGACATGCTTCAGATTCACGTCTATCATATTTGCTATGGCATGCTATTAAACTTACTTTGCATTGTGTACTGTTAAGTCTTGTCAAGTTCAAAAGTACTAAAAAATAGTCAACTTTTAAAGTTTCACAAAAAATGTTTTGTTTGATTGCTAAAATTTTTATAATGGAGACTCATTAACCCTCACCTGGACCAAGTTTAAACTGATGTCATTTCCTCAGGCTGTCTCCCTCTCCAATCCATTCTCTACATCACCAGCAATTATCTACTTTGACCCATCATCCATTTCATTCAATAAACACATTCTGTGTTTATCCTGTGTGTCAGATATAGTGGTAGATTCTGGATTACAAATGCGAGAAAAACACAGCCTTATTTTCAGGGGCCTCACAACCTAGAGGGAGACAGACACACATGAACTGTTCATTACAATGCAACATGGGATAAACAATGATTTTTTTAAATGCCCAATGTGGTAACAAGACCATCTAATCAAGCACAAATGAGATAGAGTTCATAAGGAGCTCCTTGGAGGTACTGAGTTTGGCCTTATGAGTGGAGTTAAATTCGGTGGACATGGGAAGACTGAAAAAAGCATAAAGGCAAGATAAGGTAAGAAAACAGTAAGGACTATACTGGGCATATGCCCAGGGAAAACCATAGTTCAAAAAGACACATGCACCCCAATGTTCACTGCAGCACTATTTACAATAGTCAGGTCATGGAAGCAACCTAAATGCCCATTGACAGACGAATGAATAAAGAAAATGTGGTACATATACACAATGGAATATTACTCAGCCATAAAAATAAACAAAATTGAGTCATTTGTAGAGACATGGATGGACCCAGAGACTGTCACACAGAGTGAAGTAAGACAGAAAGAGAAAAACAAATATCGTATATTAACACATATATGTGGAATCTAGAAAAATGGTACAGGTGAACCAGTTTACAAGGCAGAAATTGAGACACAGATGTAGAGAACAAACGTATGGACACCAAGGGGGGAAAGCAGTGGGGGGTGGGGGTGGGATGAACTGGGGGATTGGGATTGACATGTATACAGTGATGTGTATAAAATTGATGAGTAATAAGAACCTGCTGTATAATAAAAAATAAAATTCAAAAAAAGAAAACAGGACTGGTAAGACAGCCTGAAAAAGTATTAAGGGATAAATTTTGATAGGCCTGGGTCAGAAATGGAAAGTCTGGATGAATACTTTGAACTATTTCCATTAGGTTATGAGAAGCAGTTGAAAGGATTTAAGCAAGGAATGGCATGATCAGGTCTGAATTTCAAATGACTCACTGAAAGCAATGTTGTAAATATAATGAATGAGGCAAGACTAGAAACAAGGAAACTGACTTGAAGATCATTTCAGTAGTCCAGAGAAAACATAAGTGTCTGATGTAAGACAGCAGAGGTATAGAGGTAAAGAAATAGAAAGATTAGAAAAAAATATAGAAGTATATATAAATATAAAGTAATAAAACTTGAGTGATTTGATATGGAGAAGCAAACACAGAAGCATTAAGAATAGGTGTTTCTATCTGAGCAACTTGGACGAATGGTATGGTCATCAACTGAGAAAGAGAACAGAGAAAAGAGTTAGGAACAAATTAGAGCATGTTTAATTTAAGATGTGTGGGGACATCCCAAGTGGATATGTCTTACTAATAAGACTTTTTAGTCTGAAGTGTGAGGAGAGGACAGGGCTAGAGATTATGTGGTTAGTTCTTCCCCATGGCCTTTAGGATAATGTCAGACCTAGTCTGTCATTCCAAGACTCCTCTTAACTCTACATACCTACAATTACAGATACTATGCTCCTAATCACGTCAACATGTTTTATTCCACAGCCTTGCATCTTACCACTACACTAGAACTGCTTTTCCCTTTAAACTCCTGTACACATACATATCAGACATAGTGTGAGGTAATGGTCTAAGTTCATCTATTTTGCATATAGATATTAAATTTTCCTAGAACCATTTCTCGAAAAGATCTTAACTTTCCTATTAAATTGCAGTGTCAGTATTGTTGACAATCAATGGACCATAAATATAAAGGTTTATCTCTGACCTTTCAATTCTGTTCCACTGTCACATTGATCTTATAGCAATACCACACTGCCTTGATTACTATAGTTTTAGAATAAGGTTAGAAATTAGATAATATATAAGGCTTCCAACTTTGTCTTTCTTCATCAAAATTGTTTTGGCTATCCAAGGTCCTTTGACTTTCCACATAAATTTTAGAATCAGCTTGTCAACTTCTAAAAATGACAACAAAGTTGTTCATTATATTCCCTCATAATCCTTTTAATGTCTAAGGTTGGTGAATATATTCACTCTTTCTTTTCTGATTTAGCTAATTTGGGGTGTTTTTTTTTTGCTTTGTCAGTCTACCTAAAGGTTTATCAATTTTGTTGAACTCTTCAAAGAACCAACTTTTTTTTTTTTTTTTTTTTGGCCATGACACGCAGCACACCAGATTTCAGTTCTCCAACCAGGGATTGAACCCATGCCCCCTGCAGGGGAAGCATGAAGTCTTAACCACTCAAAGAACCAACTTTTAATTTCACTGATTTTCTCTACTATTTTTCTTTTTTTCTATTTTTTTATTGATTTGCATTCTGATCTTTATTATTTTCTGTTCAATTTACTCTCCTTTTTCTATTTCCTAAGGTGGAAGCTTACGTTATTGATTTAAGGCCTCTCTTATTTAACAATATAGACATTTAAAACCATAATTTTCCTCTAAGCACTGCTTTACCTGTATTCATACACTGTGATATGCTATGTTTCCATTTTTATTCAACATGTTTTCTAAATTTTCTTCTGATTTCTTCTTTGGTCCGTGGATTATTTAGAAATGGGTTGCTTACTTTCCAAATATTTGGAATCTTCCTAAAAATTCTTTTTGCTGATGATTTCTTATTTAATTTTGTTATGGTCAGAAAACATACTTTGAATGAAGTCTATCTTTTAAAATATACCGAAAAATTGGGACTTCCCTGGTGGCGCAGTGGTAAAGAACCCACCTGCCAAGGCAGGGGACACAGGTTCATGCCCTGGTCTGGGAAGATCCCACATGCTGCAAAACAACTAAGCCCGTGCACCACAACTACTGAGCCTGTGCTCTAGAGCCCGCGAGCCACAACTACTGAGCCCACGTGCCGCAACTACTGAAGCCCACGCACCCCAACGAAGAGTAGCCCCCACTCGCTTCAACTAGATAAATCCCACAGGCAGGAATGAAGACCCAACACAGCCAAAAAATAAAAATAAATTTTAAAAATAACAAATAAATAAATAAAATACACTGAAAAAATTTTTATGGTCTAGTATATGGTCTATCCTGGAAAAAGTCCTGTGTGCATTTGAAAAAAATATGTATTCTGCTAAGTTGAATGATGTGTTCTAAAACTGTCAGGTCAGTTAGGTAGACAGAAGTGTTCAAGTCTTCTATATCCTTGCTGATTTTCTGTCTAGTTGCTCTACTATTTTTTGAGAGTAGCTGGAGAATTTAACACCAGGTTGAAACTTCCAACCAAAATTTTTTCTAACCATAATTTTTTTTTTTAAAGAATGGATGCACTGGGCTTCCCTGGTGGCGCAGTGGTTGAGAGTCCGCCTGCTAATGCAGGGGACGCGGGTTCGAGCCCTGGTCTGGGAGGATCCCACATGCCGCGGAGCGGCTGGGCCCGTGAGCCACAGCTACTGAGCCTGCGCGTCTGGAGCCTGTGCCCCGCGACGGGAGGGGCCGCGATGGTGAGAGGCCCGCGCACCGCGATGAAGAGCGGTCCCCGCACCGCGATGAAGAGTGGCCCCCACTTGCCTCAACTAGAGAAAGCCCTTGCATGAACCGGAGACCCAACACAGCCAGAAATGAAATAAAATAAATAAATAAAGTAGAAAAAAAAAAAAAAAAAAAAAAAAGAATGGATGCACTTATAAATTTATTTATTTATTTTTGGCTGCGTTGGGTCTTCATTGCTGCACATGGGCTTTTCTCTAGTTGCGGCGAGTGGGAGATACTGTTGCAGTACGCATGCTTTTCATCACGGTGGCTTCTCTTGTTGCAGAGCACAGGCTCTAGGCGCACGGGCTTAGTTGCTCTGCAGCATGTGGAATCTTCCCGGATCAGGGATCGAACCCACGTCCCCTCCACTGGCAGGCAGATTCTTAACCACTGGGCCACCAGGTAAGTCCCGTCCAACCATAATTTTTTAATTGTTTTATTTCTCCTTCAATTTTGTCACATTCAGCTTAATGTATTTTGGGTTTCTGTTGTTAGGTGTGTTTACATCTATAATGGTTTTTTGTATATTTCTGACATTGACCCTCTTATTATTATGAAATGTCCTTGTTTCTCATAATATTTCTTAAATTCTATTTTTTCTGCTATTAATATAGTTACTCCATCTCTGTTACGATTATTGTTTGCATGGTATAGTTTTCCCCATCTTTTTGCTATCGACATATTTATGTCTCTGTATCTAAAGTGAGTCTCTTACAGAGCATATAGTTGATTCTTCAATTATTATTCAGTCTGACAATCTCTTACTTTGATTGGTATGTTTAATCTATTTCTATTTAATGTAATTACTGATATAATATGATTTATATTTGTCACTCTGTTATTTGTTTTTTAGTAATGTCATATCTTTAGTCTTCTCTTCCTTCTTTTCTGCCTTCTTTTGTGTTAAATGTATTTTAGTGTTATGATTTTAATTCCTCTGTTAATATTTTAATCTGTTTTAAAGATATTTTCTTAGTGGTTTCTCTAGGGGTTGCAACATGCATCTTAATTTATCAAAATCTATTTTAACACTGGCTTAATCCCAGTAAAATATAGCAACGTGTTCCAGTAGAGTTCCATTTCCTCCCACCTTTTTTGTGCTATTTTTATCACATCTAGATACGTTACAAACTAACAACAGTGTTATAACTATTACTTTATACAATCATATCCTTTAGAGAAATCAAAACAAGGAGAAAAAAAACAGATATAATTGGGGTTTTTTAAATATTTACACATATATTTTCCAGCACTATTTCTTCTGTGGATTCAAGTTACCGTCTGGTATAATTTTCTTCACCTGAAGAATTTCTTTTAGTACCTCTAAGGTAGGTCTACTGGCAACAAATTCTCACTTTTTTTTTTCTTTCAACACTTTAAACATGTCACTACACTACCTTTTTGCCTCTGTTTTTTCAGATGAGAAATCAGCTATTAATCTTACCATGTTCTCTTAATTTTCAGTATTTGATTATGATGGGTCATGAATCTCTTTGTCTTTATCCCAATTGGAATACACTGGGATTCTTGAATCTGTATACTGTTTAACAACACATTTGAGAAGGTTGTTGGCCATTATTTTTCAGATATGATTCCTATATCTTTCTCTTTTTCCTCTCTTCATGGGACTCTCATTACGCATATGTTGGCATATTTGATGTTGTCCTACAGGTCTCTGAGATGTTAATCATTTTTCTTTAATCAATTTTCTATATTTTCTTCACTGGATTATTTCTATTGATCTATCCATCTTCTATTGATCTATCTTCAAGTTCTCCTATTCTTTCTTCTGCCATCTTGTATCTGCTATTGATCTTACCTAGTGATCTTACCCTTCCATTACTGTACTTTTCAACTCTAGAACTTCCATTTGTTTATTTATTTATTTATTTTTAGAGCTCCTGACTTATTTACTTTTTTTTTTTTTTGGCTGTGTTGGGTCTTCGTTTCTATACGAGGGCTTTCTCTAGTTGTGGCAAGTGGGGGCCACTCTTCATCGCGGTGCGCGGGCCTTACACTGTCGCAGCCTCTCTTATTGCGGGGCACAGGCTCCAGATGCGCAGGCTCAGTAGTTGTGGCTCACGGGCCTAGTTGCTCCGTGGCATGTGGGATCTTCCCAGACGAGGGCTCGAACCCGTGTCCCCTGCATTGGCAGGCAGATTCTCAACCACTGCGCCACCAGGGAAGCCCTCCATTTGTTTATTTTTATGTTTCTATTTCTGTATTAAGATTTCCTATGTCATGAGTTATTATCATATTTTCCTTCAATTCTTTAAACATGATTTCCTTTAACTATTTGAAATATTTAAAATACCTGCTTTGAAATCTTTGTTAAAGATCTAGGCCCTCTTAGAGACAGTCTATTGACTTGTCGCTGTTTTGTCTAAGTGTGGGTCATACTTTTCTCTGCATGGTTCTTTATTTATGTTTGTTAAAAAGTAGATATTTTAGATTATATATTATACCAACTCTTGATTTTTTTTTCCTGAGGACTGTCATTCTGAATATATTTTCTTTCATTTTTGTGTGTTTGTTTATTTTAGAATCTAATCAGGAATTAATCTGTGGAACCTGTTTCCCTCATAGTATGTGGCTGCCAATGTCTCTATTCAGTATATTTTATCCTAATTTTAAGTTTTAGCCTGGTGTCCAGTGGGTCACCCCCATGTGTATCTGCATAGTTTAGTAGTCATCCAATGATTAGACAGAGGTGTTCAAACTCCTCAAATCAATAAGTCTTCTACCTTGTGTGTAGGTTAAAGATCAAGTCAAGGTAGTTTTCAAGTCAAGGAACTTGGTGTTTGACGTACCTCTGGCTCAGATTTCCACTTTACATCCCCAGTCTAGTAACTCAATCTTTTTCCTGTTGCTGTATTCCAGTTTTCCTGTGTCAAAAATCTGCCACATATTAATGTCTAAGGCCCAGTCCTGTTCTTGAACTGAAAGTCTAACCTTGTATTCATTCCCGGCTACACCCTGACACTGGCTGCTTCGTCTAGATAACCACCTACTAGCTATCAATAATCTCTTCTGATACTGGGTTTTCTCTTTTATGCCTATCAGTTCATGGTTTGGCCTGTGTCATAAGCAACTCAGCTTCCAACCTAGGTGAATAAGGTCAATAAAGAGAGGAAATTTCAGAGACAGACCATTATCATGGTATTTCTTATGCCTGTTACAAAGTGGTGTTTTGCTCTTTACAATCACACAAGTGCTTGTGGCATTAAATTAAGTAAAATGACTACAACTGTTTCCCTTAACTATCTCCTTAATCCCATGTAAATTTTTAAATTCTCCAAATGTTAAGGAAGTTTTGTAATTTCTGAGCCTATTTTTGATATACTGCTTATCAATCAGAGAAAGGCGATTTAAGAGTGGTAAAAAACTTCATATATGTACACATACACATTTACAAATTTATGTTAAGTGCTTTAAGTTATAGAAGTAAAATATAATTAAATAAAGAATCTCTTTCTGTTTTAGCAATGGGTTTGGCCTTAGTAAGTAACCATCATGGCAGCAAATTATTTCATGTATATCTCCCACAAAGATTATTCTTTCCTGGAATAATATGCATATTAATTAGTTCCTACAGCACTAGAGAGACTTCTGTTTTATTCCCACCAGTAAGGTCAGAAAATGCAGCCACCTTAGTTAGCAGCACATTTAAAAATCTTGAAGCAAGTTGTGGTCACATAGAAGACTGGGCACCTCTAGGGAAGGGCAAAACCAAAGATAAGAATTTTTCACAGCTCTGAAATGATACCATGTGACCTAATCAACACACTGCATTTGTAGCATCCTAATCCCCATTACCCACAATTAGAATGGACAGTTCTATTCAATTAGTATGTGGCCAGAATGGGTTTATATTTAGTGTTGAAAATATAGGCATGCCACATTAAAATTCAAATATTCAAATGAGAAGCCTCAAGGGAATTTAGATTTTTTTTAACGACTGGTACCAAGCTACGTATAATAATATAAGAAATTTGCCTAATAGAATATTAGACTTATGATTTACTCTAAGGTAAAAATGCCAAAATTACCTCAAATTTGCCCACAAACTGCTAATCAGCTTTTAGATTTTAGAGGTTAGGGATACCCTGAATATAGAAACCTCCATGCGCAAATCAACAAAAGACTTCTTTTCCATTTTTATAATACAGAAATGACATGCTGGTGTTCCCCAAAGTAATATGTCCGCACTTACTAATCTTTGATTTCTGAAAGTCTAAACTTGACCAAGTGAACTATACATATACATAAGCTAATCTGAAACATTTTGAGTTAATCCCAAAGAGTTAAATTATGTATTTGAGTACAGTGAAATATTAAATTGCCCTAAATTTTCCTAAAATATTAAAATGTCATTATAATATAACAATAAACTCAAGGCAAATAATTCCAAAGTGTAAATAACTCTAGAGTGTGGTAAAGGTTAGCAGGAAGGTAAACTCATATTTGGAGAAGCTATACAAACTGGTTTTGAATATTAAGGTATCAGTTTCTTGATCAAATCCTGTATACATACACCACTTGGGAGTGAACTAGATGATTCTTTAGCATAAAGAAAGAATACCATTATATATTACACCTGTAACCTGAAGAAAATAATACATTTCCAAAACATCATATGTATGTTGAGAGGAATGAAGTAGCAAAGTGGCCAAATGTGGCAGACATTCTTATACCATGGGTCTAGAGACCTGAGTTATACTCCTTGTTTTGCCACAACTAACCTTGGGAAAGTAACTTGACTCTCTGGGTTTCAGTGTCTTCATCTGAACATGAGGTTATTAGTATCAGATGATCTAACAGAGGTTCTAAAATGGCGACCTGTTGTGTGGATCTGGCCAGTAGATATATTTGGTTTAGACTGGTGTTTTTAAACAACAACAACATTTTTAATTAAAAGTTTTCACATAAAAATTTCCTTTTTTTCTTTTAACTCAAAAATCTGTCCCAATGCAGTGCTGAAATTACCATATGGCAACACTTAGCTTGAGCTGGGTAGTGACTGCCCTCTACAGATGCAAGCTCCCTTTAGTTGGTTTCAGTTATACTCTTCAAGTTTTTTTTTTTTTTTTTTTTTATTGAGGTAAAATTGGTATAGAACATTGTATCAGTTTCCTGTGTTCAACATAATAATTTGATCTTTGTACATACTACAAAGTGATCACCACAAGTCTAGTTACCATCTGTCACCATAATAATTGTTCCCTTTCACCATTTCGCCCACCTCCCTCCATTCTTTAGTCTTGAACATGCATCTGCACTCACCCAGCCCATTTTACTCATTTACTGCATCTGCCTAGCCCTGTAGGCATTTGATATTGCGATCTCTAATTCAGTAGGTCCCTTCAGGCTCTTAAGATTCTGTGATTCTTCACGTTAATAAAAATACATTCGCCTGTTATTTCCTAGAATAGTAAGCTTCTACTTAGATAAAACCAGAGAGAATGGGTAAGACAATAGTTATGCTCTAGTAAACATACATTCAAGGAAAACTGGAGAATGGTGTATTGCTCATTTGGATGGACTTGGACTATCAAGGTAAAACATGAGCTCCCTGGGAAATGTGGACATGGGGAAAATGTCACTTACAATTTGGGCCAAAAAGGGCAAAAATAAATTTTGAAATGGAATTAAGGAAAAGGAATAATTTGTTTTAACAAATGCCCTTTTGAGGCCAGACATGGTGCTAGTCTCATGTTATTACCTGATTTGTTAAACCTCATAGTCTATCAGCTGCTAGGTATCTTCCCCATTATAAGGACGAGAAAATTTAGGCTCATAAAGATTAAGTAACTTGCCCAAGGTCACACAACTAGTAACTGTCAGAGGCAAAATTTGAATCTAACTCTAAAGCCACAGTTCTTTCCACTACATCACCAGACAAACATTTACTTCCTAGCTTGGCCTATAGTCAACAGACTTGAGAGATATGGCGTGGGGGAGAATGAACCTACCTTGTTTCATTTGCAAGAATATGACTAGGTTCTGCAGTTTCATTAAAGATGCCCTTTTCCAACAAGTATAAATATATAAAACTTGGACCCTAAATCAATTAACAATTAACAACTGAAACTTGGAATACCTTCCCCTAAATTATAGTAGTATCACATAATCAGCTGTATCAGTGAGCCTAAATATCTTAAGGTCATTCATTCACCTTCAAAAGTTTAGATGTTGCTATTTCTGAAAGTAAGGGTAAATCAAGAAGACATACCTTATGGTAATTTTAAAATATCAGGAACAATTTTGTGAACACTTACTAAGAACTTGTCTTATTTCATCCATTTAATGGATATTCATGTGAATGCCTATTCAGTCATATTCTGTTTTCACAAAATTGACAATTACAACAAAATCCTTCTTAAAGTATGCTCTGGTGAAAATGTTCATAGACATAATAAAAACCTGAATACCCAGCTTCTCTGAATTTTTATAGAGTACTGGGGAAAATATATATTATAATGTGTGCCATAATTCCCTTGATCTCTCTTGAAAAAAGAGGGACTCTAATTACATTTGAGATCAGAAGGAGACAAATACTATTCAAGAATTGCCTTTCAATTTTTGAAGTATGGGTGTGTTTTTTAAAGGTTCATTGTATTCCTTTATGGTCATCACTAATTGCAATACAATCTCAGAAAAATAATTCAGCATATTTATTCAGTCATGTTTCTCTCTTACCATGTTATACTGTTTCAGTAGTCCACGTTTCTAAAATACTCATTGAATTAGATAATCAGCTGTACAAATACCTTACACAATGAATTCTTTTTCTGTATTTTAAAGATGAGGAGTATAAGAAACGTTTATTTATAATCCAAATTTAAATCCCTTTTGCTTTAAAAGCAAGGCCAAATAGCAAAGCGTCTTCTACTGTTTGTGCTCTATAACATCTCTTGATTACTCTGACAGAGTTCCAGTCACAGGTTGTGAGTCAGAAAGAGGATTTTCAATGTCCAGCAGCTAAATGTGTCAGCCATGACATTTCTGAAAGTTCTATTTTTATATACAGAGAGAAGGAAAAATCACTTCTTTGTATCTGTCCCTTGCAAAATCCTCAGTTTAACTCCAGCTTTAGATATGTACAATAGTGAATGCATTCTTAGTTAACATGACAAGCGACTGACATTTTTAAACTGGAATAATGCAAGTAATGAAAAAATAATCTACACAAGTTTGTCCCTTCTGCATTCTTATTCCCTCTTTCAGTCATAAAGCCTGTTAAAATGTAGTTGAAATAATACAAAAATGCAATTCAAATCTCACTATTGTCCTAATCCTTTTTTTTTTTTTCTACTCTTATACAGCTTATCTAAAACTGTTGAAATATAACTTGCTTGAGTTATAATATGTGAATTAAGAATCTGTATTGTTTGGAAGCTCTTTTAATTGGTCTACAGGGAGGTTTTCTGTATATATTAAAATGATTGTATGTCTGAATTATAACGAACCTACCTTTAAAATTCCTTTGTGTTTAAAAATATATTAGAGGCAAAACATTTTAATACTTCTTGGAGTAGGCTTTATTGCTAAAATTATTGGTTTGGCAATCTTGGCATAAATGGAAATTTCTGATAGGCTGTCATATCAATGTCAGTGGAGCCCAGGAATTTCATGGCTCTGGCTGTTTTCCTTATTTTTATTTATAAATTCTGTTTCATAACAGCAATAAGATGCTTCAGGCCTTGCAGTTCTGGAGGATTATTGCACTTGTCAGGTGGTAAAAATCACTGGACCCTCTGCCTTGTGATTTGGAATACCACTAGAGGCATGTAATCACTGAGAAATGCAATTCCTAGAATTTCTTAATATTTTATAATGACATATTTAACTTTTAAAATAAATGATCTATTTTGAAGGCTGGAGGTGTCATAAGAGTATTCAACCAGCAGCTAAGGAATGGAGAAAACGTAGATCATAGAGGCAGAGAGAAATGGCCAAGAAGTGACCATCTTACAGTAAGTCCTGAAGGATATAAAAATCTAGAATAAAGTATATTTTATATGAAAATTGAGAAGCTGGCTATGATTGGTCAACATATTTGTATATTAATATAAATTGTTTTACCATAATATTCTGTTTGTTTTCTTCCTTACAAATAAATATTAATATGTTTATATACAAAAACATGACAGACTGCAAGTATAAATACATGAAGGTCACGTTTGAAAAAATGTAATTTACTTACACTGAAGGAAAGGCTACACACTATTTCTTTCTATTAAAAAAGTCCTACCTGATATAATTAACATAATACTTAATAAAAAATCTTGAAAAGTATACTCTTGAAAAGGAGCAGCCTGATTTCTTAAATAAATGGAATGTCAAATTGACTCAAATTATATAACAGTGGATAGAGGTTTAAAATTAAAAATTGAATTTCTATTTCTAAATAATTGTTTGGAAGTAAATTCCTGTATCTTATCAATTGTTCTAAATAACAATGTAAACCAAAGGAGACCAAATTATCTTTGCAGGGAAAGAATACCAAAGTTTTTCTTGGAAAAGGGCCAGTTTTACGTAGGGGGTGTTTATGGCCTGGGGAGTTACTGTAGCAATAGAAAAAGATTAATAATTTGCACATGTTAGATTCCTGGAAGGCAGGATACAGCTGTAAAGAATTAACCCCTCTTGAGAGATGTAAAAACACAGAGCAGCTGAGAGGAGACCTATTGGGAGGGACTAAAAACTATTCAGGCTACAGATGTCCTCAAAGTGAAGCAGAGAAAGTACTTTTGGGAACTGACATGCTTTTGTCTTTGCTTATAGATGGGCAGATAACTTAAAAAAATTTTAGACAAAAGGAGCAAATTGTGCCCAATTAAAATGTATTACTGAAATATTAAGTAAGCAGTATAATGAATTGTTTAAAGAAATGACTACTACAATGCTTTTCTCAAGGATGACCTAAAATAAAAACCACTCTATTAAAGGAAAGTATGTACATCTGTGTGATGAGGCCCTACACCTCTAACTTTCTGAAAGGCCGCGTCATTGACTGACAGACTCATTTTTCAGAATACACAGACCTAAACAAATAAGTAATCAAATCAAAACATTTTGTCAATGACTAAATGAGAGGTCCAAATTCCATTTTAACTGAAATTGGTGGTTGATTTTTGCTTCATGGAAGAGAAAAGTGGCTGCTATGCTTCAATGAAAGAAGCCCAACATAACTTTTAAAAAGATGTTAAAACACAGGTTTAAAGAGTGAAGATATTACTGAAAACATTTTTTAACATCTGCTTTAAGTAAATTTCATTCATCATTCCAATTTCGTTTAAGCCTGAAGCAGAGATGGAAAAAATACACACCCGACTTAATGTATAATTCAGTACCTTGGTGTTTCCTTCAAAATAATACGCCAGTGGTTCTCAAAGTGTGGTCTCGGGTCCCCTGAGGGTCCCTAAGACTCTTTCAGGGGGCTCACAAGGTCAGACTTATTTTCATAATAATACTAAGACCTTTTTTTCTTTTTCCACTTTCAATGTCTCATGAGAGTTCAAGTGGACTTTCCAGAGGCCACATGACATATGATGACATCATCACTCTGGAGGCTAATGGAACGTGTATGCATGTGTATTCTTCTGTTTGGGGGGATTTTCTAGGTAAACTCTTTGGGGTCATCAGTTATTTTGTATAAAGTAGTCTTGAGACCAAAAAGTCTGAAAGGTATTAAAATATGGTCATCTGGCCCACCTCACAACAACATCCTTGCCTGTATCTTTGATGCTTTCAATGCTTTCTACATAGTGTTAAACACGTTGCAGTTGATATTATTATTATGAGTAAAGAATGAACATATTTGTTATATGTACATTTAAAACTCTGTCCTTTAAAAATCAATGAAAGAAAGTTGTGTCATCAGCTTATAAAATATATAAAAGTAGAGCGGCTGTCCTAGGGAGAAACATAGATCTGCCTATGGGCTGTCTCCATAGACTCCGCCAGAGTTTCCTGAACTTCTACTGAGACATTATGAAAACTACCATGTTGGATTTTCCATATGTGTATGTGTGTGTGTGTGTGTGTGTGTGTGTATATATATATATAGAGAGAGAGAGAGAGAGAGAGAGAGGGAGAGTTGTTCTACATATATAATTTTATATGATTTCAATAACAATCTGATGAGGTATACGAAATAGATAGTATCCTACAATAAATCCAAAGAAATTGAGAGGCTTGGAGATGTGAAATAAACTGTCCAAGGGCACACACTAGTAAGTGGTGTGGCCAAGCCTGACACCAGTGTCTTCCAATCCCATGTCCACGGCCTTGTCTCTATAGCATTCTAGCTCTACCTGGGATTTCAAACTGCTCATAAACTTAAGCCTTATTTTTATAACTATTATATATTTAGCTCCGTTCTTCCCTAGGAATGGAGAGAGGAGAGAAGAGCCCTCTTTACTCATTCTGAGTTTTTCTCAAGAATTGTCTTCTAAAACCCTACCTTGGCAAGCACCTCCATGAAGACAAAATTTACTAGGGAGTTTTCTGTTAACACTGTTCCCCAAATAGAAATAGCAAACAAGCAAATAAATACAAGAGGGAGAAGAGGGGGGGATAATCATTTAGGAAAGGTATGTCCCAAGATGACAGTGATTCTGCTTAAATTCTCCTCCTTTTTTTTTTCCCAACCCAGTGGGCATACTGCAAGTTGAAAGAGAGAAGTATCAAGAATTTAAATTCTTCATATATTATACACATATGAGGTTTTTAAAAATAGTGTATTTTAACTGAAAAGTATGCACCTTACACCCTTATTTCAGGTAAGTAAATAAACACGACAGGATGAACAGCTTTCTAAGATCAAATAGGCAAAGAAACAGCTAAACAAAGTTAAAAATTAACAAGGCAAATCTACAGTACATCTGATTTAATCCCTATACTGTTTTTTTTTCCCCTTCATTAGGCAGTTGTTACCAGACCACCTTTCCCTTTTCTGTAAATTCTTCTTCATTCCTCAACCTCCAACAATGATACCGCAACTTTTATTTGCAGCTCAGTTATGTGTTTGGTGAGGGAATAGGACTTCGACAGCAGTATGATATTTCTGAGGAATAGGTCAGTCTCCTACTGAGTTGGAATTTGCAACCTTCTTGGGGTTGCCTGGCCCAGATATTTTTTGCTAGACCAAGAACTGAACATGGTCATTATTTCAGACTTCAGAGAAACATTCACAAGCTGGTCTGATCTGTCTAAAGCTACATTAAAAGCTCCTGAATACCATTCCGATTAACCAGTGTATTTTGAATAATTTTTCATCGAAAATAGCACCACACACAAATCAAGTAATAGAAGCATTTGTCAAGCTGTGTTAGTTAATAGTAACTAATATAAAGATTACAGAATATTCAGGGAAAATTAATCTAATGACTTAACACAATCCTATGTTTAATTAACACAACAATGTTTTGCATACCAACTCATTCTACTATCTAAAACAGCATTTTATCACACAAAATAGAATAACAGTTGACTTATACAATATTCTTTATCACCACGGTGTTTTACACTATGTATCTAATGTACTGTTAAAAAATAAACTGAGGCATATTAAAAACTTTGAGTTGTTTTAAGCAAAAATGGATTCGAATCAGGCAGCATCCAGTCTAGCACATAGAAAGGAACTCCAAGGAGCTGTATAAAATGAAACACTTTTATAGGTAGATGGGAGCAGGAACAAGGAAGTTATACTAGGCCAAAAAGCCAGTTGGTTATTGTAAGATTACTTTCCTTTAGGGATGGCAGGGGTCTATCAGGCAGATTGCCTAGCTAGTGCTCGCATGTGATTCCTGATTGACTGATTTAGGATCCCCTTTCTGGGAGAACCAAAACTGTAATTAAGTCTCAGCTTGGTGAGGTAAGGCTTGGCATAAGTGATTCCATTCTGGGCTTGTCTTGTTTGTAACAGTTCGCAGGGACTTTGCCAAGTGGCTAAAATTTATTACCCCATTTTACAAATGCTAATAATAGACACAGAAGTTAAGTAATGTTCCTGGAGTCATATCCCAACCAGTGGTACTACTGAAACTGAAGGAGAGAATTTTTGCTTTCCAGTTAGGTTCTTAAGCTTCTATGTTACTTTGAAATTGTCTTACTATCGCAAATGTTTTCTCCTATCCAAAGCATTGTTTACTGGATATCTACGAGATAAGCCAGGGAATTTTACATGCTATCTCATTAAATCCTCGTACACCACCCTGCTATAAAATGTTCACTGGTGAGTTCACTGAAGTTCAGAGATGTTAAGTAATTTGCAGGCGACTGAATCAAGATTCTAGTTCCAAGTTCAAGAATCTACCTTTCACTACCTTGCTCCACTTTCCTCCACTACAAATCTGAAAGAAAAACATTTCTGCAGTCACGTGTGAATAACCCAAAAAGGCTAATACACCCCAAGACGACTTAACAACAATCTCTTCTTAAGGGAAAACAATGAAATGACAATTTTTTTAAGTAAAAATAAGTTACTAGAAAAAATGAGAAGTGATTAAGAACAATTCATTTTAAAGCAGGGATCAAAATTTAGCAAATATATATAGATGTCTTAGTATGTCAGGCATTATGCTAAGTCCTAGCCTCATGGTGCTTACTTTCTAGAGTATTTTGATATAGAAATAAGGAGATATAAACAAGAGAAAGAAGAGTAAGGAAAAATTAAATACAAACACCTGCGGTCAGACTGAGACCCAAGAACCAAATGAGACCGCCAAGAAAAACTCCGTCACGCTGTTTCACGAAAATTTTCCAAATTACTTTAAGTCACAGACAATTGAAAACTTGCTGATTTTCATTAAGGAAGAATAAGATTTAGTTTCAGAAATAACTGTTTCATCTGTTTCTTTACCTTAGAGAAGCCTTCAGCCAAATAGAAACATCGCGAACGGAGCGCACGCCTACAGAAAGCCTCCGCTAGTTCCCGTTCCTTTCTCTGATTGGTTCCTCTCCGGACAGGAAATCCCGCCTCCCCCCCCCCCCCCCCGGCGGAAAGGCTGGAGACCGAATTCAGGTGGAGACGGAAGTCTGCGGGAGACTGGAGCTTTGTGAGGTACAGCAGTTAAGAGTGGCCTAATTGTGGTTATAGCCTCGTGCTAAGTTCATCAGCTTTTTAATTTTTCAAATAACTAGTCTGGTTATGGTAACAACTTTACTACCCTGACGGTTCCTGTGGAGCCTTTTTAGAGGTTTAAAGGAAGAAGAAAAAGACTGCCTCGTTTCAGGCAGCCACCTTAGTGCGTGGGTCAGCCCCGTGGAGCTGGCTGGTGGCGCGGGGAGGACAGGGTTTGGGGGCAGAACTCTTGTAACTAGATGGGTGAAATACCCCTATATAACTTGCCATTGTGACAGCACTGTTTGGAAGGAGTTCGTTTTATATGATATTAAAGCAGTATGGCCAGACTTTAGCTGACTAGTAACAAAGTAGCCCCAAAGTAAACACATTAGCTTTACTAAAAAAGACTGGAACATTTACCTACAAATAACCTCTTCAGTTAAGCGCTTCCTGAGGAGGGCACAGAGGTCTGTTTATTTTTCCAACAACAAAGCATCAGACATTTTTGCTTGGGAAAAATCTTTGAATATTTGACTACTTTAATTTTTTTTTTTTTTTTTTTTTTAATTGGGGATTGGAGAAGGACTTAAGCTCAACTCAGTTACACCCCTTGTTCGCCTTTGTAATTACTGCCAAGAGAGAAACTAAGTTGCTTCTAGCTCTTAGGCTGCTTGGGGAGGGGGGCGGGCTGATGTTAGAGTCCCCTTGAGATAATGATTCTTCTGGGTCAGTCAGAAGAAACAGTCTGCAACAATGGCAATCCCCAGGGTGACACTTCTCGAGGGGGCCTAGATTCAGCTGTCAGTCACCTTCAGCCCAGAGCCATCAAATCCATTTACACAAAAGCTGGTTATCACAAACCTTTTGAAAAGCTAAGTAAAGAGGAGATTTACCCATCCTTGAATCTTCATTCTTTTTTCTTTGATTCCCTCATTTCCCCTATCTTTCCTTTTTTTCCCCAAGTACCTCTGGGAACTTCTGGGATTTTTCCCCTTCTTTTGTTTCACCCTAGATCTTACACTATTGTTATCTTAAAGCTTCAGCTTAAGCTTGACTATAACTCTCAAGATATACAGAAATAAATAACCATACTCTTGTATGAAAATTTTAAATTCTGATAAGTATTTTTGTCTCCAAAAGGATAGGATTTTCTGGGGGTTGAGAAAGGATTGTTTCATGTTTTAATGTTGAGAAAAGTTCTGTGAGTATTTTAAGTATTTCTTTCAGCATATGTTTGGCTATGCATGTACATTTGTACATCCCTTCCTATTGTATACATACCTTTTTATTTTTGTAATTTTTACACTAAACAGACTATAATATAAAAGCTTGAATCAGTTTGCAACTGAAATGATCCTCAACAACCTATACAAATATGAAAAATTATTTCATTGTGTAAATATAACTGAATTTCAATTATAACAGTTCTTTCTGTGAATTCTATAACTTTGTAATTATAAGGAACTGATTTCCTTTCACTAAGAAAAGGAGACATTCTGGTCATGCTCTAGAAATTCTGATTTTCTCTGTGTAATGGTATTATTATAAACATTTAATTTAACAAATTGAAAGAGTTTTAATTAGTGAAAATTATAAATAAAATACTATATTAAAATGTAAGTTTATTTCGTTGATGTGCGTATGATTGCTAGAATTAGACTAACAAACTATTGCCTAGTATAATGCCTTAAAGGAGCATTTGTAATCGTAATTAGTTTGTCAGTTATAAGAAATTTTAGTGTCATGACTATGGATAGAAGCCACATAGCAAATAGCCTAGGCTTGGTAGAGATATGAGGCCTGATAAGAAGATCAGGCCAAGGAAAATCCATACTTAGAGCCAAAAGACACTTTATAAAGAACAAGATAGTTCACATGCAGTGGCAAGCCATGTCACTAAGGCCAGTACTAACTACTATTCCAGTTGCATATGATATAGCCCAAGTTAGTTCAGCCCTGATCTCCTTCTAGTTACTACCAAAAGGGTACCAAATATTCCACTGAAAAATAATTGGGTGTTTCATTTATTTATTCAACATATTTCTTGAGCATTTACTACTACTTGCCAGGATATAATAGTGAAAGGATCTTAAGTAACTTACCACGTAGTGGAAGGAACCAGCACTAAGTGGGTTTTTGAGGATGATCAAAAATAAACTGTTGTCAAGTAAACATTGAAGTCTTACTTGTAAAATTAATTTGCCCATTCAGACTATATAACAATGTTCACTGTGTCCCAGGAACATCGTTAGAATTTAAAGACATAAAAATCAATAAAATAGGGACTGTATCCCAAGATAGTGTCCTACTTCACTAACTTAGTATAGGCGACTGTTATCTCTTCAGGAACCCAGACCTGCATGGTTTGGACCTTGCTGATCTCTTAGACCTCTTTTTAGGTGCTCC
This sequence comes from Balaenoptera ricei, assembly GCF_028023285.1. Classification (NCBI taxonomy): domain Eukaryota; kingdom Metazoa; phylum Chordata; class Mammalia; order Artiodactyla; family Balaenopteridae; genus Balaenoptera; species Balaenoptera ricei. The sequence continues at coordinate 52,752,462 of NC_082645.1, forward strand.
ATTTCCCTCACATCACATTCTAAACACATGAGTTTTGGGGGTTTTGTTATTTGCTCTCTGCTGTTGAAACATGTCATCTCTTTTTCTCCTCAGGGCCTTTGGAATGATTGTGGTTCAAGTTTATAACATTTTATTATATAGTTCACCTCTGTACTTACTATGAGGAAAGTAGAGGTATTAGCTTTTATGGGTGGATGTTACCTCTAGTGGGAAATTTTGATCTCTTAATCCACTGGATTCTGATAACATTGTATATTAAATGCATGAAATAAACTCTTCATACTGTCACTCATCTGTTTGATAGGTTTTACTAGTTGATTTTTTTTCCTGTGCCACTATCATTACCACAATTGTGTATCTCAGTACAGATTATACAATTGTGAAACATTATTTTGTTATCTAATTATTATTGAAATTCAAATATAACAGTTCTTTCTGTGAGTTCTGTAACTTTGTAATTAGAAGGAAGTGATTTCTTTTCACCGAGAAAAAGAGAATGGTCATGCTCTAGAAATTCTGATCGTCTCTATGTAATCTCTAGATTGTATAGTGTTCATTTCCTGAGGCTGTTCTGACAAATTACCACAAATCAGGTAGCTGAAAACAACAGAAATTTATCCTCTCACAGTTCTGGAGGCTAGAAGCCTGAAATCAAGGTCAGCCATGCTCCTCTATAGGCTCTGGGGGAAAATCCGTTCCATGCCTCCCACCTAACTTTTTGTGGTTGCCTTTAATCCTTGACATTCCTTGATTTGTAGCCATATCACTCTAATCTTTGCTTCTGTGTTTTCGCCTCCTCCTCTTTTGTCGTGTGTCTCTCCTCTGTGTGTTTCTTTTAAGGGCATATTATGGATTTAGGGCCCACCTAGGTAATCCAGATGGTCTCCTCAAGAACCTTATCTTAATTACATTCGTAAATATCTTTTTTCCAAATATAGTAACATTTAGAGTTTCTAGGAATTTGATGTGCACGTATCTTTGGGACATATCCTAGAATTTCTAGGAATTTGATGTGGACATATCATAAACATATATTTAACCCAATATATATGGGGATTTATTCATTTGATATTTCTTATTTTTTCATATGTTTTCATTTTGAAAACAAATTATTCATGATGCCTTAATACAGCTTGAATGACTAATATATATATTCAACACTTAGCTTAAAAACTGTATTTAATCTATCAGATTTTATGGTTAGGAATTTCTATAAAATTTTGATGACCTGGTTCTAGGACTATAAGAATTTCACTGAGGAAAATATTTGGTTCGTATTGGGTGTAGGAAATCATATGTCCTTTGTCGGCTCATTTTCATAATCTAAGAGGAAGAGGCCGAGGTAATGACTATCAAAATCAACCATATGTTACAATCATTTGTTTGAAGTACATTGACAAAGAATTAATGGTTTAATAGGAGAAAAATACATTAGAGAAACATATAAATTGCAGTTAACAATAATTGGGGAAATTAGCAAGATGAGCATCCATTATGGTTGTTTATGTATATTTTTTAAAATTTCTTATACTTACGAGATAGCCTTACTTATAAAAGATTAGAAAGACAAATATGTTTTTTTTTGTTTTGTTTTTTAAACATCTTTATTGAAGTATAATTGCCTTACAATGGTGTGTTAGCTTCTGCTTTATAACAAAGTGAATCAGTTATACATATACAATATGTTCCCATATCTCTTCCCTCTTGCATCTCCCTCCCTCCCACCCTGACAAATATGTTTTTTATTGTACACATATATAAAAATCATTGATAGAGGACTTCCCGGGTGGCGCAGTGGTTAAGAATCCACCTGCCAATGCAGGGGACATGGTGTGGTTCAATCCCTGGTCCGGGAAGATCCCACATACCGCAGAGCAACTAAGCCCGTGTGCCACAACTACTGAGCCTGCGCTCTAGAGCCCGCGTGCCACAACTGCTGAGCCCGCACACCACAACTACTGAAGCCCACGCGCCTAGAGCCCGTGTTCCACAACAAGAGAAGCCACCACATTGAGAAGCCCGCGCACAGCAATGAAGAGTAACACCCACTCACCACAACTAGAGAAAGTCGATGCGCAGCAACAAAGGCCCAAAGCGGCAAAAAAAAAAAATATATATATATAATAATCATTGATAGAAATAGACCCTAGTGTTTGTTAGCTGAAATACTGACAGATTACAGCTGAGCTGATTGTTTCCCAGGATTACATTTTCTCTCTTTTTTTAAATTATATTTAGCCAAGATTATCTTCTTTTGGAAATGTACTTGGAAGTTAGGAATTAGCATGAATAAAGAACATTGGGGAAGGAAACAATGGTTTAGAGAATGATACTTTGAGAAAAGGAAAATAACATTAGAAACAAAAATATAATGGAATTCAAAACAGCTATATTATATATGAAAAATGTATAAAAATACTAGAAAAACAGTACTTAAATGGAAAAAATTCACAATCATATGCACTGTTTTGTTTGATTGGAAAATAAAAGACAGTTTGTATTTTTAACTGAACTCTGTAGAAGGTTATGGTCATCTCAACATGAAACATAGTATCAAAGCCATGACAGTCTACAGTTTACACAAACCTTTTTGTGGATTAGCTAGGAGCTATTTGACCTAGCCAGAGAGTTTTTGTGTCTCAGATTTTCATTTTTACAATGGAAGACTATCTATCATCTGTGATTTTTGTGTTGATAATGAAAGAAAGTGATTGATATTTCCATCTGGTAGCAAACCCGGCACTTAGGGAGGCATATTAACTATATCACAGCAGTAGCAATTCACCAAATCAGACTTAAGTTGCCTGGAATAGTTTTTCTTTCCCTGACCTCCAACCCTCGAATATTTGAGTTATTAATTTACTGGCAAGGAATAATCAAGTCATAGCCAAACAATGTAAGGGAATTCTGGGAAGTGGATTGAGTTGAGAAAGATTTTCTCTTTAACAAGGATTGTTCATTATAGATTATTTTTCAAAGGAAAAGCAGATGATAGAGTTAGAAACTGATGAGATCAGAAAAGGAAAATAGAAGATTATGTATATGGTGTGGGGGTGTGTGTGTGTGTGTTGAGAATCCTTGACACAGGAGTGAGCAAAAACACAGGGATATGTTGGAATCTATTTTGCAGCCTCAGCTATATTGTCTCAATCAATTCTTTATAATCATTTCCAACTCTCTGTTTTTCTCACACACCAACAGGATTTACTCAATGTCATTTCCAGAAGTAACACCTCAAGAAACATTTTCAGAAACAGTTTGTCAATCCCAGGATACTGATACTTTTAGCAGCCAGAAAAGAATTTCTGAAAATCATTTCAAAGACCAAGGTTTCTGAAAATACCATGAGCCCTTTTTTTTCCCCCCAAACAAATTGTATACAGTGTACACACATTAACATGGATGAAGAAAATTGGTAAAATGAAGCCTAGAGACTAGGAAGCATCAGTGTTTCACCATTTATGTTTGAATGTATCTGACTTTTGTCTAAAAATCTTGATTTTTCTTTCAGTTATTTTTGGAACAATTAAGCTGTATTGAGATTCTTTTGTAGATGACAAGGTTTTATCTGGAAAGCTAGAATAAAGGTTTTCTTTTACAAAAATTTATTTACTTGGCCAGTGAAGTCCACTCCCTCCAAGGATTGCTTTTACTTTTTAAAATATTTGTTCCTAGGTTCTTAAAAATCTAGAAAGTAAAATAAACTCCTTGTGGAATATAGTTTACATGGATTTTTTTTTTTTCAGTGAAAGGGTGGTACTTTTTCCATTTCAAAAGAATCAAATATATTACAAATGAGGGAATCTGCTTTTTATTGAATGTATAAGTATATATAAACACATATTTATATAGGTATGTGTGTTATTGTCTTTATTCCCTTATTTCCAAGGAGAGATGTGTATAATGTATAGTTTAATCATTCAGACCATAATTATAGCCCATGAGTATGGAAAAATCATGAAAAATCTGTTGGCTTAAATTGAAAGTAAAACTCAGGTCTGAGATCTTAACCATTTAAAACCTTGAAATCTCATAAATTAAGCATCGTTGAGCCTGGTCCCATCTTTCATAACAGCTCTCCAGAGAAAATCCTAAAAGCCAGGGCACTCTAAGATGAGCTGTGGATGATTCAGTAGGTGGCACAATTTTCACTGAGTCAGTACTGAACTGATGCCCCAGCATGGTATGAGGGGGCACTGCACTGCTGGAGGTGTCGTCTAATGGATGAGGGTAAAACCAAGGTCTTGACCACCAGCAGTTATTAAAAATCCCATGGCACTTTTCAAAAGAGTAAAGATGATGTTAAACCCTGTGTCCTGGCTAATTTCCAAATTGGGCAATTATATTCTGCCTACTTAAAATTTCTCTGTAATTTTAGTTGGATAATATATTCCTCATCTTCTCTCCTATGCTTTTGCTATTTCCAGTTTAGAGGTGGATGCATTTCTGTGGTGAGGGAAGTGTTGCTTCTTTGCAAGGTCTGAGATCAGGGGATGAAAGGTACAACATACATCTATCAGAACAGGTGCCATATTAGTTTGCTTCTCTTGTGATTAGGCTGACTATCAGAAAATTGTCAAATAAGTGTCTTTAAATATAGCCTCGTCAGGTAGTCAGAGATGCTATGCTTGCAAAGGTTTCCAAGATGGGTATTCTAATTCTATTAATTTGTCACTAAAAAATGAGGCTTCTCTTGAAGTGAATATATTATGTAAATAGTAACAATTTAAGCATAAAATTATAGACATTTAATAGGAATAATTAAATTTTCCAAATTTGCCTAGCAAGGCTTATCATAGTCACCTAAAACATTAGTTACCATATCATTTTTCACTTATAATGTATTAGAATTTTGTCCAATCAGTAGTTGTTAAGAGAGAAGGTCACTGTTGGGGAACAAATGGAAAGTATTTCTTAAAAAATAAAAATAATAAACTAATTGTTGGTTAGCATGCCCTGGATTTTGGGGAAACCTGTAGAAAACATTCCTAAGGAAAAGACCAATAGTGGGACTGTGTAAGGCCAGACCCACGCTTCCTAACTGTGTTTCCAGCTTCACACAATACTCTTGGGATCAGCCCCATAGGAAAAACCGTACATTAGGAATTTAGTGTCATAGATGGTAACATTTACATTTATCTTGACTATTTAGATGCTTGGCTAGAAAATGATAAAAACTATCAACAACTCATTTTTCTCAAGTACCAAGTATTTTTCTGCAAAGGCAAAAGATCAATCTAATCTCTTAGCCTTCAGTACTTTCATATATTACCTTCTTTTAACAGAATCTTTCCAAGTGGTCTTAAAATGTTGTAACCTCAAAAGTTTCTATTTCTAACAATTAATGTTAACTCTATTACAAAGACTTTTCCAACTAACTTCAAGTCATTCTGCTTTACAGATATATTAAAAACTTATCATAGAGTTAATACAGGAAAATGCTTCAAAGCAAAAGAAATATCTGGCAGCATGCAGAGATAGTACTAAATACTGTAATAAATAAACATAGTAATTCTGTTTGCGTAAATGCTGTGACTGCCTAATAAAGCAATCACTTGAAAAGGAAATACCATCTTTAGAATCTGAACTTGCCTTCAGCAGAAAATATTTTAATGTTTTTAGCCTAGCTTTGACAACTACAACAGACTGTACTGAGTAACAGTAAGAGTTCACTTTGTAATAGGAAAGGTAGTCACTCTGATCACTTTGTCTTTTTAGTATGCAGCCCAGAGGATTCAGAAAAAGATTACATTTACCATAATTAACATATATGTAAATGGAGATCATGGCTATGAATGATAAATTTTCATAGCAATTTAAATCTTGTACAAATTAATCAACCATACAGACACTTGATTAATGAAAGGCAGTGTCACTTTAAAATGCAACATGTTAATATATATTACTGTTATCACAGATCAAAGAATCTTTAAATGTAAACCAATTAGGACAAAGTTCAATCTACATTTTTTAACAGATTTAATTCCCTTGTAATTATGATGACAATTTGAAAAAATATGTTGTTCCACTTTATTTACTAATTTTAGTGAAAAGTTGTACAAATGATTTTGGGTGCTTCATCATAGTGAATGGATTCCCAAAATATAGGATTACAGTACAGTGAATGCACAAAAACAATGATAAATTGGATGTAAGATATTTATTCCCATGTCATGCTAAATTTATAAGTTTTCTTCTAATAATTTCGCATTTTTGCTCTCACTGAGAGAGTTATATTAAACCGATTACTAAATGACTGATATTCTCACTCGGTACAGTGAGATGAGATTTTACTAAGAGCTGTTTTTCTTGGTCTTTGAGGGATAAAAAGTGAAAACTCTGGTCGACTTGAATTTATTGAGAATAGTTTTTATTTTCGTAGTGAAAATGAATGCCTAATTTCCAGAAAAAAAATCTTTTTAAAAAAATACAAAATTTACAATTAATATATAAATATATGTTCAAAATTTAAGATCTGAAATATAATGTTTCTCTATAATTATGTTTTTTGCAAGCAGAAGTTAGGCATAAAAACAAACATACTGCTTTGCAAAGTCAATATAGATCTATTTTACAAGGGAAACCCTATAATTGGTCATTAATTTTTATCAGTAAGTTGGGAATCTAAGCTGTTGCCAAATTTTACCACTTAAACCAGTACATCATAGAATGCACTATTGATAAAGAATTGATAAGATAACAAATAAAGAAAGAGAGCAGCTTGTACTAGACAGAAAGATGAAAAAAATGTGACACTGAGTTCTTTGTTAAACTCCTAGTAGCAAACTATGCTCAATACGGCTAATAATTATTGAGCATTTTCTATGTGCCATATGCCATATTAAGAACTTGGCACTTTAAAAATATGCATTTGTGATTTGATTATTAAATCATTTAATCCTGATAACACTTCTATAAAGTAGAATTATTACTTCGCTGAAATAGTAGTAAAACTGGAATTTTGATCTTAGTTCTCATTTCAAAGTTTGTGTTCTTTAAATACTATGCCATACTGCCTCCCTATGACTATGTAGCATTGTTTATCCTTATCCTTATATCTAGCCTCTTAAACAGTCTCATCAGAGCTATAATGCTGCTGATGTTGGTACAGGACCACACTTTGAGAACCACTACTAATGCACTACAAATTCTGTAAAAGGTTTAAATAGCACTACAGTATCATGAATAACGTTTAACTCAGTCCATTGGAATTGTAATAAAACCTGCCTTTAATACACCTCTCCTGGAATATGAGAAAAATAGATGAATAGATAGATAAAATATTAGCAAGCCTATTTAGTCATTAAGTGAGCATTTAATACTTAGCCAGGATCTGCACAAAGTGCTAGGGATACAACAGTAAACAAGTCTCCTATTCCCAGGAGTATACAGTATAGTGAGAAAGACAGAAAAGTAAACTGCCAATTATAATACATTGTGGTAAGTTAAGAGTTAATTCATGATGCTGTGGGAGTGCATAAGACTGCCCTCAAAGATAGAGAAAAAAAAAAAATTAAACTCTGTAAACTTAAGCTGTTTTGTACAGCAGAGGTATATGTGGGAATTCTAGGGAAGTCAATGCTGCAATGTTAAAGTCATTAAAGGTGTGGCTTTAAGAAAAAACCTTCAGGCAAGGCAAGGATTGCAAAGATCATAGACACTACCCAGTTGGAGATTATCCAGGCTTTTAATGAATATTATAGAAAGAGATGCTGATCATTATATTAGTTAAAATCACAGAAAACCCCTAAATAAAAGTAGTTCAAACAATTTTGTTTCTCTTACATTCATTAAATTAAGATTAAAGGAGTCCAGTGCTGCTGTAGCAGCTCCATAAAGTCATAAAAGATGCCAGCTCCTTCCTTCCAGCACAATACTTCACCACTCCTAGGATTTGGTCCTCAATCTCATGGTCCAAGGTGGCTGTTGGAATCTAGCTTTCATATCCATCTTCCAGGCAAGAAAATGAAAGAAGAAAAGAAAAATGGTTCAACCCTCTTTTGTTTTTAAGGAGACTCCCCTGATGTATCACTGAACACTTTCCTATATACTGGGCTGGCCAAAAGGTTGGTTCGGTTTTTTCCATAAGATGGCTCTAGTAGTGTCTTTAAGTTCATTTGAAACAATTTTGTTAGATTGTATTGTGACAGCTGTCATATCAGTGTGCATTTAAAAAAAAACTTATCAAAGTTGGTGAATTGTGTGGCCATTTTAATATTGAAGATGGAAGAAAGAAAGCAACATTTTTGGCATATTAATGCTTTATTATTTCAAGAAAGGTAAAAGCACAACTGAAACACAAAACAGATTTGTGCAGTGTATGGAGAAGGTGCTGTGACTGATTAAACGTGTCAAAAGTGGTTTGCGAAGTATCGTGCTGGAGATTTCTCACTGGACGATGCTCCACTGTCAGGTAGACCAGTTGAAGTTGATAACAATCAAATCAAGACATTAATTGAGAACAATCAACATTATACCAAGCGGGAGACAGCCGACATACTCAAAATATCTAAATCAAGCATTGAAAATCATTTGCACCAGCTTGGTTATGTGAATCGCTTTGATGTTTGGGTTCCACATAAGTTAAACGAAAAAACCTTCTTGACGGTATTTCCTCATGCAACTCTCTACTGAAACATAACAAAAATGTTCCGTTTTTAAAACAAACTCTGACAGGCAATGAAAAGTGGATACTGTACAATAACGTAGAATGGAAGAGATGGTGGGGCAAGCGAAATGAATCACCACCAACCACACCAAAGGCCAGTCTTCATCCAAAGAAGGTGATGTTGTGTATATGGTGGAATTGGAAGGGAGTCCTCTATTATGAGCTCCTTCCGGAAAACCAAACAGATCATTCCAGCAAGTACTGCTGCCAGTTAGACCAACTGAAAGCAGCACTCTATGAAAAGCATGCAGAATTAGTCAACAGAAAACGCATAATATTCATCAGGATAACACAAGACTGCATGTTTCTTTGATGACCAGGGAAAAACTGTTACAGCTTGGCCGGGAAGTTCTGATTCATTCATCGTATTCACCAGGCATTGCACCTTTGTGTTTCCATTTATTACGGTCTTTACAAAATTCTCTCAATGGAAAAAATTTCAATTCCCTGGAAGACTGTAAATGACACCTGGAACAGTTCTTTGCTCAAAAAGATAAAAAGTTTTGGGAAGATGGAATTATGAAGTTGCCTGAAAAATGGCAGAAGGTGGTGGAACAAAATGGTGAATACGTTATTCAGTAAAGTTCTTGGTGAAAATGAAAAATGTGTCTTATTTTTACTTAAAAACTAAAGGAACTTTTTGGTCAACCCAATACCTCACTGGCCAGAACTAAATCAGATGGCCATAAACTTAGCAGCAAATGAGGCTAAGAAATGTAGTCACTTGGATAAGTGACCAATGTACTCACCTAAAACATGGATTCTGTTAATAAAGAAAGCAACTAGTAGTGTCTGTCACAGTCATGATTTAGTTTTCTTAACTCACAGAGGTGGCAATCACTATTAGCAGAGAAAAATAATATTTGATTTTTTCTGCCTTAACCTTCCCAAAGACACTCATTCCTTTTGAACGGATTGAAATCTTTGCAACATTATCTGTTTTGAAGATAGGGCATAGATTCTCACTACTTTCTGATTCTGAGATATAATCAGTAAACATAAGATATCTTTTAATTATAAATTAAGAGTCTTGAATATGTGTGGAAAATAATATTTGCTTAGCATTCTTAAGATTAAAAAAACTAAATGCTTCCTTTTCATGACTCTTGAATGTCAAATTATTAAAATTGTAATGGTAGTATAAATATGAAAGATTTGATAATTAAATCATTTTATCATTCATTTATCTGTTCATTCTACACATACATACTGAAGGTACCAGGCTGTGATCTAATTGCTGAGAATACAGAAATTAGTAATACAGTTGAGGTATATGATGGTGCTTACATTCTAATGAGAGAAGAAAGATAATAAACAAGTAAATATAAATGTTATAGTTTCATGTATTTTAAGTGATGTTATGGGCTGAATTGTGTCCCCCCAAAATTCACATGTTGAAGCACTAACCTCAGTACCTCAGAATGTGATTGTCTTTGGAGATAGGGCCTTTAAAGAGGTAATTAAGTTAAAATAAGGCCCTTAGAGTGGACCCTACTCCAATCTGACTGGTGTTCTTATAAGAAGAGGAGATTAGGACACACAGAGCAACAGCATGCGTGTGTACAAAGAGATGACTATGTGAAGAGGCAGCAAGAGGGTAACCATCTCCAAGCCAAAGAGAGAGGCCTTAGAGAAAACCAACTGTACTTGGACTTCCAGCCTCAAGAACTGTGAGAAAGTACATTTCCATTGCTTAAGCCACTCAATCTGTTGTAGTTTATTATGGCAGGCCCAGCAAACTAATACAGGTGCTAAAATGAAAATAAAATAATAACTGGGAGTTTTTTTAGATTGGTGGTCAAAGAAAGAAACTTTTTTTTTAATTGAGCTATAGTTGATTTACAATACTGTGTCAATTTCAGGTGTACAATAAAGTGATTCAGATATATATAGATATTTATATATTCTTTTCCAGATTCTTTTCCATTATAAGTTATTACAAGATATTGAATATAGTTCCCTGTGCTACACAGTAGATCCTTGTTTATTTTATAGGTAGTAGTGTGTATCCATTAATCCCATATTCCTAATTTATCCCTCCCTCCACCTTTCCCTTTTGGTAACCAGAAGTTTGTTTTCTATGTCTGTGAATCTGGTTCTGTTTTGTAAATAAGTTCATATGTATTATTTTATAGATTTCACATATTAGTGATATCATATAATATTTGTCTTTTTCTGACTTACTTCACTTAGTATGATAATCTCTAGGTCCATCCATGTGGCTACAAATGTCATTATTTCATTCTTTTTTATGGCTGAGTAATATTCGTGTGTGTGTGTGTGTGTCTGTGTGTATATCTTCTTTTATTTATTTATTTATTTATTTATTTTTGGCTGCGTTGGGTCTTCATTGCTACGCCCAGGCTTTCTCTAGTTGCAGCGAGTTGGGGCTACTCTTTGTTGCGGTGTGCGGGCTTCTCGTTGTGGTGGCTTCTCTTGTTGCGGAGCACGGGCTCTAGGTGCGTGGGCTTCAGTAGTTGTGGCTCACGGGCTTAAATGCTCTGCTGCATGTGGGATCTTCCCACGCCAGGACTCGAACCCATGTCCCCTGCATTAGCAGGCGGATTCTTAACCACTGCGCCACCAGGGAAGCCCATGAATCTTCTTTATCTATTCATCTGTTGACAGACACTTAGGTTGCTTCTGTGTCTTGGCTATTGTGAATAGTGCCACTATGGACATTGGGGTACATGTATCTTTTCAAATTACAGTTTTTGTCTTTTCTGGATATATGCCCAGGAGTGGGATTGCTGGATCATATGGTAACTCTATTTTTAGTTTTTTAAGGAACCTCCATACTAGTGGCTGCACCAGTTTACATTCCCATCAACAGTGTAGGAGGGTTCCTTTTTCGCCACACCCTCTCCTGCATTTATTATTTGTAGACTTTTTGATGATGACCATTCTGACGGGTGTGAGGTGATACCTCACTGTAGTTTTGATTTGCATGTCTCTGATAATTAGTGATGTTGAGCAGCTTTTCGTGTGTCTGTTGGCCATTTGTATGTCTTCTTTGGAGAAATGTCTATTTAGGTCTTCTGCCCATTTTTTGATTGGGTTGTTTATATTTTTGATATTGAGTTGTATAAACTGTATATTTTGGAAATTAAGCCCTTGCTGGTTGCATCATTTGCAAATATTTTCTCTCATTCCATAGGTTTTCTTTTCATTTATGATTTCCTTTGCTGTGCAAAAGCTTATAAGTTTGATTAGGTCCCATTTGTTTATTTTTTAAGTAAATCAGCTTTTAAACTGAGACCCAAATGATGTAAAGGAATCAACCATATAAATATCTGAGGTTGTATGTTCCTAGAAGAAGAAACATCTAATGCTAAGACCCATTTTGTCATAAAAGAAACAAGCAAAAAGCCAAACTGGCACATAATAATTTTCATCATCAAAAAATTGTTTACTCAGTGACTATCTGTTCATGGTGCTATGGAAGGCTTGTAGAGCATAAATATAAAGTGATATAGCAGGCCATTAATAATGTTATAGTAACTATTTCATTGTGCATATGCTTGTCATTGACCAGTGTCAAAATGACTTTACAGTTGCAGTTACAAATTTAAGGAATTTATTAGCCATTAGCCAAATACTCATTTTGCTCTACAACCGCTAGTACACTAATCTTATACAGATAGTTTTTGACTGTAGAAAGGAGCTCTTTTGGGTACGATAGAAACAAATTAGAGCTTGGTTCTAATTCAGACTTATCTTCTTAAATGAGCTTTTTACAGAATAGTCATTTGATACCTAAGAATATAAGATATGAAATGGTTTCATGTTTTCTCAAAACTGCAAGTGAAAATGATTATCATTGTTTTTGTGTTCTTTTTTGCCAAATATTATCAACTTGAATTTCACATCATGACTTTTTAAAAGGCTATTATATTATGTAAGAGCATCTTTCTCAGTTCTTACTATCATTTTTTTTTTTGTTACTATTGCTTCCACTCAAATCCTAGAATTCTTTACAGATAAAAAATAATAAGACAATGCTTTACACATTATCGGAGTTGGCAAGCCTCTTATCATTGTATGGTGACAGACTTGAGCAAAAGAAAGCAAGCTGTAATTTAGTCAGTATTAATGTAAAGAAGCATTTTATTTAGAAAGGAATAAAAGCGGCCAAAAAGAAATGCATTTGTTAAGATGAGAAAAAGTTGCAAGAGCCAAATTCAGAGTACCTGAATATGCCTGATTAGTAACAAAATTCCTAAATGGGGGGTGGGGGGGGAAGGCTTATATTAGATGAGTCGCCACAGCTCTTTAACGGGTAGGAGCAATTTTGTAAATATGACACATAGGCTAGAAAATTCTATATATTTTATGTATTGCTTAACATTTTCACTATGTTACATGTTGTTATATATTTTTCCTCTTATGTCAAAGGGAACATTTCTAATTTATACCTCACATCTTTTTATAAAAAAATTAAAATAACAACTCTAAACAGCACTAGCTCAATTTAAATCCCATTTGGTGGTCCCTGTATAGTTTTTAATATCATGCAAAAAAAGCCATCATAATTTGCATCCCATCAACTATTCCCTTAACTCTAAAGAGCTATCATGCCACTCCTAGAGTAGGTCTCTAGGGTTGAAGCCTGTTCTATCACTCCTATGCTAGATCTATTTGGTAGTAAAATCAGGGTTACTAGCCTGGTGCCCCTTACCTGGGAAAAAAAAGTCTGTATTAACCCTGTCTTCACTCTTCTCAGAAAACTGATAATAAATTTTGTCCTCTTACTCTCTGCTCTTTTTAATTCCTGGCATTCCAGAAGTTTTTAGACTTGCCTTTCCAGCTCTTTCCTGGAAATGCTTGAGCTGTTCTAATGGTCTTATGTTTTGCAATTTATCTACTTTGGGCAGTTTCTTTTTTTTTCATGGTGACTGTCTGTTAATATTTGTCAAATTACCAGCAGCTATCTCTCAACACATTCCTACAAATTTCATCTCTCCATCTGTTTTATTTCTAAGTCTTTTCTTTTCTTCTTTCTTCTTTACCTCTTTACCAGTCCACCTATTTCACCTGTAAATGGACTCTTGGACTCTTAATAATCTTTCTCTCTCTCTTTTTTTTTTTTTTTTTTAGAATTATCTTCTAAGGTGTTTCCACATCTATAACTTACAACATAGTAGCTTTGCTGACTTAACCAAAATTATGCTGGAAAGCATAACCTTTGCAAAATATCAATAATACCAGTCTATTAGAGAAGTTTTATGGGATCAAGACTGAGTTATTTAATAATATTGGGCATCTGGTAACCTTAGCATAAACCATTATTTTTAGTTCTTTCTGCTCAGTATCTACTCACAAGCATAATATTAACTTTTAAAGTATTAACCTTTAAATATTAAGTTTAAAAGTATTGAAATGGAGAATAGAATGATTACTTATTTATAATATCTCCAAAAGATTCTAATCATCTAGGTGGAATGAATTATAGTATTGAATCCCTATTTGTTAGTTAATTTCTTATGACATCCAGAAAATATGGCTGCTGTCTTATACTGATGGAAACCAATAGCAACCATTTCCTGGCTCTGCCACTTAAGACCCATCAGCTGATATAATTGTATTTTCTCTCTGTATTACTAACTGCCATTGTTGTAACTGCTCTTTTTTTTTTTTTTTTATAAATTTATTTATTGATATATTTTTGCTGTGTTGGGTCTTCGTTGCTGTGTGTGGGCTTTCTCTAGTTGCGGTGAGTGGGGGCTACTCTTCGTTGCAGTGCACAGGCTTCTCATTGTCGTGGCTTCTCTTGTGGAGCACAGGCTCTAGGTGCGCAGACCTCAGTAGTTGTGGCACGTGGGCTCAGTAGTTGTGGCTTGCGGGCTCTAGAGCTCAGGTTCAGTAGTTGTGGCACACAGGCTTAGTTGCTCCGTGGCATGTGGGATCTTCCCGGGCCAGGGCTCAAACCCATGTCCCTTGCATTGGCAGGCGGATTCTTAACCACTGAGCCACCAGGGAAGCCCTGTAACTGCTCTTAATGAAGGCGATTTCCCAACCAAAATACTGACATATGCTATGGAGAATACTTTTAATTACATTGACAACAACCCCTCTGACTACTCTAGGAGAGGATTTAAAAAACGTATTTTTAATGCATCCTTACAAGTGAAACACAATCTCCAGAAATTGTGATGTCAGAACTTGAAATATATGTATAGATTTTCCTGAAATCACCTTTTTGTAAGTGTAGAATAATAGTAAGGTCATCTATGATCCAGATTTATTTCTCCAACATGGTTACATTTAAAAACTCAATGAGGGACTTCCTTGGTGGTGCAGTGGTTAAGAATCTGCCTGCCAGTGCAGGGGACATGGGTTCGATCCCTTGTCTGGGAGGATCCCACATGCAGCGGAGCAACTACGTCTGTGTGCCACAACTACTGAGCCTGCGCTCTAGAGCCCGCGAACCACAACTGCTGAGCCCACGTGCCACAACTACTAGAGCCTGCGTGCCACAACTACTGAGCCCCTGTGCTGCAACTACTGACTCCTGCGTGCCCAGAGCCCGTGCTCCACAACAAGAGAAGCCACCGCAATGAGAAGCCCATGCACTGCAATGAAGAAAATAGCCCCCACTCACCACAGCTAGACAAAGCCCGCACACAGCAGCGAAGATCCAATGCAGACAAAAAAAAAAAAAAAAACAATGGGAAGGCATCTAAAAGCCTTGTACAGCAATCTTTGTTTTCAATCAAGGAAACCTAGAAGTCTGTGTTAGAACTATTAAGATGAATACAACTGAAGATACCGTATTAAGACTCTTGCCAATTTACACCAAACAGTTTAACGCTATAGATGCCAGTATAGGCATTTATTGTTCTATAAATAGCAATGCATCATTATTAAGAGAGATGTTTTCTAATGAATGTTGGATTTAATAAGAATTTATTCTTTCATTTGACATTTGTCTCCTTAAGCATCTAGTGGAAAGCTAGCTTAATATTAATGCAAAAGCTTAAGCTTTGACTACTAAATTAGGCTGGCAAATGATTCTCTTAGGCTGGCAAATGATTCTCTTAAATTGTCTATCACTTCAAAATTTGCATAAAACTCACAAACTATAGATTCCTTGCTTGTCTTAATATTTAATATTTGGATCCACTTTATACATTTTTGTTTGTTTTTGAGAAATACTGTAACTTACTAAGAGTTCTAATGTAAGAGAGGTGATCTGCTACTAAATCATATTTCTTGATTTCTTAGGTTTTGATTGTTACCATTTCTGACAACTTTTACCAAAACTGGCATGTCTATATGCTTATGCAGTAGGATAAGTCTCAGTTGCCATGAAGAACTGTAAGAATCAATCTAGTAACTTTGACAAAGGACTATTATTCAGTCATGAGAAAGAAGGAAATCATGCCTTTTGCAACAACGTGGATGGACCTGGAGGGCATTATGGTGAGTGAAATTAGTAAGACAGAGAAAGATACGTACTGTATAGTATCATCTATATGTGGAATCTATAAAAGCCAAACTTACAGAAACAGAGTAGAATGGTGGTTGCCAGGGGCTGAGAGGTGGGGAAAATGGGGAGATGTTGGTCAAAGGGCACCAACTTACAGTTTTACAATGAATAAGTTCTAGGGATCTAATGTACAGCATAGTGATTATAGTTAACAATAGTGAAAGTTGAGAGATCTTAAATGTTCTCACACACACCAAAAAATGGTAATTATGTGAGGTGATGAAGGTGTTAACTAACCCTGCTGTGGTAATCATTTCATAATATATAAGTGTATCAAATAAACACATTGTACACCATAAACTTACAAAATGTTATACATCAATTATATCTCAGTAAAGCTGGAAAAAAATCTAGTTACTTTGTCTGAAAAATTGAGACCAATGGCTATGCAGTTGAGGAGGCTGTTGTAGATCTTCAGTGAGTAGTTATGAAAGCATTTTAAAAAGTAAGAAGCTACTTTGGAGGTTTGAAGTCATTGTTTCATCTTTGGAGGTCACCAGAAAGGTTGCAAAAATATTCTGAATTTGTCAGTAGAAATCAAGTAAAAATCATCCTTAATAGCATAAAGCAAAATAGCCAATCTTTACTTGTAATTTCATTTAAATAAATGTGTACTGCACACCTATTACATATATTACCTAGTGTTATGCTGAGAATCTGGGGAAATCAAAGAACTGAATGAGACATGGTCCTGGCTTTCAAGATAGTAACAAAGACAGGCATAATGATAACTATAATTCAAGGGAGAATAAAGGCATAATCAATGTGCATTGAAGTCAAAGGGGAAGAGCAATTAAGTCTGACCAGGGCAATTAAGGAATACTTTATAAAGGAAATACTACTAAGTTTACCTTTGAAAGACGTATGAAAACTTAAATTGGAAAGAAGGAAAGAAGGAGAATTCCAAGATGGAAGAAGTAGTGCAATGTGGAGATATGAGTGTGTGCGATAAATTTGAGGTATGAAGATGCAGGTAGTAAAGAGCTGGATGATTAAGGATGGAGACACATAAAGTTGATGAACCAGGTTTTAGGAACATACTCCAAAAACACTTTTTAAGATGAATTGGAAAATCAACGAATAAGATTAGTGAATATTAATAAACCATGCACGAGGTCCTGAGCCAGAAAAGTATCACAGAAAATGAAAAGGAAGAAACAGGTTTAAGCCATATTATTGACATTGAATCTACTTGACTGAATGAAAGACTTGTAGAATGTCACTGATTTCAATTGGCAGGAATCTAGAGAGTATATGTAGGAGTGAATTATATGAGTGTAGACCAAGGAAGAAAAAATATTAGGCTGGATTAGGTTGATAAGGGTTTATTCACTCAGGATTTGTGATTTAATGTGTTGTCTTGAGAACCTAGGAGTGGTGTTAATAGTCTCTTAGCTTGGCTATTCAAAGTCTAGACTCAATCAGTTGGGGCCAGTCCAGTGAGGCTGAATAACATTACTTCCCTGGCACAACATAGGGGCAGAAATCAAGCCTCAGAAAAATGGTAACACTGGAAGGGGTTTATTATGTGTAACCTGATCAGCCAGTCTTTATTTATATTACCCAAGAAGACCCTGAGGAAACACTCTTTACCAAGACCTTTAAGGAATCCTTTGGTAAGGAGGAGTTCCAGTATCCTTGAAAACTGAAGTAATGCTCTATGGTGGTTATTCTCTCTATGTGAGAGGTGATGGTAGGGCATGGAACAATGGAATTGCATTCCTTGATGATAGTGGAAATAATAGTGCCAGACAGTTAGAGGCCAAGTAGGGGTGCTTATTCATTATAGACTAAGTGGACACAATTACCATAATAAGCCACAGAGACAAAGTAACAATCAGAATGTTTTGACCTCTGGGGATGTTTGGTGGCATTGATCATGGAGCCTTTAGAAACAAAAGGGCAGCCAACTAGGGAGCTTCTTGGCATATGTAGGAAGAAAAATCCTAGGCCTGGTGAGCATAAAATTAACTTGAGTTACAATAATGGGGATTTATTTCTTATCTTGTTCCTAGATTTAAGCTACTTTGCAGACCTACAGATCTTTATTTGAGAAGGAGGCCGGGCCCTATAAGGAATGACCTGGCAATAGGGTCAGAGATATATAGCATGACTCTTTCTCCACATCTGCCTCAGAGGTACCTGCAGCTATTTAACAATGACTGTGCCTGGAGAGGTGGTTCTTAAACTTACGTATGCATCAGAATCACCTGGAGGACTTTTAAAACATGGATCCCTGGGTCCTACTGATTTAGTAAGTTTGGGGTGGAAAAACCAGAGTTTGTATTTCTAACAAGTTCTCAAGTGATGTTGATGTTACTGGTTTAGAGACCACACTTTGGGAATCATTGCACTTGAGAAGGAAAGCAGATAGACCTTGTGGGGTTATTAGATATTGGTTGTTTTTTTTTTTGTTTTTTTTTTTTTTAAGATATTGTTTTTTAAATGATGCTAATGCCTGGAGACCTGAAATACCACTGAGGTTCAATGGTCAGAGTTAGGATTTATGAATACCTGGTAATAAATTCTGTATTATCAGATGGCCCAAGTCCATTTTCAGAAGGTGCCCAGAGAGACTTCAGATCCATTTTTTTTTTTCCTACAGGCCAACAATATATAGTAAGAATAGGAAAATTTCGTAACAGAGAATTCCCTGATATGGAGTGAGTTCTGTTGCATAATAAGAGCCAAGGTGAAGCTCCTGGAATTGTCCTCCTTTGCCAAGATAAACCAAAAGCAATACCTCATCCCAAGAGTATGTGCCACCCCAAATACTTAAACAATTACAGAGATGGTGAATGCTACGATATCCTCATTTTCCCCACTTGCTTGGTGGCCAATGCAAAAGTCAGATGGGTCTTTGAGAATGAGGACATATTATCAAAAGCTTAATCAAGTGATGATGCCAATCACATCTGACATTCCCAATGTAGTATCTTTACTGGAGGGAATCAATATGGCCTCTGACATCAGTGACTTAACAAATGCATTTTCCCCTTTCCTCTGTTAGTAAAGTTAAACAGAGGCAATAGTTTCCTTCACAAGGCAGGGATATCAATATGCCTTTACTCTCTTGGTCTACCCTATGTCATCTCTGTCTTGAGAGAACTTGATTGCCTTGATATTTCACAGAATAACATGATCGTTGGCCTTGTTAAATCAAAAGAAGAGGCATCTTAAATATGAGACATGAGTACCAAAGAGTTAAGAGATAGATCCCATGAACATGCAGGAGCCTGTCACTTTAATGAAGTTTCAGAATCCAGTGATCTGGGTCATGTTAGGAGATCCTCTTTAAAGTGGAGTTGATTTGATGCACTACCCTCCATGATGAAAGGAATACAATGCTTGGTGGGCCTTTTTGGATTTTGGAGGAAACACATTTGGGCATGCTACTCTCATGTATTTAGTGAGTAACCTTAAAGTTGCAAGATTTGAGTGGGACTTGGAGCACGAAAAAGCACTACAGCTTGGCCTTATGACCTAGCAAACCCAAGGGCATTAGAAGTGTTTGTGGCAGACTAGCACATCCCCTCAATTCTCCACTTTGTTTTGTGCCCCAGGAGGCTTAACTATATGGACTGAATAACAACCTCTTTTGCCCTCAACATGGAACCTTTGGCAGTTGTCAATAGGAGAATCAGAATAGACCCATAGAATTTTGGAGTAAGGACATGCTCTCTTCTGCTAATAAACTAAACTCAGAAGAAAAAGCAATGACTCATTTGCTACTGGACCTGATAGAAACTGAACACCTTAACAATAGATACCATAGTACTATGCAACTCAATTGGAGATCTTTAATTGGTGTTATCTAATTCATGGAACCACAAAATTGGAAGTGCACAGAACAATTCTGTTATAAAGTGGAAATGGTATAAATGATGTCTTCCAAGTTCAGAAGGCATAAGTAAATTGTGGAAGCAGGTGGCTCAGATTCCTATTGTACTGGCTTGAACTGCTTTGCCACCTTTCTGTCAACTCATGCCTATGATCTTATGGAAAATTCCTTATGACATGTGTCAACATAGGTCTCAGTTAATTAACATAATGTTTTATGTTAATTAACTCTATCCCATGCTCCATTGCTACTTTATATGAATAACATTGGTGATGGCTAATGTTTTAGATTTCAGGTGGTAATATGACCAAACTGATATCACTCGGTTGACAATATGGCACCTGATGGGACTTTGTGTGTTCTATTAGTTTCTAGTGGCTGCCATAACAAATTACCATGAACTGGGTGGCTTAAAACAACAAAAATTTATTCTCTCACAGTTCTAGAGGCCAGAAGACCCAAATTAGTATCTCTGAGTCAAAATCAAGGTGTCAGCAAGGCTATACTCCCTTCAGAAGCTCTAGAGGAGAATATTTTCCTTGCCTCTTTCAGCTTCTGGTGGCTACCGGAATTCCTTGGCTCATGACTGCATCACTCCAATCTCTGCTTTTGTCTTCACATCACTTTCTCCTCTGGGTCTGTATCAAATTTCCCTCTGCCTCTCTCTCATAAGAAGACTTGTAATAGCATTTGGGGCTCACTCAGGTAATCCAGGATAAAATTCTTAACTTAATCTCATCTGCAAAATCCCTTTTTCTAAATAAGGTAATTTTACAGTTTCCAGGAGTTAGGACCTCATATCTTTGGGAACCATTATCCAGCCTACTACATATGACGTTTGTCTTGGGGACACAAATTTTCTACCTGTTGAAGCACAATTATGTATGTTGAGATGCAAAAAGGTCGATCGTCCTATATAAATTCCATCTGTTCCTCCACATCCACTCTCTACCATTCTCTATCTCATTCTGTGTTCTGCGAGACTAAGCTATATAGACTACATATTAAGCTCTTTTGACCTTTGGCTTGTACTTGAGTTGAGCCCAAATGGGGATCATGGTGAGAGATGGAAGGGAGAGAGGAGGGTGAGGTCAAAGTATTTATTTTCCTATCTCCCTCCTATACCCCCTCACTAAAGACTTTCTGCATCCCTCTACCAAAAGGTATAACTCCTATTTTACAGCCCTCTCTCTACATAATTCTCTTTTCTTGTTTCCTTTAAGTACCTATTCTTCTTGCTCCCTCAGGCCTCAGAGAGGTGACAGAACAGTGGTATTCTGGTAAATATTTAACAGTGATATGCTGGTAAATATTTAACAGCTAGATCTCTAAAAACAATATGCATACATAGACAAATAGATTAATAAGTTTGTAAGTTTGTTTTAAATTTTTCTGATACAAAGGATGTGTAGAATACAGTTTATGAGTAAAAAAATATACAGTACGATAAATTCCCTATAGCCAATTGATTTTCACAGAATGCTTTTGTTAATTTTTGCTGAACTCTTACAATTGATAAGTAAGTGTAGATCCAGCATGGATTTTGGTTGATATTTTCATTTATGTTAATACTTGTGATGAAAGTGAAACAAAATAGATTTTGGAACTTGTTTGTAAATGATGTGAGTGACTTCCTAACTAAATCAGATAATAGTTTTTGACTACTGGAAGAATATATTACCAAATTTTTAAATTATTATTCACAATGTAGTGGCTACAGACGTGAAACACTTTTAAATATAGTCTGCATTATTAATACTTTCTCTATCACTTTGTCAAATCTATGCTAATTTCTGTGGTGTAATTTCTCCATCCATCGCCAATTTTAAGCTAACAATGTATCATTGAATGTGAAGTTGGAAAGAGATGCAAAGTAGCCTATTATATATTATTTCTGTCATATATTTGTAATAGACATAAATCTCAAGGATACATGTAACAGTAAAATGTAGTAAAATAATTGAGAAATGATGGATTTTGAATATTTATTACTTTTCCTTTAAACGTAATTTATTTAATTGTAAGGTTATAGAACTTAATTTTTAATAATAGCTGTTTGACAAAGACTTGCAAACTTACAAAACTATAATAGTCTGTTTTCACTAGCCAGTGCAAGCCTGCTCTGCCACACCATTGTAAAACAGCTCTGCTGTTATTTATCGCAGGGTACTGTATTATCCCTTATGGTATTCTATATCTTGTCCATACCTTGTAAATAAATAGTTCCTTAATTAAACTCTCCTCAAATTACCAACATAGAATGTGCCATCTATGTTCTGCTAGAGTCTTGGTGGATAAAAGCATATGGATGTTATTTAACTCTATAGAAATGAATGATAATTTCAAGGAGTGAAAAGAAAAAAGGAGGAATGAGGCCTAGAGCACCCCAAATTTGGAGATGAAGAAAGAGAAGGAAGAAACAGTAAAGGAGACTGAGAAGTAATAGCCTATGAAATAGAAAGAAAAACAGAATAATGTGGTGTTCTTGATAGAAAGAGAAGAAAGTGTTTTAAGAAGGAAGCAATGATCAACTCTGCCAAATGCTTAGAGGTCAAGTAACATGAGGACTGATAACTGAACATTGGCTTTGGCAAGATAGATTGTTGGTAACGTTGATATGTGTGCTTTCATTGGAGTGGTGAGGATGAAAGTCTTGTTATGGCAAATTAAGAATGAGAAGTGATTAAGTAGTGACAGCAAGTATAAGATATTTTTGTGATGAGTTTTGCTGTTAAGGGGGAGTGGAGAAAAAGTGCTTTTAGCTGGTGGGAGATGTGGAACTGATCATCAACTCTAACATGAAGACAGAAATATTATACATGGGGATGAATACAAATAGGTTGTCATATATAACTGTTGGGATATGATGTGGTTCTTTTCTGACTGCTTCTGTTTACTCAGGTAAATATTAGGCAACGTCATTGGTTGAGAGTGAAAAAGAATGGGGTGTTTGAGGTTTAAGGAGTGAGAGATGTGAAATAATTGTCATTGTTTTTGATTTTGTGATATTTTACTGAGAGAGCACAATTGAACACAAAAATGTAGTAGGATTGCAAGGACAGTGTAGGGAGAATAAAACCTCTGCATGCGCAGGTCCTTGCTCATTATTTGGCATGTATGTATTAGGAGATTCATTTATTTATTCACAAATATTTATCCTGTGCCTACTGTTCTAGGCAACACAGATATAGCAATGAACAAAATGGAAAAATTAAAAAAATCCTGCCTGATTTTTGATATGTTAGAGCAGAGATTGGCAAACTTTTTCTGAAAAGAGGCATATAGTACATATTTTAAGCTTTGTGAGCCAGGTGGTCTTTGTTGTAACTACTTGACTCTATCATTGTAGCACAAAACAAACTGTAGATAATTCGTGAAAGAATGGGCTAGGCTGTGTTTCAATAATACCTTACAAAAACAGGTGGCAGGCTGGATTTGGCCCATGGGCCATTGTTTGCCAACCTTTGTGTTAGAGGATGATGGTGAAATGAAGACAAAGCATGAAAGAGGATGGGGAGTACTTGAGTGAAGGGTTTCATTTTTAAATGCAATGAACAGGTGAAATCATGCTGCGAAGGTAACATTTAAGCCAAGGCTAGGAGAAGGTGAAGGACTAAGCCATGTAGATGAGTGTCCCAAGAAGAGACTGCCAGTGTAAAAGTTCTTCAGCAAGAGTGTATTTTGTTTTTGTACAACATCAAGGTGGCTGAGCAGAATGAGTGAATAGAAGTACTAATATTAGATGAGATCGGAATTTAAGAGGAAGGAGGATAACTTAGGGCTTTGTAGACAAGTGTAAGGACTCTGAGTGAAATGAAGTGTCAGTAGAGATTTTGTGCAGGGAACTGACATGATTCGAATTACAGGATTCCATAGTTGCTTTATTGAGATAGAGGGGGGCAAGGCTGGAATCACAAATATTTTTTGCATGAATAAATGAGTAAATGAATGAAAGAAAGGATGAAGGAACAAACAGATGAATAAGAATGCATATCACTTATTGATTATTTGAGATTGGAAATATCAACTGGGGATTCAGTGGAGGAGATCATAGAAGCTAAAAGTAGGTAGGTACAGAATGAGGGAAAAATTGTGACTAGAACTTTTAGAGAAACAGATCAGAGATTGACAGAGAAAGAGGAATTAGTGAAGGTGATAGAAAAGAAGTAATTGGAAAGATCTGTGTTTGGTATTTACTAAACCAAACACATGTCCTTGAGAGGGAGATTAAGTAGAGATGGACTAATTACAAAGTTTTTCTTTTTCTTTCAGTTTTCTTGAGAAAACTTAAATTTGTTAATGAAAAGAAGGAAAAGGATAGGAGGGTAACATAAAAGTTAAAAGATAGGAGTAGAAAGCTGTAGACCTCAGAAGAGTTAACATTTTTCTACAGCTTGCTTCATATGAGTATGCCAACCAGTTAATTTCATTATGAGCATAATGTCTACTTACACAATTCATTCGTTCAGTAATGTTTATTGGCCATTGATATTTGCTAATCACTGTGCTAGAAACTGATCTCTTCATTACAGTCCAACACATTCTGCTGGAAATCAGTAATCATGCTGACACACAATGTTACCAATCTACAAGAAATTCTGGAAAATTCTAAGGAAGTTAAGTCAATATATTTATGTAACTGATCAAAATTAAAAGGTTAAGTAAAATATCACTAGCTTCTTGCATTTCTATTGCACTTTATCTCCTTGGGTACAACAGTCTTTCCAAATATTAACCAAGGAGTTTGTAGATACTATATAATGAAGCCAGAAAGTCAAGAGCAGAGGTGAAACAAAAAGTCATGTAAGAATGTTTATTAGAGTGGAAGAAATGGAATTCAGGTCACATAATATCTCAGTTCTTTTTACGCATTTATATGTTCTAGGAAGTGTCTTATTTTTAAATATGCATCTAAAAACTTGTAATTTTTGTTAAGAAATTAAACATGTTTTAATGTTCTTTGATTTTAAACCTCTAAATGTAGCTTTCTCTGCCACTGTCTAGAGGTAAGCTGGCCCATGTGACCTTTTACTATAATTTTCTTACACATAAAGTCAGTAGCCCCAGATTTCAAATTTTTTCATTATAATACAGATTTAAATCTTTGAACAGTAATATTGAATAAACTCTGGAATGACTTTGAGCTCTAGATGCTGAGTGTAGTAACCTTGAACCTCCCATAAATTGGGGAAAACCTCTAAAGCAACCAAAACAAAGCTCTTGACTTTCTAAATATAACGTTTTTTTGACTCCTTGACTTTAATTGTGAACTCTTGTTTTTCCTTGACTGGTTTGCCACTATTATTTGAAGTTAACCTTTTCTCTACTGAGTTGAAAAGCGTGCTTCAATGGATTAAAAGACAAAATTTCATTCCTTCTAATTAAATCTCAGAAAGTAGTTAAGATGTGTCTGAAAAACAAAAATACATATGCATGTTAATTTTCCTAAATTATGATCAAGGATGATGAATCCTCCCTTTAACTATTTGTCCTTCCTTTTCAGTCTGACAATAAATTAAGCATGTTTCTTAAATTCTAACTTTACTTCTTTAGTTTTATCTCATCAATCTTTACTTTTTTTTTTAATTAATGAATTAATTTATTTTTATTTTTGGCTGTGTTGGGTCTTCGTTTCTGTGCAAAGGCTTTCTCCAGTTGCGGTGAGCGGGGACCACTCTTCATCGCAGTGCGCGAGCCTCTCACTGTCGCGGCCTCTCCCGTTGCGGAGCACAGGCTCCAGACGCGCAGGCTCAGTAGGTGTGGCTCACGGGCCTAGCCGCTCCGTGGCATGTGGGATCCTCCCAGACCAGGGCTCGAACCCGTGTCCCCTGCATTGGCAGGCGGATTCCTAACCACTGCGCCACCAGGGAAGCCCAATCTTTACTTTTATTTTGCATTCTTTCAAACCTTTTTCTTTTTCATTCTGTACATGTGACTTTTAAAAATTAAAAAGTTACAAATGCTTTTTGTAACAAAATCAATCAATATAGAGTTGTGTAAAATAAAAAAAGTTCTTCTGTACTTTCCCTAATCCCAAACCACTTCCTAGAGGTAATTATTATGAAGCTTGATAATGGAATAGTGAACATGTCTCTAAACTGTTTTCTCTAAATATAAACATACACACATTCACACTCACATATATTCTACAACTTGTATTTTTAAATTATTATTGTGTATGGCACAAATAAACACTGTTATTAAGTGAGTGAATGAATGAGTGGCTAAATAAGTATATAATCTCATGAGATACTTGAATATTTTTTAAAAATAGCTATGATATTGGAAAACTTATTTTCTTCTTTTTTGTATTATGGCAATTTAGTACAATACCTTTTTTTTTTTTCCGCGTGGCATGTGCGATCTTAGTTCCCTGACAAGGGATCGAACCCGTGTCCCCTGCATTGGAAGCGCAGTCTCAATCACTGGACTGCCAGGGAAGTCCCTAGTACAATATCATTTTAAACTTTTAGAAAAATATTTAATACCCACATTAGAATTCAGACAAACAGTTGACAACTGATAATTTGACTTTTTTTGTTGTTCTCAGAAAGATGGCTATTAGGTGTTTTGTGCTTAATATTTGTAAACTGTTCAAGTAGCTTCAAAATGTAAATTAAAAAATACAGCAGTGATAAGAGAGGTATAGATAATGATTTCATTAAATCATGTTAGCATTTTTAACATGTCATTTACTGCCTGTTTCTAAATAGACCATTTTGACATTATATAATTTTGAGTATAGATCCAGTGTATTCTACTGCAGTAATTCCTATAAAGAAACATGGGAAAAATGCAAACTTTGATACTGTGTTTTTGCCAGTTATGAGCAAATTACATCCATTTGGCTTATAACACATACGTTATATCGCTTCAGAATTTATTCTCTATATATCAAAACATTAATTTTGAAATGGTAAGCTTCTGTAAGTGCCTTAGAATTCATAATGCATGGGGTGCCTTGCAACCAAATATATATTCAGTTCCTAGCATTATTGGTGTTTCCAGTTTCAATAACTATAATATTATCACCTTT
The DNA here is from genome assembly GCF_028023285.1 of Balaenoptera ricei. Taxonomy (NCBI): domain Eukaryota; kingdom Metazoa; phylum Chordata; class Mammalia; order Artiodactyla; family Balaenopteridae; genus Balaenoptera; species Balaenoptera ricei. The sequence continues at coordinate 52,779,496 of NC_082645.1, forward strand.
GGACTTTTATGGCATCTTTCATCCGTGGATCTTAAAGGGCTTTACAAACATTAATTCGCACAACATTCTTGTGAGGCACAGAAATATCATTAACCCCATATTACAGATGAGGAAACAAGCACAGAAAGGTTAATAATACGTGCACCACTTTCTACTTGTACAGTGCCTTTGATTCAGGGATCTCTAAGTACATTGGAACCTTTATGATGCTGGTATAGGAGGACAGAACTAAAAACAGGCTTATAGGTTAACTCATGGCAGACTTTTACAATATAGCGCATAGTTCTAGAAATTGCCCCCTTAGTATAGATTAAAAATATAATATTGAACTATATTCAGATAGTTTTCAATTGTAATTGGGAATCATGAATTCAGATTTATCCTTAACTTTCTCTCTAGTTTGAAGGAGTGAGTAGATGATTATGCAACATGGGCAACAGACTATATAAAATGGCATATTGTACCAAAAAAATTAAATAACACCTCAAAATTAATTAACAGACAATGACATGATACCAGGCTTGTTGCTGTATGCTTTTTAGGCATTAAAGGTCAGTTGTTTATATTAAAAAGAGTAAATAAACAATTTAAGTTTCATCGTATATTTTTATAGTTTTCATCATCTTTGTTCATTTTTTCATGTCTAAACTAGTTATAACATCTTTCCTTCCTACTATGTAGAGCTCAGTATTCTCATATTTACATTAAGATTCACTATGGTTAAAAGACATGCGGCCCAGATCTGAGTCACCCAAAACCAGAGTTTTCTCTGTCACTGATCTCTCTTCCTAAAAACATCAGAGCACAGGTTTCCAGTGCGTATTCATAAAGCTTTCTCTTTTTCATTCTTTTCACTGTTGGAATTTACTAGGGATCCTTCAGTATTATTTCCCTGCTCCTTGCTTGCCATCACCTTCTTAGAAGGACTGTTTATAGCATTTGTGTCCTGATGGGCTCAAGGTACTGTGCTGGACACTGGGAATGTAGTGGTGTAGAAGACAGATTGATTTAAAGGAGTTTATAATCTAGAAGTGGAGACAGACATTAAGGAAGAAATTATAATTGTATTAATTACATGACCACGCAAAATCTCTGTGAAAAAAAGCTATAAATGGTTAACCCACAGGCTGGCAGCACAATTGTCACTTAAGAGAGAAGAACTGGAATAGTGAGTCTATTGTAGCAATGATTCAAGGGAAAAGAAAATACCTTGATTGCTTGATTACTGTTGGCAGATCCTGAAACCTGGGATCCTTGGAGTAGAGACCAGCTGGGCTGGGGACCTGTGCTTACTCATACAGGACAGGCAATTGTAGCTTGACATATCTCAGAAGTGCCTAAGATAGGCTATAAGGAAGCTAGCTGGGAAACTTGTATCAAAATGTAGATAACTGATATGTTAGAAAGAAAGCTGGTGTAAGAGAAAGAAGAAAAAAAAAATTTCTTTGCTTTTCCTTGTCTTTCAATATGCATGTATCCTCACATAGATCTCTCCTTCCCAGTCCAGTTGCTTCTCCTTAGGTTTGTATACTCTCTTCCCTCATCAGTTCTTTCTGGGAATCTCCTCTCTAAATCTTTCCTTCATCTGTTCCTTCTTCAGCCTGATCTAGCAATGAGGAACTGGTGCTGAAAACTCTTAGCCCTTTTTTTTTCCTGTCTTAATATCGGCTTGCTCTCATCCCTGAGTGGGGAAGGATTGCCATTGAAGGACCAGTCTTTTAAAGGTGTGGTTGTGGGTTCCAAAACAGCTTTGCCTCAGGCCAGCACACTTTACCTTAGTTGTGCATAAGAGTTCTTGGGATAATAGGTAGGCACAATAAGTCTGAAAGGAACGTTGCTTACAATGTATTTCATTGAGAGGTGACAAGAACATCTCCATCAACATATCCTGATGGGCAGTTGGCCACAGAGACTTTAAATGTCATGCTTAATCTCAACAAATTAAATAGAAAACTGCATTTGTTTTTAAGGACATCTCCTCAATATTGGCCTGATATCATCGGTAGGCTGAACTATTTCTAACGTGACAGAAGTGTAGCCTTGCTCTCCCTTATGGGATTTCGTAAACATGTTAAGTAGGCAAAAGAAAGAGAGAGTGATGAATAGGACTTCAAGTCAGGCAACCAGAAAAGGATGGGAAAGAAGCAGGTTCAGTTTGTTGCTGTGCTCTGTACAAATGGAACTCAGTTCCAAAACATGGTCAAACACGGAGACTTTAAAATCAGAGTTGGGTTCTAACCCCACTAAAGCTACTCACACATATGTGTCCTCGTGCAAGTTACTTAAACTCCGAGCTTAAGTTTCTTCATCTTTAAAATAGGGTTAATATTACCCACTTTATATGATTATTGGGAGGCTTAAACTATAGGTGCAAGTGTTATAAATAGCCCCCAAGGGAGTTATCATTTGCCATTTCTTATATGAAAATTATACAGCAGGAATACAGAAATAACAGTCTCATTCCTCTGGTTACATGGGGACTCTAAAAATGAATGAAATAAATTCCAATTTATAATCCCTAATCCAACTACCAAGATAAAATAAGTGACCAGATCTTAAGTAATCTTTTCGCTGCTGTATTATTACCAATATGTTGGTGCATGAAATGTTTACAATTGATTCATATTATTTATTGATGCAGCCTAATGAATCCTGATAGTCCATATTTGGATCATCTTATGTTTTAGTTTTCATCAAATGTAAGTTACTTACCCAAGGTCACACAGCTACTCGGTGGGAAAATACAGAACAAAGTGTAGGTGTTATGACTTTTAACCTAGGGCCTTACCTACCAGATCACACAGCTTTTGAAGACACTTAACAGGCTTATCATTCATTCTCTAAGCTTGAGAAAAACCTCACTAATATCATTAGAACATTCCAGGTCTCCTTTTCCATATTCATTTATGTACACCGATCAGCTCATTTTTTTCAAATGCCAGGGATGTATTGCTCACTAGAGGAACTTCAGTACCCAGCAGTCTTTAATGTAAAAGGCAAACCTTTCCACTAATGAGCAGTTTGTCTAGTGTTCTTAACCTTATCAGCAGCTCCTCAAGTGATAAAGGCTTAACTATCATGCACTGAAAGGTGTTGATAATTCTCAATCTTCATGCAGAAAATGGCTCTTTTGTCACTTGTTAGAGTCTACTGTTAAACTTAGCATACTGCTTACAAATTACCCTTCCTGTTCTGCAAGGCATTCCGCTGGAAGCATCGGTGGGCCGGCAGCAGGTGGAGCCTCCTCCTGTCAGGACAAGAATGATACCTGCTGCTTAATAGAAAAGCAACCATCTGCAGTTTAATGATGTAGACCTGTCCCAGGAAATGGACTGAGTTTAAAGACAAGGTAGAGGAAAGAACATTAAAAAAAAAAAAAAAAAACAGGAAAAATGAGATTGAGTATTTAAGACTGTACAAATAGAGTTGAAGGCTGGAGGTTTTTATCAGCTCAAACATTAGTACCTAGTGACTAAAATTATTTAACTCCTTTGCTACTAGGATCCCCTAACCACAGTGGGCCCTGTAAATCGGGCCCACAGCTCAGAGGGCCTTTTCTTCCACCAACTTCTGGAATTGAAGGATGCAGGACAGCATTGTCTCTGTGTTGCTGCAAGAGAAACAATAAAAGCTTGATCAGCTGAATGCTTAAATATGGCTGAATGTTTGATGAGATGAAGATGTAATTTTGTCTATGTTCCCTAAGGATCTGGATTAAATAGGACTACAGGGCCTAATCAAATAGCTAGTCACTGAACAATGGTCCCAACTGCATTTTTCATTCCAGGCATGCCTTTCTCCCCCCACCCCACCCCCACGCAAGTACATTACTTATTCACTGGTTTGTCAGCAGTGTGCATTATTAGCGCTTGAGAGATAAAACTTTAAGTGTTGCTCCCAATTAGCACAACAGTGACCACGCACCATGCTCTGTGCTTAATGCCTGCTCTCAGAGAGGAGCTGGTTTTGAAGGTCTGAGGTGGAGGAGAAAAAAAATGAAACAGCTTAAGCATTCATTTTGAGTGGAGAGACAGCTCCTATTAACATTTAACAGCATTTGTGCAACTTGGTGCGGAGGTTATGATGCAAATGAGGAGGAATTAAAAGTGGCCAGGGGTTTGTCATTGATGGATTGCAGTCTGGCGGTGTTCACACTTCTGCCGTGTCCATCAGAAGCGATTACTGTGTAATTAAACCTTATTTCTCTACTCTTCAGTGCATAATTACTTTGTGAATGTAACCATCATCTAAAAAAGCTACCAAAATGCTTTAGCATTTAGTCTAGCAGTCATTTCCCTAGCTTGTGTCAGATATAACCATCAGACAGTGCAAAAGAACTGTCACTTTTAATAAGAGGCAAAAAATTAAATGAAACAGTATGCTTATTACAGGAAAATTAGGCGTTCAAGTGGTAGAGTCCTTTTCTGCTATTTGCATAATTTATTCTTTTTTGTCCCTCACACCAGAAGCTTCAGGCAATTTTCTTCACATTTAAATAGATCGCACATTTAAGGCTACTTAAGGAAAATTATCACTTTGCATATTTTAATTGTTGTAAAGAAAGTGAATAGAAGAGGTCTGCAGCTTGGACTCTTGAGTCAGTCAGATGCTCAACTGTCTGATTCTGGAGCTCCCCACTGCTGCACTAGAGATAACCCTACAGTTCACAGCCATCCACTTGCATTTCATCAGCATGCAAATGCAGCTCCAAGCACTACAATAAGTGGATCTTTGATATTTACAAACTAGCCACTAATAACTAAAACGTAATTTGTTTGACATAATTTTAGATTTTCTTATCGCTGTGCCTTTTTTTTTTTCTTCGTTTTTAAGAGAAAAACCTGATCCTTTAGGTTTAGAAAAACGAAGAAACAGTCCACTCAAACTGGATAATGTTCTACAGGTTCTAGAAATGTGCTTTGCTGCAAAATTATGTCAGTCACTTTATTTTAGCAAGTCAGTCAACTTTTCGAGTTCTTTATTTTAGACTCACCTTTAATAAAATTAAAAATTCAAATAAAAATTACAATAAAAATTCTGTCTCCCTTAAGAATTCTGTCAAATCGATGGTGTTTCAAATAAATGATTCAGTTACCAAGGGAAGGATGTAATGTTTCAGTATGTTTGTGTTGTAATTCAAAAAGATGAGATCAACAGCGCAGGGCATTGCAGAGCAAAAGCTGTAAATAGGCTAATGCCAGTACAAACTGTTAATTATGAAACTGGTGAAAAAGTTAAAAGAAGATTCCAGTGAAAACTTTGATTAAAACATACTTGGCTTATTTATTCTACTTAAGTGGGTTAAAAAAAAATCTCAGTGGTATAATTTGCTTAGTTTTCATTACCAATTAAAAAAAAAGAACATTCTAAAGAGACAGAATACTGAAGTCTTCATTTTGACAAGACAGCAATGCTTTAAAGTATATTAAGATGTGAACTTGATTAACTCAGCAACACTTCTGTTTAATTACAAACAATTATATGTTCCCTTTGGCTACTGGTCAATTTCATTTACAATGCCATTGTCCTCCCTAAGTGCAAATTCTAAACACTAATGAATATCTGAGGGACTATAGTTAGCACACGTTTGTAGACACTAAGCAAACATTTGTGTTTAAAGGTAGGTGAAGTAGGTCTTAGTTTACAAAAACTATCAGTGTACGGCAAAGTAATATAAAGCAGCACATTATAGAGACTAACAAAAGGTTAGTGTTAGATATGAACTTGTAATTTAAAGAGGACCCTACCGTCATTTCAATCTGATGTGACTTTCAGTATAATCTTTTTCTTTAAACTTTAAAATCTAGTACAGCATTATTTTAAAAGTCAATGAAAGGGTTTTTCTACCTTCAGAACTGTTTTCCAAATGTGTATTTTTTTTTTTTTGCTTATTATTTTTACTTAAAATACTTGATGGGGAAAAATTAAGTGAATTCTAGAAAAAGTAGAAAAATTTGAAAAGATCTTCCCTATTTCCCAGAGGTAATGTGCAGCTGACGACTTTCATATCTGATTCTAGCATATAGAGTAGAAATGAAAGAAGTTATTTCCAGCAGCATTCTTTACATCACTGAGCACTTGGTTAAATCAGTTGGCTCAAAATTTCTCATTTTGCTTTTCATCTTTTTCTCTTTTTTGGAGATGAGCTTTAACTGTGTTGCTTTTATACACGTTTAAAAGAGGAGTTGCACATATTCTTTGACTCTGCTTACCATGCTCCCGCAACTCCCACCACTGTCAAAATGACAATAGCCAGAAATAAGTGACCTCTCAACATAGTTGAATATATCAGAGAATCAAATGCAGTGATGCACATTTCTGAACATAGTATCCTGTGTTTACCTGTTAATATAGAATTGCTTTTGTGGTTGGAAAATGGAGAATATCTCTATTTCAGATGACATTTCTTGAAAGCAGAAATAAAGTATCTCATAATACAATGTATACTTCTAACATACTTCGTAATGAAGGAGGGCATGATGATAGGTGAAGATGAGGGGGAAATTTGCAAGTATATTTCTTCTAAGCAGTTGTGAAAAGCTCATTTGTCTTTATAATATTCTTTTTACAAATTTGCTTTCTTCTAGAAACTGGAGATAATAATAATGTACTAACTCATATAGTGGGGGATGATTGCAAGTAAAGTTGGCACTACCCTGCATGATATACCCAAAAAATGTAAACTGTTATCTCTAAATCAAACAGCTATAAAAATGTGAGTAACAGTATCAGTCTGATAGGTCAAAAATGAAGTCCAAGCAACATGGATGGAGCTAGAGATTATCATACTGATTGAAGTTAAGTCAGATAGAGAATGACAAATAGCGCATGATATCACTTATATGTGGAATCTAAGAAAAAGAAAATGATACAAACGAACTTATTTACAAAACAGAAACAGACTCACAGACTTAGAGAACAAACTTATGGTTACGGCGGGGTGGGGGAGGGTGAAGGGGAGGGATAGACTGGGAGTTTGGGATTGACATGTACGCACTGCTATATTCAAAACAGTTAACCAACAAGGACCACAGGGAACTCTGCTCAATACTCTGTAATAACCTAAATGGGAAAAGAATTTGAAAAAGAATAGGTACGTGTATATGTATAACTGAATCACTTTGCTGTACACCTGAAACTAACATAACATTGTTAATCGACTATACTCCAATATAAAATAAAAATTTTTTAAAAATGAAGTCCAAAAATTTCTGGCCCTCTATTCTTTTAAGGACACCATCATGATTTCTGTGCAATGCCTAACAAGTCATCTCTATGTTCAATCACTGTGACATATATATATAAGGTCAGTTGAGACTTTAGACAGTATAATGATGAAGAACACGGACTTTTGAGTCAATAGAACTGAGTTAAAATTCTCACTCCACCATTTACTATCTGTTTCACTTTGGATAGACTGTTACGTTTGCTAAGATTTAGTTTTCTTCTCTGCAAAATGAACATTTAAAACTTATATGGCTGTTGAAAAATACGAGATAAAGCACTTGGCACTGTACCAAGCCTATATAGTAAATATCCGAAAATAGTACTGTTCTCATTACTATGATGTAGTATATTCACCTTTTTATATACATAGCTGTGATGATGTAGAACTCAGATTTTGCCTCATTAGCTTTCCTTAATAAGAGTAAGAATACTTTGAGTTGTGAAAGTCATACATTTTTAAAATAATGTGAACTCAAATTCATTACACATTTATTTTTTTAATTTATAATAGAGAGATTCCTAAATATCTACTAATGTATCTTAGTATAATTCATATTTTCAAACATGACATTTATCATTTCATTAGACTTAAATAATTTTCTTATCTTAGCATTATAAGACATTGTAGTGGAAATAGTATTACCTACTTATTTTTCTTTTTACCAATTTGTTACTTTTTATTTGACTTTTTTTCTTAAAAATAATTAGCCTTTCATTCACTGAGACCAGATGTCTATAAACAATAATAACCTTAAAATTTTGGATCTCCAACTGAAGACATTTGTTTATTAGATTTGCCGTTCCAAAAACCTGTCACTGACATATAACAACTTTTCTATATTCTATAGATTAGAGAGAATAGCTTAGAAAATTCTCCATCACAACTGCACTTCACCAAAGCATTTGAAAAGGATATTTAATTATACCTATTACCCCTCTTTTACCTCCCCAGTGTTGTTTACTGTCACAATAAGCAGTATCATTTGCATTGTTATTCTGAAGATATTAAGCATATTTTTATGAGTTTGGTTTTAGGGGAAATAAAGATATTGGACAAATTTTATGATAAATAAAAATAAAAAACACCATTTACTTGATAAAGGCCACTTAGTTCATTTCTGTTCTTTCTGACCTTCCTCCTTTCTGCCTCTCCCACCTTCTTCAACCTTCTTTAAAATCCAAAACCTTAAAGAACACCAGGAAGAGTAAAAGAAAATTTTTAAAAATGAAGTGGCAGGTATGTGATGAATCCACCTCCTCAAATTGGTACAAATTGGGTCAATTGGGATTTTTAGACAGTATAGAGTTAACTCATCCCATATATTTAAGAGTATTCCTACTTAAATTGTGTGAATTCTATCCCTTCTCTGATCACCCAATCCTATTCATCAGAAAGAGATTGTGTTTTCCTAAAAATGATGGTACAGATATGGATCCTCCAGCTTCACAAACCATGTAGAGAACAGGTTATTGAAACTGTTCAACTTTGGTCAGGAAAGGAACTAGCACTAGGTGGTAATGTAAATGTCACTGTTGGGAAGAGGTTAGATAATCGTTCAATTTCAGTGGGTGGGAAAGACAATTTTGTTATTTTGGCCATTGACCTGAGTGTCACTTACTTAAAATTAAAACTTAACTACTATAGTAAGGTATTGGTTTATTAATATAATCCAGGCTCAATTTTTACATAAAGACTATATTTTTTAGAGCAGTTTAAGGTTCACAGAAAAAATGAGAGGAAAGCAGTTTCCCTATATCCAGGCTCAATTTTAAGTCAATCAATTTAACTTGCATACACCAGAGTCTTAGTGTATGTAGTAAAAATAGGTTAACTAGTAAGAATTGGTAGAAATGATTTCCTAAGGCTCATGATAACTGCCCTATTGATGTGTCTTTATTACTTACTATTTACAGAACTGTGTAGATGAAATGCATTAAATAGGACTGAGTGAATATTTGGTTACTTAATATGACTCGTATTTAGATGAAGTCTTAAACTTTCTCATGGCATTATTAGAATAATTTAGCTAAACATCGGGTGATATGATGATATAATAAGGTATTATAACAGGAATGTAAATATTATCATTATGGTACTTTATTAGTTGTGCTATTTTTCATAATTTTTTTAACTTGCAAATTTTCACTAAAAATGGATGAAATTGAAGGAAGGGTGAGGGTAAAAAGAATGATCTGAGCTATGTATGTATGCATAATCTTTTTATCGCATCAGTGACTTTTCTTCATTTTTATGGCATCAACATTTTTTAAAGATCCTTGTTCCAAATTGAGTTGTGCAGCATTCAGTACCAAAGTTGACTGGAATCCAAACCTTTCTGCTTAAGTAATTGTTTAGGGCTAACAATGATTTAAAAGTAATTAAAATGATGATTATAATACTTCTTCCTTATAATTTCTAGGTGGTAGCTAAATACTTTTAGTTCACCAAGAGAAGGACCAAGATGACTCAGCTCCAGATGTTTTCTTGAATTCCCCATAGAATTGGAGACCTGTTGGGACAAAAATTTTTCTATGCCTAGGCCAGTGGTCCTCAAATCAGCATTTTTGGCCCCATCTTTAAGTTTGATAGAAATGTAAATAGAGTCCTCCTACTTTCTCTACCGAATCAGAATCTCTGGGCGTTGGGTCCAAGAAACTTTATTTTAACAAGCTTTTCTAGGCAATTTTTATGTTGCATGTTAAAGATTGAGAACCACTGCTCTAGGCCAAAGAGACAGACAAAAAGTAAGTTACTGGTATCTAGATGGGGCTGGAACAGTGAGTATGTAGTTAGCTTCCACTGTCTTCAGTCACTGACAAACAGTCGTTTGTTCCACATTCTGTAGTGTTCCTAGAGAGTTCTTTAGCATCTTACTGGTAGTTTAAAAGGAGACATAAAGTGTGTTATGCACAAGTGGGTGAGGTCAGGAATGGTAATAAGTAGATATGAAGAGAGACCAAAAAAGTGTTGTAAATGTGTTGGCGAAAATATAGAATGAACCGATAATTTAATTCTTGGATAATTTCCAAATATTACAATTTGATAGCATTAACTTGAAAATAATATGGTACAGAGATCAATTAAAAACTGTGTTATAAAATCATATTAATATGGTAAGACAAAACTTACAAAATTTTTATGCTACTTGTTTTTGAGTGATAAAACAGCATTTTGATTAATATATGTTCCATTTTTCAGTATGTCCAAATGATATGGAATATTTAGTTTTCTTTGCGCAGAAGCTAATAACAGTCATTGTAACCAGAGGAAGCACTTACTGTGTTCATGTATTAAACAAAGCAAAGCAGACAGTAAGAATATAGAGCGCAAAAATCGAAACAGCACTACCTTTTTTAAACACACGAATAGCAGGTTTAGCATATTGTAAGTCAATATGCTACTTAATCCAAAATTATTCCTTTGCTACTTTCTAGATTTCAGAAGTATTCATAATCTGAAATCGAGATCTCCTTGCGCTCTTACCTTTGATACAGCCTCATACCACTAATTTTGTGGTTCAATTCTTCACACTTGGCATCTAAAACAGTTCTCTTAGAACTAAAGATTACATCTGTGGTCTTTTGTAGGTATGTTTAAAAGAGCTATAGAATTTGTCCAATTTCTGATTTAAAGTACAAAGTGCCTGTGCACCACTTTTTAGATGCAATGTAAACTAAATTCCTAGTTGTCAGATTCCATGTCTCTAAAAGGTGGTAGACAGAGATGAAATCAGGGCATCTGCTTATGTAAACAATATGTTTAGGTTTTGATTTTTATTTTAAAGTGTAACATTGAAAAGAAGTAAATTGTATAGAACTTTGGTAAAGAAAAACACCAGTGGAGATAACAAATGGAGAAAAGGTTAAACCGTATTTCCTTTTCTTGTAAATATTTGAAAGCAGTTAATTTTATATGTTCAGAATAGTTGCCCTATATCCACAATAAAAACATGTCAGTATTTTATGTGAATTCCTTAGAGTTAAATATACAGGCTGTGTTCCTGGCCTGAGGGGCCAGGAATTCCAAACACTGAGGATGCTAGTCATTTCACCTTCAGTTTGGGGTTTAAGAAAAGGAAATCTTGAAGTCCCTCAAAATGAATAAGAAGAATGGAGATTTCCTTAACAAGGTAACTCAAAGAAAGAAAACATACACATATACCTGCATATATATGCACACGTACTTCCACACGAAAAAAGAGAAATCTTCAATT